>NC_079550.1:619375-929063 GCF_015846415.1 Triplophysa dalaica
TCCACTGGGACTGCGCTGCTCTCTGTCATTGAAGTCCTGAGGCTGGAAAGAGCTTCCTCTAACTCATCTGTTCTCATCCTACTAATCTATCTGCCGCCTTTGACACCGTTAACAATCACATCCTCCTGTCCACCCTCAAGGGTATGGGGGTCTCCGGAATGGTACTACAATGGTTCAGGTCTTACCTCTCAGGGAGTTCATTTAGAGTAGCTTGGAGAGGTGAGGTGTCTGAGTCCCAACATCTCAACACAGGTGTGCCTCAGGGCTCAGTGCTTGGTCCATTGCTATTCTCTGTATACATGTCATCCCTAGGCTCTGTCATTCGGAAACATGGCTTTTCCTATCACTGCTATGCGGATGATACACAACTCTACCTGTCTTTTCGGCCTGACGATCCGACTGTTTCTGCACGCATCTCAGCTTCCCTAGCCGACATGACCTTTCCTATCAGAGCATGCTACACAAGTCCTAGTACAGGCTCTGGTCCTGTCCAGACTGGACTACTGCAATGCGCTACTGGGTGGACTTCCAGCTTGCACAACCAAACCTCTACAGATGATCCAGAATGCCGCAGCAAAAGAGATATCTTTAATGAACCGAAGAGAGCACAAGTCACTCCTCTATTCATTAAGCTACATTGGCTCCCTATAGTCGCTCGCGTCAAATTCAAGACTCTTCTCTTCCCTACAAGACCACCAGTGGTTCGGCACCACCTTATCTTCACTCGCTAATGCAGACATATGTACCCGCCAGATCCCCACGCTCTGCAAACGAACAACCTCTTGTGGTGCCATCCCAAAAAGGTAAAAAATCTCTCTCACGTACCCTCTCCAGATCGGTTCCACCTATGTGGAATGATCTGCCCTCTGCTACAAGAATCTGCAGATTCTGTAGACATCTTTTAGAAACGTCTGAAAACTCACCTCTTCCGTCAACATCTGACTGATCAGTTCTGACTTCTATTTCTTCTCTACTCTATATAATTTTTTTTTAAAAACACTAACTTAGCTTTGTATACTGTGTTAGGTTATATGAGACTAGTCTTCTTTTTCTATTGCACTTTTGCTTTTGTTGTACTTATGCTGTCCCAATTGCTTCCATAGCTTACCCCACCTGTAAGTCGCTTTAGATAAAAGCGTCTGCTAAATGACTAAATTTAAATGTAACTCAATTTCAATTGTTTACTGCTGCTGACAGCAACATGATCTACTGTAGCTCAAAAACTAATTCAGCAACACCAGCAAAGGAATCCCAGATTTCTTTCCTGTCCAGGCATTGAAAGAAGAACGCTTGGATAAATCATATCAGAATGAGGTGACCCTTGGAGACTTTTGTCACATTAGCTATGTGAACACAAAAAGATATGAACATGATTCCTATAGGTTAAAGGGTCAGACAAAAAAAATTGTCACACTTGCCTGCTTCACGGTCAAAAATGACCAACATAGGAAATGAATGGGAAACAAAAAAAATATAAAACGCAGAGAATCTTTTGGTGGTTCAAACTACAAATCAGCCACTGTGCAGAAAAAAAGTGCACAGCAATCGAGCGGGGACACTCTAAAATATCATTAGTGCAAAATTGTCACCCATGCACAGACACAATCGCACACACACACAAATGAACTGGTAAGGCTGCAACAGAGCATATTTTGAGAATATTTTAAAGAGTAAGTAGCATATGATTTTTAAGGTCCTACTTTGGCTTATTGAGTGTCCAACAACAAGTATATGTACATAGAAGGTGTAAAAACACTATTATGTCATAATAATAGGTAATAATTCTTACCTTACTTCTTGACTGACTGTAAAAATGATTCGTTCCGCGATTCATCTGTCTAATCCCCTCCTATCCGCTAGCCTAGTGTCATGTGATTGGTCAGATGGTGTAGTCTGCTGTGATTGGCCAAACCCGTTTGTAATGAGCAAGGCGGGACCAGAGCAAGTGATGATAATGAGTGTCAGCTGTGTTGCACAGGGATTGGGTCTCTTTGGAGGAGATCGGAAGCATAAAAGGACAAGTGACCAGAGAGTATGTAACATAGGACCAGGCCTTGATTTTATGTTTTATTATATTTGTGTGACCGGCAGTCAACCGAGTGGGAACTACTGGCATTTTACTTTCGTTTTGTGGTTTGTTTATTTTTTATTAAAAGTTGTTGAACATTCGCAAATGGAACACCTACCATCATTGCTGGATTACGGTTTACAGGTTATGTAATATATACAGTGTATAGATAGAGATGGCGGGGATTTTACCTCACCGAATTGAGCCCGAGTCTAACGAAGAAACATCTGAAGAAGATAGTAGATAATAGTGAACCATATTAGATGGAACACTTAAATTAGATAGATAAACATACTGTAACACCCCAGAAATAACGGTACATGTTAACGTTAGGGTTATGTGCATTAGCTAAACACAGACATAAGGTACACAAATATTTCTTGAAGTTCAGACAAAATAAATAGTCACACTTACAGGTTGTGATTTGGTGGAGCTTACATGTCGAAATAAGGAAAGTATTTCCCCCTTTCAAGGATAGTCTTTTAACATATCCTGCAGTGAATGCGCCAATATTATTGAAGCAATCTTCGGTGAAATAACGTGCGCACAGTTAAACCCTGGGATTATACTCCTCTGGTGTCATTCGAAAATGAATTGACACCATTGTTTCCTCAGAAGTTCTTCCTTTGGTAATTTAAATAAGACGCACTTAGTTTCACAATGTAGAACACAGGTTTTAGACAGTACACACATCATGAACGAGCAACAGTGTTTTGGGGGAGGAGAGAGTGAAGTTTTCGCGGCAGTCCCAGTAGGCGTCTAGTGAAGTAGATACGCGGCAGTACTCGTTCACGTCTCGTTTGCTCGATTCAGAGTCGACTTTCTTTTTTCCAAGCCAATAACTTTGTTATTTATTAAACCTTCGGACTTACAACTTGGCAGACAGCTTACTTTCAAACACGGCAACGTAACACACTGGATGAAATGTAATTTTCATGATCTAATGCTACTTACTCTTTAAGTAAGGGATAATGTACATTCAGCTGGTTGTTATCCCGGAAATAAGCCCTGACAGTGTGATCAGGTGTCACACTGGAAGGGCTTATTTCGGGATAACAGCCGGCTGCTTGTACATTACCCTGCTTAATACATGGCTACTTGCCACATGAGGAAAAAAACTGAACATGAAATGTGAATTTGAAATATTTTATTAGCTATTATTTACTGAATGCAGACCTTCAGCGAAGAAAAGCTGTTTACTTTCGGTTTTAAAGTAACGACATTCAAATGTCACGAACATTTAATTTGGTTTAATCATTTATAAATATAATGTCATATATGTGATTAAAAGACATATTTATATTTAATTTTGTTTACTATTAAACTCCACCTGATAAAATAGTTAGCAGTATCCGGGTTCCTGGGTGTTATTCGTTTCGAGCTTTTGTTATCTGAGTATATGTGAAAAGGCATGGACAGAGAACCCAAGTGCAGACGAGGTCAACACAAAAAATATTTATTTGAATAAAACACAAAACAATGACCAACGAGGGGTTAAAACAGCAATGACAAAGAGATTTTAATAACAGACTACACAGGAACGTAAACTAATTAAACTAACACAATATTTAACAAAAACTCAAACTTGACTCTATGAAAAGGAACACGACTCACTGTCACAAAAGACATGAAATGCAACGAACTAGCACAGGACAGAAGACACAAGGGCATAATAAAGGGAACCAAATCAAGAGGGGAACTGGTGCGGGGCATGAAATCATTAACAATCAATAATGAGGAAACAAGGGAGCGGGACAAAGAAGAGACCTGAGAGATTGCTTTGCATGTCAATACCAACAATGCATGTCTCTCTCGCACTAAACAAAAGGGTTGGGGTTGATTAATAAATATAACAAACATGAGGGGGGTGGGGAAACAAAAGAGTCCAAGGGGCAAGTCCAAATGTGTTGGGGCTAGGTGGGGCAGTCCGTGGGGGGCAAAAGGTGGGGAAACCAGAGCTGAGGTGCCTGCTAAGGTAACTGCTGGGCTGCTGTGTGGACTGCCAGCAGGATGCCCAGCTGGAGCACTGGCGGAATTGCCGACTGGATCACCAGCTGGACAGGTTTGGAAGCCTGCTGGACATGTCTGGATGCTGGCTGGATACCGGCTGAACTCATATACCCCGTTAAGATGTACAACTGTTTCTGTTTTTGCTGTGTAGCTTACGTTAATGATAATAAACAATACTAAGTCAAATCGAACACATTTCTTTTTTTTGGCGTTTATTTTCAACCAAAACTGAGTCCTAGGTGCTGTTGTTGTTTTTTCTTTTCATTACTTTCATTGAATGCAATTCATCTCAGATGTGGTTTGATGCATGTTCAAATAAAGATTGTTTAAATGTTCTCCGGTCTTGTTTTGTGTTGATTCTTGCCCTATAACAATTCAAATGAACATTGAGCAGGAGATAGGTGTTCATGGGTGTTTTCCCTGTGAGTTAAAATGCCATTTAAGAGAAGGGAGAACTAACAACAAAATTTAAAATTTTTACATATTCCCCATAAAAGGCTTTGCTTCTAGTACTTAGACAAACACACACACACACACACACAGATTCAACTATTTCCATTTTATAAATGCATAAACACATGCAACAATGCATTAGACGTTGTATGCGTTATAACAATGTATGTTCTCTCTGGATGATCAATCACAAGAAATTAAAAAGTTAAATAAATAAACTGAAATAACACAAATTAAAACTCAGATATATCTAGATTTTGATAAAAATACAGATTTTGCAAGAAACTGCTGGCACACTCAGTTCATGTTTTATGTGTGTTTAGGTATATGTTTGCACAGGAATATGTTCGCACAAATTTTCATGATTCCGCTATCATGTCATGTCTATTCTTGTTCTTGGAGCGGAGTCATGGCAAAGCCTTAAATTGTGTGGAGGGAGAGATAGTTTCCCTAGGGGCCTTCTATACTCTCTCTCCGGTCTGCATCTTTGTTCCCGCCCCCTTGTTTCCTCGTTAGCTTTCCCTCAGTGTGTAATCCCCGTCACCTGGTCCCAGCATATTATCCTTTGTCTGTCTCCCCTTTAAAACATCCTCGTGTTCATTGTCCTGTGCGCGTTTATTGAGTATGTTTATGAATGTATCAGGAATATTATTGGATTTCCTTATATAGCTGTTTCTGTTTGTACCTTGCCGTGTCTTCCAAGTTCATGCCTTCGTGTATAGTAAGTGTTGTTTAGTGTTTGTATTAAGTGTTTGTTTTCTTAGTTTAGTTAGTCCGTGTCCTCGTTTTAGTTAATAGTTTATTCTGTTTTGTTTTCCCCCTCGTGAGTTTTGTTTTGTCATTTTGTAGTGTTCTTGTATATTAAATATTCTGTTTAATCCCTTACCATCGTTCCGTATCTGCCTGCAATTGGGGTCTAGGTAGAAACTAACGTAGGTAGTTAGGTAGAAAATAACGTTTTCACATGTACATACATTATTAATACTAAATTAATCTCCGTTAAGGTCTGGCACTGTGCTGCCTGCCAGTCATAGCAAACTCAAATTAAGAACCAAGCTGATTATAAACCTATTGAAGTAAGGTTGAACATGTAAAGTTATCCCCAGGTGATAGAGCCATGGGACATTGTTGGAATGGATTTAGTGGGAAAGCTCACACCAACCGAGGATGGTAATCAATACATCTGTGCAATGGTAAATTACTTGTGGTGTGAGGCTTTCCCACTAAAAACTAAAAGTGCAGAGGAGGTCACAGACCATATTATTAAGCTATTTTACAAATTTGGTGCCCCAAAAAGGCTGTTAACGGATTGTGGCGAGTCACCCTTGCGCAATCAGCGTCACCAGGGAAACGGACGAGACACAGCTGCCGATCGTCAACTCGCCAATCAACTGGTCATAAAAGCCAGCGTGACAGAAGACATGCTGAGCTACGACGCCAAGGCAAACGTGAGTTAACCCATGTGTCTTATGGCCCGCAGGCTCGGACGAGTGACGACCGAGGTGGACGGACACGCACCTGGGCACGGAGGTCATGAAACACTGAAGAATATTTCCAGACACACTCCCATGCCAGGCATCCATCCACCCACCAGACGGCACACAGAGCATTCTCACTATTGAACACCTGAATAAAATCTCCCCTCTGGGGCAATAAAAACACCTTTTGTGTTTGTGTCGTCTATCCACCTGCTACAGGATCAAGGCAAAGAATTTGGGAACAAGGTAAGGGCTTTGATCACGGCCACTATATACTGTGGAAGACAAAGGGTTTTTGGGACTCGTATCACAGGCTGCTATGTTTTATAATATTTTAATTACTAATACTCATTTGTTAATTCATTACTCTTTCTCTTCTCATAATTTGAATAATTGATATAAATTGTTAAATATAGTTACTGAGAAAGCTTCAAATAGCTCCTGTAATCGGTGATCGGTATCAGCCGATACAGCTTTCAGTGATCCAGGATCGGTGATTGGCCCCAAAAATCCTAATCAGACCACTACACCATACCATCCTCAAACAAATGGACTGGTTGAAAATCTCAATGGTTCAATTCAAGGGTATGAAATTGACATTTTGTAACTACAGTAGAATAAAAACCTGGACAAGTAGAAGTAAGACATGTGAAAATAGAAGCATGATAAATGATAAGATAATGGATTTTGAGCTTGATGAGGTAGAGAAGGAAATCTTTAAAGATCATGAGCGTCTCCTTAAAGTGCCTGCATTGAAAAGAAAATCCATTCCTGTGAAAGAGCTAATGAATCTAAGAAAAGATGCAAGATGAAATCAATACACAAACTTCTGATTCAGAAATTAAGCAAGAAATGTCTGAAGCCTCCGCTGAAGATAATGAAAGGAAAGATGACAGTTGCTAGAGTTTAGGACGATTGAAGGACTTCCTACAATGTGCAAAAGGAATGAGAAATGTTGAGGTGATCAAGTTTTTTACTCTCTGTTTGTTGACTCAGCAAAAATCCTAATGTAACAAAATGGTGGAAAATGTTTGTCGAATCGGTTAAGGAAGATTCTGCAAGAAGAACGTGCTAAGAAAACACAAGATGATTCACAAGACTTATGCAATTTCATCATGTTGTTTTTTCCTTTTACATGAAAAGACAATGCAGAAAAGCAGAACGCATATGGCGGAAGACAAAACTTGTAGTCCATTATAACATCTACAAAGACAGCCTACATGCTTTTAATATGGAACTAGGCAAAGCTAGACAGACTTTCTTCTCAAATATTATAAACAGTAATTTAAACAACACACACACTCTTTTTGCTACTGTAGAGAGACTGACAAACCCGCCAAACCAGATTCCCAGTGAAATGCTCTCAGACAACAAGTGCAGTGAGTTTGCCTCTTTCTTCTGTGAGAAAATCAATAATATCAGAAAGGTGATCAGCACATCCTTGAGTTGCCCTGGGGTTAGACAGATAATCAATCCACCTGAGAAAGTTGTTACTATGTCTGACTTCAAAGAAATTGATGGCACAATTTTGGAAGAAACCGTACAACACCTTAAAACATCAACCTGTTCTCTTGACACACTTCCCACATCATTTTTCAAAAGTGTGTTAAACAGCTTAGAAGCAGATCTTCTAGAAGTGGTAAATGCCTCACTTCTCTCTGGGAGTTTTCCAAACTCCCTGAAAACTGCAGTTGTAAAGCCCCTCCTGAAAAAGAACAATCTGGATAAGACCATATTAAGCAGCTATAGACCGATCTCAAATCTTCCTTTCATAGGCAAGATCATTGAAAAAGTTGTCTTCAATCAGCTGAATAAATTCTTATGCGCGAATGGATACTTTGACAATTTTCAATCTGGTTTCCGACCACATCACAGCACAGAGACAGCGCTCATAAAGATAATAAACGATATTCGCTTAAATACTGATTCAGGCAAATTATCAGTGCTGATACTACTCGACCTCAATGCTGCATTTGACACTGTCGATCATAACATACTTCTTGACAGGCTGGAAAACTGGGTGGGGCTTTCTGGGATAGTCCTAAAATGGTTCAGGTCATACTTAGATGGGAGAGGTTATTATGTGAGTATAGGAGATCATAAGTCTGAGTGGACATCCATGACATGCGGAGTCCCTCAAGGCTCAATTCTTGCGCCAATCCTGTTCAACCTGTATATGCTCCCAATGAGCCAAATAATGAGAAAGAACAAAATTGCTTACCACAGCTATGCAGACGACACACAGATCTACTTAGCTCTATCGCCTAACGATTACAGCCCCATTGACTCCCTGTGCCAATGCATCGATGAAGTCAACAATTGGAATTGTCAAAACTTTCTTCAATTAAACAAAGACAAAACTGAAGCAATTGCATTTGGAAACAAAGATGAAGTTCTCAAGGTGAACGCATACCTTCACTCTAGGGGTCAAACAATTAAAAATCAAGTCAGGAATCTTGGTGTGACACTAGAGTCAGACCTTAGTTTCAGTAGTCATGTCAAAGCAATAACCAAATCAGCATACTACCATCTGAAAAATATTGCAAGAATTAGATGCTTTGTTTCCAGACAAGACTTAGAGAAACTTGTTCATGCTTTCATCACCAGCAGGGTGGATTACTGTAACGGACTCCTCACTGGCCTTCCCAAAAAGACCATTAGACAGTTGCAGCTCATACAGAACGCTGCCGCCAGGATTCTGAGCAGAACTAGAAAATATGAACATATCACACCAGTCCTCAGGTCTTTACACTGGCTCCCAGTTAAATTTAGGATTGATTTTAAAGTATTATTACTGGTATATAAATCATTCAATGGCCTAGGACCTCAATACATTGCAGATATGCTCAATGAATATAAACCCAACAGATCACTCAGATCACTAGGATCATATCAGCTAGAAATACCAAGGGTTCACTCAAAGCATGGCGAATCTGCTTTTAGCTATTATGCCAGCCGCAGCTGGAACCAGCTTCCAGAGGAGATCAGATGTGCTCCTACAATAGTCACTTTCAAATCCAGACTCAAAACGCATCTGTTTAGCTATGCATTTAATGAATGAGCACTGTGCCAATGTTCGTCCGACTGTCTGTACTGTACTGTATTTTACTTTTATAAACTGTTTTAATTACACTTATTTCGTTTTATTATTTTAATTTCTTCTATGTAAAGCACTTTGAATTGCCACTGTGTATGAAATGTGCTATATAAATAAAATTGCCTTGCCTTGCCTTGCCTTTACAGCTTTACTCCCTCATGAGAAGTACTTTCATATTGCTCCTCTAAATGTTAATGGTATGAGCCAGTATTCCATCGATGCCTTTGACTGTATTTATAAAAATGTCCTGTAAGAGCTTAGAAGAACCCTATCATTTAGCCACTGCTGTACAAACAGAGACCCACCGGTGGCAAGCCGCTGGTGGCCTGCCACCAAAAAAAAGCTGGCAGACCAAGAGTATTTTTACATTGGTTGGCTTGCCGACAGTGTCCCAATGGTGGTCTGTCTGTGTCTAGCCGCTGAACCTCTGCCGCCCAGTTTGCCACTGCTGTACCAACAGAGGTCAAGCATTGGCAAGCCACTGGTGGCCCACCACCAAAAAAAAGCTTGCAGGCCGACATCATTTTTTCATTGAACGGTGTCATGTCATGTCCTTCTTGATCTTGTGGCAGAGTCATGGCAAAGCCTAAGGTTTTATGTGGAGAGACACATTTTGACACTTACGGCCTACTATACTCTCTCTCTCCAGTCTCATCTCTGTTCCCGCCCTCTCGTTCCTCGTTTATCTCTCCATCAGTGTTTCATTCCCGACACATGTCCCTTGTTAATTATCTTTAGTTAGTCTCCCTATATAATGCCCTTGTATTTGCTGTCCAGTGCTCGTTTGTTTTTACTTGCATGTCGTGTATTGCCTTGCATTGTATTGCCTTAGTTTTTGTAGTTTAAGTATCTTGTCTCCTTTGTTTTTGCCCCCTTGTGGGAAGTCTTTGTTTTGAGTTTAAACCACCTTAGTTCGTTTTCCCCAATGTTGGTGTTTTTTTATTTGCATTTTATTAAAAGTCTTGCTTGTTTCTCCATTCCGCTGCCTGCATCTGGGTTCTTCCCCTGCGATACGCAGATCTGCTAATTTACAGTGTGCCAACGGCGGTCCGCCTACGTTAAGCTACTGAATCTATGCCGTTTTGCCCCCCAAAATCTGCCGGTGGATCGCCGGGTCATTGTTTGCTGGGATGTTAAAATCGATGCAGCTTTATGATTTAATCAAACTCAAAACTATAGACATCATGTTTTTACAAGAGACGCGTAGCAAAAAAGAAGATGAAGGGAATGGCTAAAAGACTGTTTCAGTATTAAGACTTCTTGTAGTGCTGGGGTAGCTGTGTTGTTTTCAAAAAACTTTCTGCAAATGTCTTGTGATGAAATTGAAAGAAAAGAGGGTAGCGTACTTAAATTAATAGTAAGGTTTGAAAATGTCACTATAGAATTGATGAATGTTTATGCTCCTGTTAAACGGACTGAAAGAATGTATTTTTTGCAAACGATGATGGTAATGATATGATATGATATGATAATCATAAACAATGTGTTATGGACAATTACTTGATGGTGATTTTAAATGTACATGTGATGAAATTGCTAGGAATTATAATGAACCTCATACACCTTCAAGACGCAATTTGTTAAACATCATTAAAACATAAGAAAGGCAAAATACTTGGGCTCACGTGCAGGACCATTGTGTTTCATTAGCAAGATTGGATTGTTTTTATTGTTTTAAACATCAAAAGCATTTTTATAAATCTTGTTGGATATGTCCTGTTGGTTTTTCTGATCACTCAATGGTAGAAAGTTGTGTATTTATTAAATCTGTAAAACATAAAAGTGCATATTGGCATTTTAATAATGCATTACTTTTGGATGCTGCTTTTGGACAATGTCTTTTTTTCTTTTAGATGGGATTGAGAGTTCAAAAGACCAAATTTGTCTTTGCCAGGTGGAACGAGCTGGTCACAGCATAGATTAAAATATCTTATTTTATGGTTATGAACATTTTTTTGGGGGTGATTAAGGAACCAATCAGAAAAACTGGGAGAATATTTGTAAAAATGTTGATGGAAGACTGGAAATGTTTATTGCCTAAAATGTCATTTAGTGGAATGGCTTTGATAATTAATAATGTGGTTGTCAGGGTTTGCGTGGGAGGAAGAACCCAAATGCAGGCAGCAATACAGGGGGGTTAACAAAAAACACTTTAATATACTTTAAACACATTAAAAAACTAAACTAAAATTTAAAAAACTTAAAACTTAAAAAAAAATAACATCCCACAAGGGGGCAAAAACAATAAAGATTGGAGAAATTTACAAAAATGAAGGCACAACTGAAAACAGAGACATTCAAGGGCAGGGCAAGGTAATCCAAAAACAAGGCACACAAGCACAAAGACATACATGTTATACATGCACATGAAGTACATACAAGTATAACAAGTGCGTACAAGAGCGTACAGATACATACAACGACCGAGCACAGGACAATAGACAGAAGGATGTTTTATAGCGGAGACAGACAAAGGATAATTAAGAAGGACCAGGTGATAGGGATGAACACTGAGGGAAAGCTAACAAGGAAACGAGATTGCGGGAACAGAGACGCAGACTGCCGAGAGAGTATAGCAAGCCGATAGGATCACTATCTCTCCCTCTACGCACAACCTAAGGCTATGCCATGACTCCGCCCCAAGACCAAGAATAGACATGACATGATAGTGGAATCATGATAGTGGTAGCATCCTCGCTGTGGCAAAGATTATCGGTTCTAGAGCATCCTCTTGGGGTTTTTGAGGAAATACAAGTTAAAATGATCCATTTTTTCTAGGATATTTACACGGGATGCCCAGGGCTGTGCTATATGTCCCGAAGGAAGAATGTGGATAAAGCATTGTAGATCATAAGAGCAGGAAAGCAGCCTTTAGGCTACAATTTGTTCAGATATTTGTATAAAAGTCAAATGTGTCATGGAATGTTCTAGATGCTTGTCTTCTTGGTTGGTGGGTGGGGATTCTAAGGTTGGTGGGTGGGGATTTAGGAAAAATCTCTTCTGGTCAGACCTGACCTTCTGATTTGAAGTTAATTTCTCCTTTTTATCAAAGTATGAGAAGAGCTTGGTTTCTGGTGCTTATCCTTATAAGATAATTATAATAAATCTGTAGTATTCTCTACACTGGTTTTTAAAAGAACCTCTGATGGATGGAGCGCATTTGGATTTTTGTGGCAAGACAACAACTTCTGAAACGGGTTGTGGTAGATACCGACATTCTAAAAACGAATAGTCTAATTGAAGTGGCTGATAATCAGGGATGGGAACCGAGAACAGGTTCTTCTTTAGAACCGGTTCCCCGTGAATCGATTCCTTGGAACCGTTATCGTACCTGCTTAACGATTCCGCTTATCGGTTCCGCTCGTTGCAAATGTGTCACGACGTCATGCGTGTGTGATGTCATGACGTCACACACACGCTGCGTTATTTTGGTTACGTAGCAAACATGTCATCGAGGCAGAAGCGATCTAAAGCGTGGTTATATTTTACAAGAAAAGACGCCAATGCGGTCATTTGCAACAACTGTAAAAGTTTAATTTCGGCAAAGGGAGGAACTACCTCCAATATGCAGAAACATTTGGCCACACAGCACGCAATTCATTTGCAGGACTGTCGTGTGTTTGATACACTACTACTTAGTGACACAGCAACAACAAGTGAGTCAAGCAGCAGGGGAGCTAACGAGACATCATCTGTTATTAATGCCGAAGGTAACTTCTCTATTAAGTTAATGTGAGCGCCATTTCATTATGTAAACTTTTACTATATGAATAATAATCTCCATTGTCAATCAAATTTAGATGATGATGATGACGGCCATCAGAGTCTGGCTGGCTCAGAGGCTGCAGCAACTATCTCTCGTCGTGCACCTCTAGCTACTCCGTTTACAGAGGCAGGGAAGAATAAAATGACCGAGGCGAGGATAACGAATGTCACAGAGCAGTGACTAGGTTTGTGGTAAAGGGTTTGCATCCGTTTGCCATAGTAGATACCTCTGCATTTCGGTAGGTTAATTTGCTGTATTTTGTCCAGCATCATGTCTTTTCAAATGAAAATAAATGCATGACCAAAAGTTACATGTTTTTATGTCAGTATAGTTCTGTTTTATTAATTCCTAGTCCTACCATATATTTTCTGCAGTGAGATGATAAAGACTCTCAACCCAAAATACAATGCCCCAAACAGAGACAGTTTAACAAATCATCTGATTCCTGCTTGGTATGGGGTTGAAAAGAGCAATCTGATCACAGACCTGAAACATGTCTCACATGCAGGCATCACAGCAGATGAATGGACTAGTTTCAGTCAAGACCACTACCTCACCGTAACATTGCACTATGTCAGGGAAGGTCAGAGTAAAGAAAAAGTCCTCCAAACCAGAGCAGTGTACAAAGCTCAAACAGGGATAGCTGTTGCCGAGGAGATTGATGGGATCCTGGAGGAGTTTGGAGTGAAAGAGAAGGTGGTGGCAGCAACTGTGGATAATGCAGCAAACATGGATGTAGCTGTGAAAACGCTAAATTTAATCACGTTTCCATGTCCTGCGCACACACTTAACATTGGAGCTCAGAAGCTGTACAACTGCAATACAGTTTCCAACTGGGCAGCAAGGATTCGTTCTGTGATCGTATGGATGAAGAGATCCCACATGGCTAAAGTAGTCCTGAAGGAAAAGCAACAACTCCTCAGTAAATAGTGATAGGCCTACTGTTTAAATACTGTACTTTAATTGCAAGCTAAAGACATCCAAATTGTAACATATACATTAACAGATAAGGATCAATTAAAAAAATTAAAGTATTACAATATTATATTGTTTAATGTAATCTCATAATTGTGTGTGTGTGTGTGTGTGTGTGTGTGTGTGCGTGTGTGTGTGTGTGTGTGTGTGTAGAGCTGCCCCAGCACATGCTCATTTTAGATGTGCAACAAGATGGACAAGATGGAACTCCCTGTATTTGATGATGGAGAGATTTTGTGAACAGTTTCCTGCTATCCAAGCTGCAGCTATAGACCAACGGCTTAGAAAGCCCATGGAGAAGGAGAAGTAAATAGTGTTTGAAAAAAATTAAAATTACTTTAAAAGCCATTAAAAGGATTATGTTGTTGTTTAGCCAATATATATTTTTTGTTTGGTTTATGTTTCAGACTGGCCAGAATGGGCAATGAGGACCTCAGGAAAGCAGAGGAGTTTGTGCTGCTGATGAGGATGCATTACACATCCACACTTGCTGTCTCTAGCGAAAAAAGTCCAACCTGTGGCCAGATATTGCCCATCCTCCAGAAACTGTGCAAACATTACACAGTGCAGGCAGACGACTCTGCATTCGTCAGGAGCGTCAAGGAGAACATCTGGAACAATCTTTCCAAATGTTACCAGGTACAGTCACTGTCTGACATGTAATGATGAATTACTTAACGAGTCATGACAATTAATCATATACACTAATGGTTATTAATTGTCGTTCACATTTTCCTCTAAATTTGTGTTGTTTGTCCTCCATTTTAAACTTAAGGATGATGATATCCAGGCATTCCTGGAGGAAGACACTGTGTTAGATCCCAGATTTAAATCTAAAAACGACAGGGATGAAATCTGGGATAGGGTCAGGGCATCAGTAGTGGCAGCAATTGAGAAGGTATTTGAATTTGACAATGCCTTTAGCATATATCTGTTGTGAGACCCTTTCTTCTTACACTGTAAATTTCTTCTCAAGGTGTCAGAGCCAAGAGAGACACAGGTGCATGCAGATGAAGAGGATAGAGAAGAAGAAGATGAGAACTACGTAAGTTTATTGTAGCTAATTGTGATGAATGATGATAGATGGCATGGATTATTATTACACTATTTCATTTAAAACTAAAGCTTGTGGTTATGTCATTATTTCAGAGGCCACCTGTAAAGCAGAAAAAAGAGGACAGCCCTAGAGGAACTTTTCGAAGAAGAGGAGAGCAAGTTGCTTTCCATGCAGCAGCAGCCCCCTGTCTCCACAGCCCAGAGAGTGGAACAAGAAATACAGTTTTATAGAAGCCTTCCCTCCATTCCAACCAAAGACAGTGCCAGTTTCTGGTAGCGGAAGAAGAGTGACACATTGCCAGTGTTGTCAGCTCTAGCTGAGAAGTATCTCTGTGTCCAAGCTTCCTCCACCCCTTCTGAAAGGGTGTTCTCCACTGCTGGAGATACCCTAAGTCCAGAAAGATCTTGTATCCTTCCTGAGAGGGCAAACATGACCATTTTTCTTCACAAAAAATGTTAATTTGCCTAAGTTGATAGTTGTGGTCTTTACAGAAGACTTCTTTTTATTGTGTATGTCAGTTGAGTTGAATATTGTTTCAGGTAGAATATCCCCAAAGGCACTAGCTCTTCCTTGACTGTTTAGTCTGTGTTTTTCATTTTTATGACACTTAAATGGCAGTTTCATTTTTTTTTTGTCTGGACAAATGCTGAATGTGAATTCTATAGGTCCCTGGACTTTACTTTGTAGCCTAATTTTAGGTTTGTTCTAAGGTTGCTACACATAATTTGTGTATACTCTGAGTATCTGCTGTGTTCTTTTCAGATATTAAAGCGAGTTAATACAAACAAACAAATTTGTACTTATTCCCTCACCCAATGAGAATCGATAAGAGAATCGATAAGGAATCGGATCGATAAGCAATATCGATAATGGAATCGGAATCGTTAAATTCTTATAAATTCCCATCCCTACTGGTAATGCTATGGACAATACTATTGTGGTTGCACAGAAATTGGATATAAGATCAACAAGGATCTTCTTTTGGAAAGATTTTGAGATAAATTGAGTAAAGAGGATTGGATTTTTATCATTACGAACCGTCACAAATGCAATGGATTGCTTTCCAAGTATGTTGATACCAAGACTATCTTGTAAAGAAGGCCTAACAGAAGTTATACTTCCTCTGTCAATTGAGGAAGTTCAACCTACCACAGGAGATAATGACCCAGTTCTACTCAGCGGTCACTGAATCTGTTCTGTGCTCTGCAGTAACCGTTTGGTATGGCTCGGCCACCAAATCAGACTTACGAAGACCGCAACGGACAGTTCGTAGTACTGAGATGATTATTGGTGCTCCTTATTATTGGTACAAACACCAGGACTTCCAGACACAGAAGCAGCTTCTTTCCCCAGGCAATCTCCATCCTAAACATATAACTGCTCCTTAAGAGCAATACTACACTTTCACTCCTCCTATAGTGTGCAGTTCCTTATTATATGTTTATTTTATTTCTACATGTATATGGGTCAATGACGTGACATGTATTTTTTGTGTCCAAATTCATTATTTTCCTAAAATGAATTTGAATAAATACATGTCATATATCAAATGGATCTACAATATGTCCTTTATAAGAAACCCTTTTCATTTTATTGAAATTCAATAGATTTTTTGAGTTTTGGTGTTTGAAAGACCAAAAATGTCAGGTGGTGTGTACATACAATCTGTTAATATGCATATTCTACTATAACTACTAGAAGCTTCCAGCACCAAAGAAAATTATTTGTGTGTGCATTCACACTTGGCAATAAACCTCTTGTGATTCTGATCTTCAACATGGAGAACTCATCAGCTACATCAAAGGGTTTAAGAAATATGGTGTTTGATTCAATGGGTGGCATAAGTTTGTATCAAGTGTATGTTAAAATGATAAATAAGGAGAAATTACAATGTGTGGATAAGCCTTGGAGAGATCATTTAAATGTTGAGGATGATATTAAGCCTTTTTGGGGTTTTCGTTTACAAGACGAGAACCCCTGTAAGCCGATCTAGGAGATAGAAACTCCGGCGGGTGGCTCGAGTCCTGGGGATTCCAGTTCCGGTGGTCCAGAGTCAGGTGGACTTAAGAACATGATCATACTTCTGTTAATATGCGGTTTGTAAGCCAGCTCACACGCGCTGCACGTGACAAATAAAAATAGTGTGACCATTTTTATAAGCCGGGTGACCGGCTCCAGAGAACTGATGGGGACCTCGGCTGACCCCGCACTTGAAGAGTCGGACGGGGAGTCCCACGACTCCCTCTGTCCGTGCCTGCCACGGAGGCTAGCGGGAGGTGGTGCGGTGACATCGGACGAGGTGGAGGGTGCAGAGGGCGAGGAGAGGCCCACGACCCCAGTTTGCAGGGTACGGCCCTCGGGGATGGTGGCCAGCGGGGGGGAAACCTAGGCTGGACTGAGACCCTGGGCTCCGGCCGATTCATGGCATACCTGATCAGGTCCGTGAAGCCCAGCGGTCTCTGCATCTCCCAACGGGCCAGTGGTTGGTTGAGGCCGCCATTGAACAGGACCATCTGTTCCTGCTCAACGTGGACCATCTCCCCTGCCGTCTCAAAGAATCGGTCAGCAAACTCCAATACGTCGGAGTGACCCTGGTGTAAACTGCACTGACGATGAACCTGGATCGATCACCTTGCAATTACTAGGTTAATTAATACCTGATCTAGAGTCCATCCCAATTCCCAAAGCTGATGTTTCATACTTTGTAGATGGATCCAGTTTCAGAGATCATTTGGGAATTCATGCAGGATATGCGGTAATACCTCAACAATGCATACAGCCTTGCTCTGCTCAACTAGCAGAATTTAAAGCCCTCATAGCTGCGTGTCAAAAAGCAAAAGGACAAATAGCAAACATCTACACAGATTCAGCATATTCACACGGGGTGTGTCATCTATTTGGATCAGTATGGAAAATATAGCTTCAGCGCAAGTTCTGCCAGGAAGACTCAATCCTGTATCACTCACTACCAAAAGACACCCAATATCCATCTTTATTATAACCATATATTCTGTCTAATAAATGTTCAATACTCAACATTCTCCTCCCGATTCTTACTACTTAGTCATTAGATAGATATTGTGAGCTGTATCATGAAACAGTATTCTGCGAAATGGTACGTAAATAACGTATCAAAGGGGGAAATGAAGATATTTTTGAATAATTGAAGAATAATGTATACAATTGTTTACTATTATGAAGTCATTTCAAGAGTTTCTTATCTGGGGGGCCGAATGCTAGTTGATACAAAGGACCCTATGTAGGCTGGGGAGGAAAATACATCTGTTTAACATCATATTGGGGGCCTCAGAGGACGTGTGTGTGTGTTAAGCACACTTTATAAGGGCTTCTCCAAAAACGGAGAAGAGAGTGACATTGCAATCCTACTCCATTAATTAAGTGGTTTTCGTATCAAAATTCGATACTCAAGAATAATTCTTCAGAACACGCAAAGAAAATTCACAACAAAACGTCATATTCAGATAGGAGAGAGGAAGTGGGGAGCAGGCATGTGTCAGTGGTTGGGGCATGATCAAGAGGCGGCGGCACAGAGAACTGACTGCTGGTGGTGGTCATTTTCTTTACGAAGAAAGATGCAAAATCTTCAGCTGTTAAGTCCGATAGAGGTGAGGGGTTGGCGTGCAAAGAGTAGAGAAGGTTTTAAAAAGAATATGAGAGTTAGGTGAGTTGCTGATTTTAGCGTGGTAGTACTGAGTTTTTACAGAGGATACAACAGCAGGGAAAAAAGAGAGGAGAGACTGATAGAGAGAGAAGTCAGTAGGTTCTTTAGATTTGCGCCACTTACTCTCAGCAGACCTGAGCATGGCACGATGCTTACAGAGAACATCAGATAACCAGGGGAAAGAATGGGATGGAAGAGATGGCCTAGATGTAAGAGGGCATAAGCTGTCTAAGCAGGAGTTTAGTGTGGAGCAAAGAGTGTCTGTTGCGTTTTTATTGTCCAAGACAGAAAGCTGTTCATAGAGAGTGTTCGTAGGTTGCACCAGAATGTGACCAGTGGGGAAGCATGTGTAGTGTCTGGAGAAGTTAGGTAGAGAACAAGAGTGATGAGTAAATGATCCAACGTGTGCAGCGGGGTGACCTGGGAGTGATGAGTGGAGGAGTAACATGTGTAGATATGATCTAGTTGATTAGCAGACTTTTGGGTTGCTGAAGTGGGAACTCGCTTGAAGTCAAACGCCGCAGTCAGCCTGTGGTTTTTCAAGGTGGAGGTTGAAGTCTCCAAGTACCACCAGAGGATTACTATCCACGGGGAAGGATGACAGAAGGGTATCCAACTCCTCCCAGGAAAGGTCCAAGCTGACCTGGGGGACGACAGATAACTACAACATGAGTTTTAACAGGGTGGACAACGGTAACAGCATGTGACTCGAAGGAGATGTTGTCACATGAGGGTGCCAGCTGTTTGAATTTCCAGTCGTTATGGATAAGTAGACCGGTTCCTCCACCCCTCCCTGATAAACATGGGCTGTGGAAGAAAGCGTAGTAATTGGAGAGGGCAGCCGGTTTGGGAGTGTCCTCTTGCTTGTTTCCAGGTTCCAGTAAGTACTAAAAGAGAAAGACCAGAATGTTCAGCAATAGCTGTGATGAAATCTGCTTTGTTTACAGCAGATTGGCAGTTCCATAAATCAATGGGAAATGTAATTTAGGTAGATGTGGATGCTGAAAGAGTGTGCAGATTATTAACAATGCGTGATACAGGTGATTTACGAACTGTAATGACAGTAGGAAATTGGAAACACATAAACAAAATGGAGAATAAGGAATGTACAATGTACAAACAACAACAAGATAATAAATAGAAGTGCCAAAAGTTAATACTGAAGTGCAATGCTCAAGTGCCTTTTTGGTGGCCTTGTTCGGTGGAGTCGTGCAGGTAGAGTCAATTGTCTCCATATACACAATATACACACGTAATAAACATATTACGTTGTGTTTTGAATGTCGTGAGATACGTGGTTGACCGGACTGCATTTGGAAGATCATCCCACCAGCAAGAAGT
The DNA here is from genome assembly GCF_015846415.1 of Triplophysa dalaica. NCBI lineage: Eukaryota > Metazoa > Chordata > Actinopteri > Cypriniformes > Nemacheilidae > Triplophysa > Triplophysa dalaica. Next base: position 639,303 of record NC_079550.1, read on the forward strand.
AGTGAAGGAGAATGAGCTGGAAAGTGATTCAGTACCCTTTTGTGAGGGTATTACAAGGTGCAGTTCATTCACTGTGTGCAGGGCTCTTGATGGGGTGTAGGAGTGGAGGGAGGACTGAAAGTATGACGGTGCAGAGCCAGTGATGGTCCTGTAGGCAAGCATTAGTGACTTAAAGCTGATATGGGCAGCAATCAATGGACAGTTGACAGAGATGAAGAGGTGCATCACATGAGCTCTCTTAGATTCCTTGAAGATGAGCCATGCTGTTGCATTCTGGACCAGCTGGAGTGGTTTGATTACCTTTGCAGGAAGACCAGCAAGAAGAGCGTTGCAGTAGTCTAACCTAGCAAGGGCCTGGACAAGAAGTAGTTGAGTAAAAGTATGACATTTGCTTTATAATGTAGTGAAGTACTATTTCCAAAGTAAAAAGACTCAAAAGGTACAGATTAGTGGTGGGCATTGATTATTTTTTGGAAGTAATCTAAATTAATCTAGATTAACATGGCTCATTTGAATTCTGCCGAAGGCATTCAGAATATGTGTGCTACCCAAATAATGACTAAAAGTAAGTCTTTGAGAACGGGTGTCTCAAGCCAGGTGGCGCATTAGACCAGGGGCTCATCTCCTGTTTCCAAAATGCATCACAAACTGCTTGAGAAAGCTGTTCTACTATGATAATTGGTGATGAAAATAAATTATGTTCAATAAGATGTACTTGTGTTTACTTCCGCATTAGCTAAGGCAGTGGTTCTCAACTCTGGCCCGCGAGATCCATTTTCCTGCAGAGTTTATCCCCAACTCTGATATAAAACACCTCAACAAGCTAATCTGTGTCTTTACAATAGATGCGGTCAATTTAATGCGGCGCTGCGCAAATCTGTCATCGTATGACATTTAAGTACTGCAAAAGAGATTCAAGTCCAGATTGCGCGGCACGCATTTGAATCGGTCTCGCAGTATTTTAATGCGATATGCCATCTGCGCAGCCGAACATTAAATTGAACGCGTCTGTTCATGATTTCACTGATTAGCCTCTTCAGGTGTTTTATCAGAGTTGGTGCTAAACTCGGCAGGAAAGTGGATCTCGCGGGATTTACATGTTAAGTCAATGCAAAGACGTGATAGACCTACTTGCGGTGCGAATCGCGCGAATGAAGCCCTGGTCATGAGATGATGAGGCGGCGCGAATGATGGGAATTGCACGAATTGCACAAATCACGCAAGTTGAAAAATCTCGGTTTTCGCCTGGTACAGTGCAATTCAGCTAGGTATACATCCGCGCTAAAATATCAAGGTGAAAGTCATCATAGCTTTCGTAGTATAGACCCAGCTCCCAACCCAACTTTGAGAATAGATTAACGGCGACATTTTTTTTATCGCGCGATAAGAGTCTCATGTTAACGCAGCACGTTAACGCCGTTAACGGCCCACCACTAGTACAGATACTTGAAAAATGTAAGGAATTAAAAATACTTAAGTACTGTCGACCTCTGATTTACTTTCCGTGTAGTTTGTATGGCGACCGTTTTGTTATCAAAAGTGTGCCTCGAGATCATCGCATTCTGCACTGTGCTTTAAAAAAACATTGCTGAGTGCTCAGTCTCGCGTTACTAAACTCATAAATAAATTCATAGCCCCTGGATCTTAATAGTACCTGGGTACATTGGGCCTCCTTAAGTGATTTAACATTATAAGGGTAGAATTTTTGAGCATTGTGTCAAGAAGTGTGGAAATATGTTTAGAGTTTCCATCAAACCAATCCTGAATGCTGTTTCGTCTAAAAGCAATGGTTCACCCAAAAATGAATTTAAAGCCATATTTTACTCATTATCATGCCATGCTATGTATATATGACATCTATATATGCCATGCTATGTATATATGATATCTAACACAATCTATTCATTTGAAGTAACATCCTTGAAAAATTCAGCAGAATCAAATGTTTTTTTCTGAGGATGCAACACATCTCATGACAAGACCTGACGACTAAATCTTACATCCCTAAGAAACAACGATAAATTTCTGCTAGTTTATTGCACAACGGGTTTAAAGATGTATTTATTTCAAGGTGTTTGTTAATGCCCTCATCATCTCCATCCAAGCATTCAAGTTGATTGTGAATCGTCTGAGTCTGTCAGTTTTTCATAGATTTCTCTTTGTGAGTTTATAAAAGAAATTGATATAGTTACTCTCGTCCGGAGTTGCAGATGCCAGAATGGTGGTGTGTTTTCTCTTGATTTCTTCTACTTTCTCAGCCAGCGAGTTGATGAATCCTTGAATCTCTTCCACCTGAAAAGGACACAAAACTTTTGAATTGGGGATGTAACGGTTCACGGAAAAATTCTGTACACTTCAATTAACTCGTCACGGTTTTAGACGCGTGCATTGTTTGGTCCTGTCATGCGCAGTGTGACATGCTATTTTTTCAATTTGGCACAGTCAGAGGCGAATGTACATGTACATTTACATTTAGGCATTTGGCAGATGCTTTTATCCGAAGCGACTTACATTGCTTTATCCTATACATTTTACATAGGTATTTGCGATCGAAACCACAACCTTGCGTTTTTAACGCAATGCTCTTACCACTGAGCTACAGGAAAGCAGACTGTACCAGCTTAGTTGCCATGTCAGCTTATAATACATGACTTTGGGCTTCTTTTTCTGTCAAGTCGCGTTAACAAATCACGAATCGCGGCTTGCGGGCTTGTCAAAATAAATATGGTCGCTTCATGGTTTTCTTCAATGCATTCAATATCACTCTTTGATCACAGTTAGGCTTTCTGGAATGCATATGGCGTGAATACTTCAAAGACAAAAAATAAAATAAAAAACGGGTAGTGGTCTAGCTTTTGATGAAACCAGTAACTTTGTATTGGCACCTATCGTATTATTGCTCCAAAATGAAATATCACGTATTGCTCTCTAAACTCTTTGTAAATCCCTTTGGATAAAAGCGTCTGCTTAATGATTAAGTGTAAATATGGCGCTGTGCAGACCGATCTTTTATTTTCAATATTTGGCATGTTTGTGTGCTGCTGCGCTTCCCTCTGTGTAAAAAAAGGGACAGCGTGTTGTGGAGCCGCTCAGAGGCATTTATTCTACTATCGTGCTCTTTAAATTACAAAAAATTATATCTATTTTCAATTCCTTAAAATAGCAACGCTCCAACAATGTGGCTGAAAACACCTCTTTTTTAGACCAGCATGCCCAGGGACGCACAGCTAACACCTAGAATAACTAAATCCACCAAAAAGGGGGTCGAGATTTCTCATACATAGCACCTAAAATCTGGAATAGCCTTCCTGATGCAATTCCAGGGTCAGACACACTCTCCCAATTTAAATCTAGATTAGAGACACATCTTATTAGCCAAGCTCTCACTTAAAGGCAGGGTGTACGATTTCTGAATTACGCTTGTTTAGACAAAGTCGGGTTGAGTACCAAAACAACCTTGTAGCCGATCAGCAATAAGGTTCACAGTCCACAGGATGGACATAAGTCGAGCCGAAATCTGACAAAAGCGAAAGATTGGGGTGTGTCTGCTCTGGTGATTTGCCCATCCCCAACCCGATATTACGCCAGCTACATCAGAAAATCCCGTCCCGTCCTCCTGGGAGAGCCTGGAGACTAACTGACCATCCCAGCTCCATCTCAGGCAATTCCATCACCACCCAAGAGAAAGGCGACCATCTGACCATCCCAGCTCAGGAAATTCCATTACCAAACCAAGAGCAAAGACGGACAACTCGTCACAATAATGCAAAAGTTACAATACTTGGTATTTAATGCTAAACTTACATCACATGTCAGCAGTTTGAAGTTACGGCTGCATCAGTGGCCCTGATTGGAGGTTGCTGGGTGGGTGTTTGTGGGGAGTGGGGCGCTTGTTGGTTGTGGCTGGGGGAGGTTTCATTTGTTGGGGCTGTGTGGGTCTGGTTTGGTCTTGTATAGTGGTAGATGTCGGACAACAGAGGATTAAAGTTACATTATGCCATTACTATTTTTCCCTGGGTTTCCCTCTGTTTTCTGGTGACGATCGCGGACTGGGACTGGGTTGAATGGTTTTCGGCGAGTGGGACATCCTGGGTAACGGGTGGTGGGCTCTCCCTCTTCTTCGTGGATGTTTGCTCGGTGGCTTTTGGTCGGGATTATTTATCATTGGAGTTTGGTTTCCTCGCCACAGCAGGGCAGTGTTGGCTTGCTCACAGGGAGACTGGATCTATTTATTTATTAGATATAAATTATTAGAATGATCACGTTGTTCAGTAAACACCATGCACTGTGCTGTGTTTTACCTTTCTGTGTTTTTCTGTTTTCCTGATTTGCTCCTGTAAAGCTGCTTTGGAACAATGCACATTGTGAAAAGCGCAATATAAATAAATTGAAAAGAAAGATCGTGGCGCAGGACGGGAAATTGTGAACTGCTTTGGGCTGAAACTAGCAAAAACACTTGCGGTTCGGCTTGCGCCGTATTGTGTAGAGTGTATGATAGGGCTCAAAGCTTTCTTTCCAATGTTTCTAAAAATAGGTTGCGTACCTTGTCTCACTCAATGTAACATTATTTAACACTATGATAATTTAATTTCTTGAATAACTTAATCGACGTATAAAATTTAACATGTAAGCTCTTTACACAGAATGCAATGTGGGGACACAAATGAGTGCAGTAGTGTTGCTCCCGCAGGAGCCTTTTTCTGTACTCCGCACTGCCACAGTAGTGCCTCGCTTCACAAGAGCCTTACCTTCCTTAATAACCTGCCACAGCATCGCTCGCTACAAGCAGAGCCCAGTCCTCTTCCCTCGAGGCCACTGCAGCTTCTCCTACCGTCGCTCCTTCAGGAGCCTTCTTCTTCACTCCGTACTGTCGCAGAAGAGTCTTTCCCACAAGAGTCTTTTCTAAACTCCACACGGCCGCATTAATGTACCGCTCCATAACTTCCTTCCTCACACCCACAGCAGTGCTCGCTTACGTAAGAACTTAACTGTTAAACAGACTGCAAAGGGACAACAACCTCAAGCCATCCTCTTTTGGGGATCACATTGTTCGGGCTGCTGTCCCACGATAAATGCATCTTTTAGGGGGAACGACCCGAGTTCGGGCACATACCGGGCCCGATGTCCTCTGCCCGAACATAGGGCAAGCGCTCCAAGTTGGGAGGAACTACCAAGCTTGGTGCCCTCTCCCCGGGACAACATGCCAAAATACGCATATTATCTATCATTTTTCATCCATACTTATTATCTGCAAGCTTTTTCGTTTTTGCATTACTATATTTACACCACAAGTGCGCAGTATACAGTGAAATACAGTGAGCGCTTAACAGAGCTATTTCAACCTCATCAGAACACATAAAACAATTCCATACAACTTGCAGCACTGACGCTGCACATCATTATCATCATTTAAATCATTTCTAATGATGTGTCCCAAGTATTTTATTTTATACACCACTTTATCCCCTTAATAAAATAAAGGAAAATTTAGCTTTAAGTCCTCTTTTTTATATTCATTCAACTCTATAAAGAGATCCTACATTTATTAAACAGAAGAGGTGACAATATTCCTCCTTGGTGTGATTTGAATAGTTCAAACTTGTGGAAAAGTTTTTCATGAAGGAACATGACGTCATAGAGTGCATTCGAATTTAGTTTCTACCGCGTATGGTTCAGAAGTTATGATAAAAAATGTATGGGAAACTTTGGAATGTTTGTGGCACTAGAGGGATTGAGTTAGAGACCATCCAAATTTGCTACAGTAACATATTAGGCTGTTCTCTATCTGTGTGCCAAATCTCATAAATTTTCTATGTCCGGTTCTATGGGCTGCCATAGACACAATGGAGGAAGAAGTTATTTAATAAATGCTATTTTTATTCGTTTTTTAATAGTATTTTAATAAATACTATATACTCATATTTATTTAACATATGTTGTTGATATAATATTCAGCTATCCACATTCCCCTCCATAACTTGTATATAACACAGTATAATTTTTATGTAGCACATCTGTACATACAATATACTGTCCTTTTTCTAATGTGTATTGTCTCTCCCTGTATTGTTCCATTACGTATTTTCTTACGCTTTGTTACCTGTGCACTGGAAGGTTCTGTCACTAAGACAAATTCCTTGTGTGTCCATGCACACTTGTCAATAAAGCTCTTTCTGATTCTGAAGAAGAAAGATAACGGATACAATAAGGATCTTCGCCCCTTTGGGGCTTGACCCCTTATAACACAAATTTGATTGGTAGCGCATGTTTTATTCATAGCCAATTTTCCAATGGCAAAGGCCACCTCATCAGGTCTGATAATCACACCATTGTTATTCAGTACGTGATCAACTTCATATTCCTGTCTCTCAACACAATTAAAAATGAACCCATGATGTAATCTCCATAATTTAACTCGATTCTCCTCCAGGATCGGGGTCTAGCCGGGGTCAAGTCCGGTCCAGCAGCGCCGGCACCCTGGCAACTGATAAAGGTAACATCTCACTCCTAGTCCTGCTTGACCTTAGTGCTGCGTTCGATACTGTAGACCATAAAATACTTTTAGATCGTTAACACAATTATAAGGGTGTTCAGGGAAAGGCACTGCAATGGTTCAGATCTTACCTATCAGACAGATATCAATATTTCTATTTAAAGGGGGAATCGTCAAATCTAACACAAGTAAATTATGGATTAGGTCCCCTGCTTTTCTCCATATACAGTTGAAAGAAAAAGTATGTGAACCCTTTGGGCTTACTTGGATTTCTTCAAAAAATGGTCATAAAATGTGTTCTGATCTTCATCTAAGCCACAACAATAGAGAAACACAGTCTGCTTAAACTAATACCGCACAAACATTATACGTTTTCATGTTTTTATTGAACACAACATGTAAACATTCATAGTGCAGGGTGGAAAAAGTATGTGAAACCCTAGGCTAATGACTCAAGAGCTAATTGGAGCCAGGAGTCAGCCAACCTGGGGTCCAATCAATGTGATGAGATTGGATGTGTTGATTAAAGCTGGCCTGTCCAAAAAAAACACACACCAGTTTTGAGTTTGCTGTTCTGAAGAAGCGTTGTCTGATGTGAACCATGCCTCGCACAAAAGAGCTCTCAGAAGACCTACGATCAAGAATTGTTGACTTACATAAAGCTGGAAAGGGCTACAAAAGTATATCTAAAAGCCTTGATGTCCATGTGTCCACGGTAAGACAGATTGTCTACAAATGGAGAAAGTTCAGCACTGTTGCTACACTCCCTAGGCGTGGTCGTCCTGTAAAGATGACTGCAAGAGCACAGCGCAGAATGCTCAATGAGGTGAAGAAGAATCCTAGAGTGTCAGCTAAACACTTACAGAAATCTCTGGCACATGCTTACATTTTTGTTGACAAATCTACAATAAGGAAAACATTAAACAAGAATGGACTTCATGGGAGGACACCACGGAGGAAGCCACTGCTGTCCAAAAAAAACATTGCAGCACGTTTGAAGTTTGCAAAAGAGCACCTGGATGTTCCACATAACTACTGGCAAAACATTCTGTGGACAGATGAATCCAAAATTGAGTTGTTTGGAAAGAACACACAACGCTATGTGTGGAGAACAAAAGGCACAGCACACCAACATCAAAACCTCATCCCAACTGTGAAATATGGTGGAGGGGGCATCATGGTTTGGGGCTGCTTTGCTGCCTCAGGCCCTGGACGGATTACTGTCATCGATGGAAAAATGAATTCCAAAGTTTATCAAGACATTTTGCAGGAAAACTTAAGACCATCTGTCCGCCAACTGAAGCTTAACAGAGGATGGACGATGCAACAGGACAATGACCCAAAGCATAGAAGTAAATCAACAACAGAATGGCTTCAACAGAAGAAAATACGCCTTCTGGAGTGGCCCAGTCAGAGTCCTGACCTCAACCCGATTGAGATGCTGTGGCATGACCTCAACAGAGCGATTCACACCAGACATCCCAAGAATATTGCTGAACTGAAACACTTTTGTTAAGAGGAATGGTCCAAAATTTCTTCTGACCGTTGTGCAGGTCTGATCTGCAACTATAGGAAACGTTTGGTTGAGGTTATTGCTGCCAAAGGAGGGTCAACCAGTTATTAAACCCAAAGGTTCACATACTTTTTCCACCCTGCACTATGAATGTTTACATGTTGTGTTCAATAAAAACATGAAAACGTATAATGTTTGTGCGGTATTAGTTTAAGCAGACTGTGTTTCTCTATTGTTGTGGCTTAGATGAAGATCACAACACATTTTATGACCAATTTATGAAGAAATCCAAGTAAGGCCAAAGGGTTCACATACTTTTTCTTTCAACTGTACATTCTGCCCCACTGTTTTAGCTTCCACTGTTATGCAGATGATACTCAGCTTTATATCTCATCAAGACCAGATGATTCCTTCAAGCTATCCAAATTGGCAGAGTCCATCGAAGATACAAAACATTGGATTACTACAAATTTCCTTCTTTTGAACTTTAACAATACGGAAGTATTATTTATCACACCAAAAACACGTAAACAGAATATCTCCAATTATAACATGCAAATTGAAGGCTTTACTGTAACTCCAACAAATACAATATGATCTAGGCGTTATATTAGACAGCAACCTGTCATTTAAAAATCACATCTCAAATATCACAAAAACAGCCTTCTTCCACCTTAGAAATGTTGCCAAATTATGAAATATTTTATGTGTTGCTGAAAAGCTTATTCATGCATTTGTGACCTCAAGACTTGACTATTGTAATGCTCTACTTAGTGGTTGTCCTGTGTCGTCAATAAACAATCTACAGTTAGTTCAGAATGCAGCCGTCAGAGTTCTAACCAGGTCAAGAAAATACGATCACATAACCCAAGTTCCCTTTCTGTCGGTCTCTCGACGTTGTGTCGAGAATGACAGATGGGGTTCGCCCTTGAGAACCAATCAACTCTGACTACTATAGAAAAGGCCAATGAAATTTGGCGAATGAAATTTGCATGCCAGGCTCCGCCCTCGGATATCTGGTATAAAAGGAAGCCGGCGTGCAGCATTCATTTACCTTTTGTTCTTCAGAGCCTTCGCTCATGACTACGAACAGAACGAATTCAACGAATTCTTCTTCTTCTACATTGCCGGATCTACGACGTGTAGCAGCGGATCGTCCCTACCTGCAGTGACCTTCCCCTGGGCGTCTCGGCAGTTCCGAGGTGTGTGAGATTTTATCTAAAAGTCCTTTTCAGGACTGACTGAGCATTCTCCAGCGCGGCTGTTCTCTTTGGTGCGGCAGGGAATGGGCACGATCGCTGCATTAGGTGTGTGGGCGTCCAGCACACTGAAGCAGCGTTCGTTGACACATCTGCGCGCACTGCGGGCAGATTGTCATTTAGAAGTAGCGGTCACGGGTGGCTGTCTTCCTACGGGAACCAGCCACCATTTCGTCTGCTACTCGGGCTGTGACATCTGTGGCTACGGCCCCGATGACCACCCACGTTAGCAGCGTTAGTGATATGGGGAACTCTGCGAACGTAAACCCGCCAGCTAAGTGCTCACGGGCCGATCGCACCCCGATTCGCTGCTCTGAACGTTCCGCAACCGGCGGTGGCATACCGTCCGGATTCTCACGCACACAGGAACGATGTGTGACGTAGATGAGATGTCACTCGCAGCATCGGAGGGAGACTGACATCCGACTCTGACGAATCCGAGCTCCACCCCCAGTGGTCGAGTTAGGAGGAAGCAGAAATGAGGTCATTCATGCTAACCCGGGTTTCCGGAGATGAATGAGGAGCTGTGTAAAACTTGGAGCGCTCCACTCACGGACCGCTCCAGTAAAAACCAGCTCCACCTCCCTTACTTCCCTCAATGGTAGGGCAGCCAAGGGCTGCCTCCTCTCTCTTCGCCATGGCCTTCAGGTCCGCCAAGGCCAGGCGTTGAGAGAGCCCCACAAGGGTAAGGCCGACCTGGGTATAATGCAGGATCTCCGTGCCACCGCTGACAGCGCTCTACGGGCGACTAAGGCGGCGGCACGGGCCCTGGGTCGAACGATGTCCACGGTAGTGGTCCAGGAGTGACACCCCCGGCTATACCTTGTGCAGAAGAGTGACACCAAGGAAGTCCGCTTTCTTGATGCACTCATCTCGCAGGGTGGGTTGTTGGTAAACACCGTCGAGGGCTGCGCTCAGCAGTTTATGACGGTGAAGCAGGCAGTGGCAATTAACCACATTTTTCTCACCGCAACTAAAGGCCTCCGAGATCTCACGTGACGTCTGCTTACCTGCAACCCAGGACCCCTTCGACATCGATTCCGGTTCCTGTGCCCCCACAGGCGGCACCCCGGAAGCAGAGGTCGAGGGGGAAACCCTCCACCCCGTCAGCAAACTTCTCACGAGAAGGGACTCTGACGGGAAGACTCCAGGGAGAACAACATCGGGCCCGAACCTTCACAGCCACGGCTCTGTTCGGTCGGAACGAGACGACTCCTGTCTTGTCGCCAAGGCCGGGACCTTTTCAGGGCCTGGCGCCCACTTACTCGCAGAGTTTTTCCGTTCTCCCCGGGTGTACTTGCAGCTGATCGCACACTCCACTGGACTGTGCTCGGCGAACCGACCTCACACCCTGGCGAGGTGTGAGGTCGTACACATACGACAGCTGTCACCCCTCTTAAACCGACAGTGCGTACCGTTGTCCCGCCAGGCAGGTAATAAGGCGGAGCCAACCTTCCCTCCGGGGACCCCCCGCGACAGATGGTTAGCTTCGCCAGCCGACGAACCACCCCCTGTTGTAATGATGAAGCAGACTGCCCCCTTGGTCACCCTGTACAGTCCCTGGGAGCTCGAGAGCTGCCCACACTGTCTCGCTGGCTAATGCGGGTGGTCCGTCTTGGTTACTCGATTCAGTTCGCCAGAGACTCTCCCAAGTTTCAGGGCATCATCTCTCCTTCTGTCAGAGGCAGGGACGCCTCCGTACTTTGGGTAGAGGTCACCACCCTTCTGGCGAAACAGGCATTGAGTTCGTTCCTCAAACCAAGATGTTCAGTGGGTCACGACCCGCACTTCATCATTCCCAAGAAAGACGGCGGGTTGCGCCCCACCGGTCTGCGTACCCTGAACAAGCACCTTCACAAGCTGCCATTCAGATGTTCACGCAGAAGCGCATCATGACATCTATCAGGTGTCAGGATTGATTCGTGGCAATTGACCTGAAGGACGCTTACTCCAATGTCTCGATCCTCTCGACACCGCCCGTTCCACGATTCGCGTTCGAGGGGTGGGCATATCAGTACAGAGTCCTCCCTTTCGGTCTGTCCCTGAACTATCTCGACCACCTTCTTATCCTGGCACACTCGTGGGATCTGTTGTGTACACAAAGGGACCTGGTGCTCCGGCATCTAGATCGATTGGGATTTCAGGTCAACCGAGAACAGAGCAAACTCTCCCCAGTGCAGAGCATCGTCTTTCTCGGTATGGAACTAAACTCTGTCGGCGCAGCTGTCCGCAGCACGCGCCCAGTCAGTGTTGGAACTGGAGGCTCCTGGGACACATGGCATCCTCTGCGGGGATAATACCCCTCGGGTTAATGCACATGAGACCGCTTCAACACTGGCTACAGAGTTGAGTTCCGAGGACAGCGTGGCACACCGACAGCAGGCGCATGGTGATGTCGCCCTGCTGCCGACCCACCCTAACCCCTTGGTCTTCCATGACCTTCCTCCGGCGGGGTTCCCTTCGGGCAGATTACGAGGCACGTTGTGGTGACGACGGACGCCTCGCTGCAGGGGTGGGGTGCAGTGTGCAACGGGCACGCAGTAGCGGGGCGCTGGACGGGCCCCCGTCTGCGCTGGCATGCAATTGCCTAGAGTTGTGGGCTGTGCAGCTTGTGCTGAGAAGGCTCCGGCCTCTAGTGCAGGGCCAGCACGTGTTGGTCCTCCGGGACAGCATGACAGCCGTACCGTACATCGCCAAGGTGGCGTACGCTCACGGCAGCTAACACAACTTGCCCGACGCCTCCTCCTGTGGAGTTAGCAGGTGATCCGCTCCCTGCGGGCCACACACATCCCAGGCAAACTGAACCATACAGCCGTCGCGCTCTCTCGTCAGTATACGCCTTGCGGAGAGTGGCGACTCCATCCCCGGTCCAGCTCATTTGGGTGCTGTTCGGACAGGCACAGATAGACCTCTTTGCCTCCCGCGACACCACCCATTGTCTGCTTTGGTACTCCCTGTCCGAGGCCCCCCTCGGCACGGATGCCCTGGCGCTCAGCTGATGGGCGGAAGCACACTTTCATCCCCAGGAGCCTCCTTGCACAGACACTGTGCAAGGTCAGGGAAGAGGAGCACCAAGTGTTATTGGTTACACCGTACTGGTTTAACCACACTTGGCTTCTTAGTTGATGCTCTGGACAGCGACTCCCCCTGAACCATTCCCCTGACAGAGGACCTGCTCTCTCAGGGGAAGGACACGTTCTGGCATCCCAGGTCAGACCTCTGGAACTCCCATGTCTGGTCTCTAGACGGGATGAGAATATCCTGAGATGGCTACTCCCCCTATACGGCAGAGACCATCACCCAGGCTAGGGCCCCATCTACTAGGCGGTTACACGCCTCTAGACAGTGCCTCTTCTCGTCCTGGTGTCTTTCTCAACGAGAAGGACCCACTGAGGTGCTTGACTAGGATTGTGTTCCCCTTCTCACGAAACTGGAGACTAACATCTCCCCTACACACTGGAAGTGTATGTAGTCACTATTGCCACTCATCCCGAATCAGTTGATGGAAAGTTTCTAGGGCAACACAACCTGGTCACCAGGTTCCTAACGGGCGCGAGAGGGCGGAATCCGCCTCATCTCCGCTCCATACCCTCTTGAGAGCCCCTCGGAGGTTCCGATCTTCCTCACCTGAGTAAGACGGCCCTCCTGTTTGCGCTCGCTTCCGTCAAGAGGGTAGGGGACCTCCAAGCATTCTCTGTGTCCCCAGATTGCCTTAAATTCGGCCCTGGCAAACTGTCACGTTATCTTGAGACCCAGGCCCGGATGCGTGCCCAAAGTTCCCACTTCTCCCTTCGGGGACCAAGTGGTGGACTTGCAGGCACTCCCCACTGGGGAGGAAGACCCAACCCCATCCGTGTTGTGTCCTGGACCGCACGGAGAGCTTCAGTAGCTCTGACCAGCTCCTTGTTTGTGTTGGAGGACAGCAGAAGGGGAAGGCTGTCTCCAAGCAGAGGCTGGCGCACTGGTTCGTGGATGCCGTTACGACGGCATTCCGATCTCAGAATCTCCCATGCCCATTTGCAGTGAGGGCTCACTACACAAAGTTTAGCCACCTCCTTGGCACTGGGAGAAGCGCCTCTCTAGCAGACATCTGTAGAGCTGCGGGTTGGGCTACGCCCAAACACCTTCGCAAGGGTTAACAACCTTCGCGTAAACCCGGTGTCAGCCCACGTCCTGCATGGCGACATCTAGGAGTGGCATCCGGGGGGGCGTATGCCTGTGAAAGCATCTTCCCACCCTCCAAGAGGTTGGGTCAGTGTGCTATCTAACCTTTTCTTCTTACCCAAACACATGGCTAAGAAAATTGGTACCTCACCAACCTTCCTTCTTACCCAAACACTGGTTAAGAACAGGCATTCCATCCATCACTAAGCAAGCACCCCCTGGGGGTTGGCTGGGTAGAGCAGCCTTCCCTCTTAGGGCGGGATACCATGTGACCTATCACAGATAGTTCTTACCGTCCTGGTGCTATCAGACGCAGTAACACCCCCCCGTGGGCTGTTTCCGTCTGCTATACCCTCATGACAATGGTTCCCACACATGGTAACCCATGAGCTTCCTCAGGTGGACCTCCACCTCGCGGTTAACTACCCAGTCCACACGTTCCATGCGTTCTCCTCCAAGGACGAGACCATTTATATATCTCCACCATATTCCTCCCCACGGGTAGGAGGTGGCCTCTGCAGCGCTTCTCTGATTTAGAGTTGCGCTCACCCGGTGTAAACCCGAGCCAGACGGCCTCTCGCCAGTAGAGAGCTAAGGCCCCGTCCGTGAATGGTTACCGGTCAGGGCTGTACCCATCTTTCTCCAAGAAAGCTCTGGGAACCCCCGACCACCACACTGGAAGGTTACAAGTTTCACGAAGCTTCGAGCTGACACACCCATGCTCGTTACCGTTGCTTCGCTGAGATTGTGACGCGATACAGCGTTGTGGCGTTTTCCATAGGCAACCCCATCTGTCGTTCTCGACACAACGTCAAAGACCGACAGAAAGGGAATGTCTTGGTTACGTATGTAACCTCAGTTCCCTGATGGAGGGAACGAGACGTTGTGTCCCTTATGCCACAAACACGTATCGTATTCTGCTGCAGTCGTGAGAGGCTCTCAGGCTCTTCAGAACAAGAGGTAAATGAATGCTGCACGCTGGCTTCATTTTATACTGGATATCCGGGGGCGGAGCCCGGCATGCAAATTTCATTCGCCAAATTTCATTGGCCTTTTCTATAGTAGTCAGAGTTGATTGGTTCTCAAGGGCGAACCCCATCTGTCGTTCTCGACACAACGTCTCGTTCCCTCAAACAGTGAACTGAGGTTACATACGTAACCAAAACGTTTTATCATCGCTTCACTGGCTACCCATTAAGTATCGTATTGATTTTAAAATTGTTTTAATTACTTACAAAGCCCTGAATGGTTTAGCCCCAACCTACTTAACAGAGCTTCTATCACATCACAACCCATCACGCTCTCTATGATCTCAAAACTCTGGAGTTTTGACAACACCTAGAATAACAAAATCCACCAAAGGGGGACGAGCTTTCTCATACGTAGCACCTAAACTCTGGAATAGCCTTCCTGATACTATTCGAGGGTCAGACACACTCTCCCAATTTAAATCTAGATTAAAGACACATCTTTTCATCCAAGCTTTCACTTAATGCATAGTTAATGAACAGCAGCTACGCTAATTATTCTCTTTCTGCCTCCGCCTCGGGATGCCAATCCTGAGGTAGGGAGAGATTCTGCCAGATCCAGGTGAACCTCATATACCCATCCCCAACTAGAGATTGGCCATATGGCCCTCCCGGCTGAGCCTGTTTTTTTTTCTACATTAATCAATCATTGGAGTTTGTGTTTCTCGCCACAACAGGGCAGTGTTGCTCACCGGGAGACTACATCTATTTATTTATTAGATATTATTTTTTATAATGATCTTGCTCGTTCTATAAACACCATGCAGAGAGCTGTGTTGTACTTTTCTGTGTTTTTATGTTTTTCTGATTTGTATAGCTGCTTTGGAACAATGCACATTGTGAAAAGCGCTATATAAATAAATCTATGAGACAAGCTCCTGGATGACAAACTAACAGGAGAATTTTACGTCAGTTACCAACTCTTACCATTTCCAGTTTAGTAAGCATGAGGAACCCATGTAACTCAGTGTCTCAAGACTCTCCAAGGAGGAACGAGAGAGGCGTAGTAGGCAACGCATATGTTTCTACTGTGGAGAGGCAGGTCATCATAGTCTGGGATGTCTGCACAAATCACAAATCAGGGTAAATATTGAACATTTTTCGTTACTCAGCAACAAATCATTCAGTGTACAGGTGTGTGTTTAAAGACTGATACTCTGTCTCTTGAATTGACAGCGATGATTGACTCTGGGGCCCCTCTGAATTTAATTAACAAGGAGATTGTCACTAAGTACAACATTCCTACTCAGCCATGTAATCCTCCAATCAAGATTAAAATCATTGATGACACCCTTATTGGGGAGGGGATTACCGATCAGACTAAAACTCAAATTTTCTAAGTAGGCCTGCTACATCAAGAAGCTAACTCACCCAAACAGGAAATTATCCTAGGGTTTCCCTGGCTCTCTGCCCATGACCCTGACATTTCTTGGCATCATGGTGAACTCACACATTGGTTCCCCTTCTGCCTACAGAACTGTTTCCCCACAATCCCACACCCATGTATATCCAAGAGTATAGAAAGCTGAAAGACCAAAACAACCATGAACATCCCAACCTACTACAACGACCTCTCTGAAGTATTCAGCAAAATCAAAGCCACGCAATTACCGCCATGGGCGCCGTAAAGGAGTGGAAGGTTAGGATGATTCTAAGGGCCCAGGCTGATTAAGGGCCCAGAAGAGCAGACCCCCTTTTTATTTTCCTATTTGTAGGGGGCCCAGAAATTTTGGTTTCCATAGGGCCCAGAATTTCTGGCGGCACCCCTGATTACCGCCACACCGATCCTGGGACTGTGCCATTGCTCTTCAAACCACTTCAGCTGGTTCAGAACGCAGCAGCACGCCTCGTCTTCCTACAGCCCAAAAGGGCTCACGTGACTCCCCTTTTCATCTCTCTTCACTGGCTACCGGTTGCAGCCCGTATCAGATTCAAGTCACTAATGCTGCCTACAGGACTATCACTGGATCTGCACCGGCTTACTTCCACTCTCTCCTGCACTCCTACACCCCATCAAGATCCCTGCGTTCAGCAAACCAGCGGCGTCTTGTATTGCCTTCCCATAAGGGCAGTAAATCGCTCTCCCGCTCTTTCTCATTCACAACTCCTTCCTGGTGGAACATTCTTTCTATCTCTGTCTGTTCAACCACATCTCTCACAACATTTAAAAAACAACTTAAAACCCAAATCTTCTGTGAATACTTGACAAAAAAAAAAAAAACACTAACTCTTTCTCTCAACAGGTAGTGGTCTAGCTTTTGTTGAAACCAGTAACTTTGTATTGGCATCTAATGTATTATGGCTCCTGTATGAACTATCGCTTATTCCTCCTAAACTCTTTGTAAGTCGCTTTGGATAAAAGCGTCTGCTAAATGTCTAAATGTAAATGTAAATGAAATGTAATGTAAATGTAAATCACAATCCCATGCCCCCTAAAAGTAAGATTTATCCATTGTCCAGGAATAAAAGTCAAGCCATGGAGGAGTATGTTAAGGAGGCATTAGGCTCTGGTTTCATTCTTACATCCACGCCACCCACTGCTGCAGGATATTTTTTGAGAAAAAGGACAGGGGACTTCGACCCTGTATCGATAACAGAAATTTCACAGTAAAATTTCACTATCCACTCCCCTTATTCCCATCAACTCTGGAACAGTTACGAGAAGCCACTATCTACACTAAACTAGATTTCAGAAGTGCATATAATCTGATTAGAATTAAAGAAGGTGACGAATGGAAAACAGTTTTCATCACTACCCAAGGTCACCACGAATACCAAGTCATGCCCTGTGGACTAGCCAACGGCCCAGCAGTGTTCCAATCATTCATCAATGATTTTTCAAAGATCTACTCAAGCGTTTTGCAGTTCCCTACATCAATAAGATATTCCAAGACTGAAGCTGAACATATCGACCATGTCAGAACCGTTGTTTCATGCCTCCTGGAAAATCAATTTGCAGAAAGACAGAAAAATGTGAGTTTCATGTGAGAACTTAGGTAACAGTTCTTTTAAATTATATCTGGTGGTGTTTCCTTGCCAATTATGAATGATTTTATTTTGATAAAATGTAACTGCCCTTACTTTACCAATATTTAGCCTTCATTATTAGATAATCCACAGTGTTTTTGGACAAATGGACAGATTTAAGTATAATCATTGACAAATAATGCCCATTTATTCTTAGAAAAAATGAAGATGAAAATATTTGAGAATTGCCATTAAGAATATTCCTAGGAACTTTCTGTAATTAATCCTAAAAAAGTTATTATATTTTCTTATATTTAAATCCTGTAAGACGGAGGATGTGTACTGGTGGTGATATTGTCCTTCAGGTTGTGATCATAGTTTGTAACTTGTCTATGTGATCCTGTATAAGATAGAGGAGTTTCATACACATAGTACCCTATAGGCTAATATAAACTTTATTGTGCACATGTGTTTGTATGAGTGGGCTCCGGGCCTGCCCCTCTGTGCATCATTTGTCATTTATCAAATAAGAAATACAGCTGATGGAAAATGAAGATTCATCCAAATGATGATGTGATGAGTCCCCCAACACATTTCATCAATCTTTTTTTTCATCGAATATTCGGAGTCAAAATCACGCTTGAGAACTCGAAACAATCGCAGAAAAACATTTTACCTGTTCAAAGAACTCATCCATGTCAATATGAACAGGCACGTGAGTGTTCTCCTCTGGAGCGTTTCCCTGAGAAATACAGATGACACATGAACACACTTCTACCCTTCATTCATGTGTACTCTCATATGCTGTAATATCTTTAATGCTGATTATATTCTATCATATTTCATCAAATCTTAGGTAAAGGGAGAGCAAGAGAGAGCAGCTGCAGGTAAATGAGTGAATCAATACATGAATCTCAACGGGACTGAAAGTGTCTTGTGTCTGTTTGTTCAGTGGTCAATGATTGTACTCGGATCTGTAAACAGTTCTGAATCAGCCAGAAAATAATGTCTGTCCACCACATAAGCTTCATTTATTCATCACCTCAAAACCTAGCATTCAGTTCATAACATCTTTACATTTCTGTTTGAGGAGAACAGTCTATGATGATAAACATGATTTGTTACAGGCTTTAAAAACGAATGCTTAAAGAACATCTCTACCATCTGATTATTGACTCTTGAAAACGATGTAATTACATGATGTGTTATCACGCCTATGTTTGTCTTACGTATGAGCAACATTTAACAAGAAGTGAAATGATTAGATTGTTCTTACCACTCTGAGTTCTTGCATGCGATCCTTCATGTTTAATCACAGCGGGTGAGATAAGAGAACCCTCGTGTCCACCGCTCAGTTATCTCAACCCTCCGCGTCACGTCACCCTTTCATTCGCTTATACCTGTTCCAGGGACTTCAGGCTTTGTGTTTCCTTTTGGTCTGCATGTGAATTACAGTGTCATGAGTATGTTTGATTAAATCCTGCTGAAAAACACCTGTTCCAAAACAGAGAGTCGCATGATCCACATAGCCTTAAGATTGTTTCAGGAAGTTATGTCTTGTTTTTTTCTTTTACTTTTTGATTCATGATTCAAATGATTTGAGTCTTTAATTTTGTTTAAAGTTCTTCACAATTTGTCTGTTTAGTCCAAAGCTGTCAAACTCAGATCTGGGGGGTGGCAGCTCCGCACAGTTTAGCTTCAACCAGCTCCTGCTCACACCTGCTTGGATGTTTCTAGTAATCTTGAAGATTTTGATTAGCTGAATCATGTGTGTTTGATTAAAGCATGACCTAAACTGTGTAGAGCGGCAGCCCTACAGGAACAGAGTTTGACAACCCTGGTTTAGTCGCAGCTCCATGCGTTACTAGTAACTTCTTGGAACTATTGAGAGGCTCCATGAACCCAGGCACGCAGATGGCACTGGGGACGGGTGCGACATGACCCCCTCAGATTTCGATCCGTCCCCCTCACTCTCCCTAGGAAAGGTGAGAAAATCTGTACATCTGAGGAATAACCCATGTTTCCGCTACGTACTGCACATTGGTAATTAGCCTCTTATTTTGCCTTCAGAATCGGGTCGGGGATGACGCTCAATAATAAACTATCGGTCTGCATTACTTTGTTCCCACGTTCTCAAAACATGCTGTTCTGTTGTCAATAAACACACACGATGGTGGTGCCCCCAACGATTACGTTCTCTGTGCTCTCTGTAGCTGTGTCCCAATTTGGGTGTTGCGAAGGCTGCATTTTAAGACAGATTGTGTCACACCAGCACGACTGAAGGCTGGTAAGGCTTTCCCGATTCAAAGGTTGCTTCAAAAGCAGCCAAAAATGTGACCTCGTGAAGAACGAATCTATCCTTCACAGCTGTGGATATCCTGAGATCCATTGCGTGCCTGTAACGGCTTTAAAATTTTTAATAATCATTCAAAACTTAAATAAAACATATTTTCGTGCAACATATAGGCCTACTGTATTTACACTCTTGTTCACCTAGACTTAGGGTTGTGACGGTGGCTGTTGTTTACCAATGGACAAATCAAGCGCGGTGCCGCGGTGCTTGGGAAATATATATTATTTATATAAATATAAACCAACCTTGGCTTTCCTATTCAGATTGCCATAAGAAACTTTTTTTTCCAACCCTTTGATTGAAAACTAACGTGTTGACAGTGTCCAGATTTAGATCTGTAAAACTGCACTAAGTGCGCGTTCAGAAGATGTGCACAGAAGCGCAAATGAATAGATGTTACTGTTAAAATGACAATACAAGTGACTATAATCTATATATTAACTGAGAATATATCGAAAAGCTTCTCTGTATGCTCTGCCTCTTGTGTAAAACTATTCCACGAAATTCCGCAGATTTACAAGAAAAATAAGCGCAGAATTAAAAAAAGTCAGCAGATTAAGACTGACCATTAATAAACTATCAGCAGATGAAGGTGCCTGTGAAGTACAGACCAGTAATAAGCTGTAAATACGCAGTAGTCATAACTTAGAGTTTATTTAATTTAAATTGAGTATTAATGCGTTTTATTTTCTATACCAGCTTAACTTCCCGTCAAAGAAATTGTGTTTTTTGCGAAAAATCAAGCTGAATTTTTGTTTTTCATTGAGGAAAAACAAAAAAGGAGCCGTTTTCTTACTTTTCAACTTTAATAAAAAAAAATGATTACATAAATTTATGCTTTATGAGTGCTTATTTCTCTACAAAAAACTAGATGGGTTGAGCAGATTTTGAGTCTGATAAAATTATATTTTTACTAAGGTTATCAACAGATTAAAGTTTTTAATCGCTCCCATTGTGCGATTAATCGCACACTGAAATTCAACATACACTAATTTTATTTAACATATTTATTTTAGTGCTGTGAATCGATTAAAAAAATTTACTAACTATTCACACACAGTATTTATGTTTTTAATTATACTTTCACATTCTACAATTTCACATTTTATCTCCAATTTAATGTAGAAACATCACATTTCTTTAACAGAATCATTTTGTGAATGAAAGCCAACAGTCTAATATTGTTGGCTTTGGAACTGATTCTACTCATCAAACCCATAATAATAAGTGTGCCCTTCCTACCTGTCTAATAAATTAAGTTCTCAAAGACTTTAGTGTTGACTGCTAAATACATGAAAAACAGCAGAATACTCATTAAAGCTACAAAATGTTTCAATCTATACTGGACCTGTCAGTACAACCAATCAAATAGCGCCTAAATAGTTTAAAAAGGCCTAAACTATTTAAAAATAGTTTTTTTTCCATTCCATTTTCTACCGCTTATCCGAACTACCTCGGGTCACGGGGAGCCTGTGCCTATCTCAGGAGTCATCGGGCATCAAGGCAGGATACACCCTGGATGGAGTGCCAACCCATCGCAGGGCACACACACTCACTCATTCACTCACGCACTCACACACTCACACACTCACACCCTACGGACAATTTTTCCAGAGATGCCAATCAACCTACCATGCATGTCTTTGGACCAGGGGAGGAAACCGGAGTACCCGGAGGAAACCCCCGAGGAGAACATGCAAACTCCACACACACAAGTCGGAAACGGGAATCGAACCCCCAACCCTGGAGGTGTGAGGCCAACGTGCTAACCACTAAGCCACCGTAACCCCCTAAAAATAGTTTAAAGGCATTTATATGAATATGAGTTTGATTATATAATGAAGACAATGATGTCAGAAAAAAACATGTTGCGTTAAATATTTTTAACGCGTTAATCTGAAAACATTAGTTCATAGCCCAAATTTTTACATACCTAAAGGATTATTAGGAACACCATACTAATTCTCTGTTTGACCCCCTTTCACCTTCAGAACTGCCTTAATTCTACGTGGCGTTGATTCAACAAGGTGCTGAAAGCATTCTTTAGAAATGTTGACCCATATTAATAGGAGAGCATCTTGCAGTTGATGGAGATTTGTGGGATGCACGAAGCTCCCGTTCCATCACATCCCAAAGATGCTCTATTGGGTTGAGATCTAGTGACTGTGGGGGCCATTTTAGTACAGTGAACTCATTGTCATGTTCAAGAAACCAATTTGAGAGAGAGAGAGATCCACAGAGCCCTCAGATTGTTCCAGGAAGTTATGTCTTGTTTTTAAATGCTTCATTTCTTCTACTTTTTTATTCAAATGATTTGCGTCTTTAAATTTGTTAAAAGTTCTTCACAATTGGTCTATTTAGTTCAAAGGTGTCATTCCGCAGAAAAAATAAGCCCAGAATTAACAAAAATCAGCAGACACGAGTAGTGGCCGGTGTCAATTTTCCACGGTTTTATTCTGACGAAAACTTCTGAAGATGAAATTGAGATAAAACTCGACACCAAGAAGATTATCATTAAACAAATTACAGCAAGTGTAAAATAATTTACGTATGTCTAATTAAAAATAAACTGTGCTTCATTGAAAGGTTGATCACTGTTTTTATTTGATCAGTTAACATTAAAATGTAATTCTGATCAAACTCATTGAGCAGTAAGTAAATCACATAATGTACACAATGGCCAGTGAAGCAAAAACGTTTATGATTATGCTCCTGCTGTATGAACATCTTTAATGTATCTTTAAACACTTCAGTCATTACAAAGGTTTTGCTCATCTCCTGAGACAATACAACTTCATCACTTCAGAATACATCAGGATGGGTTATATTCAGAGCGACTGAGGTGACACAGCTGAAGGCTCAGAATCGAGGTCTTCTCTGACGGCCCGTGTACTTTGTGTCACCTCTCACTTCCCTACAGACAGGAAAAACACCAAAGCTGCAGATCACATGACAAAATGCAAAACAGTATGAACTGTTCAAAAACACACTTTGCGAATGAGCCGCCTGTCTGAGCCCAGAATTAATTTAAGGTGAAAAACAAAAGACAACTCTTCAGAGTTCTTAAAATATGAATAATAACCATATAAAATGATGAGTGCATTAACAACAGTGTTTAATGTCTGTGAAACCAGGCCCTGATTTTTTTTGAAGATTTATTATTTTTACTTTAATAATATTAGTAACACATACACCGAGGTGAATGATATTTAAAAGAATGTCAGACATACTTTCCCTGTCGGCGTCGCCGTTGCTTCTTTTCTAAGACCCAGTCTTTACTCTTCTTCACTGATTTCCCCTTCAAATTCTTAAAACGTGACCTTACAGACAGATTGAACAAATCACAATAATGCTCCATGTGCTACTTACACAGTTGTTAACCCAAACTAAGAAACTTCTTCGTTTTCATTTCCAAGTTATACTTGTGATGCACAGAACACATGAACTAACATTGACAAAGATGAATAAAGTGGGGGAAAGTGTTTACCTCTGTGCTGTAAACTGAGCTTGAGATGATAAACATCTGTCAGTGGACTCTGAATCCAAACCCTGAAATAAAACGCAGTAGCTCAGTGGTTAGAGCGTGGCGCTAGTAACATCAAGGTCACGGGTTTGATCCCAGGTATTGCACATTATCAGAAACAAATATATAGTATTGTGCAATGTGAGTGGCTTTGGATAAAAGTGTGTGCGTGTACACACCTTGGGTAAAACACCTGATACTCCAGCAAATAAACACAGGAAAAACCTTCACGAGACATAAAGATTACAATCAGCAAATATATCAAATATATCTGTGCTGAGCAACAAGAAGGAAAGAGACTGACGGCTGGAAATACTTTTTGGCTTTGCTGCTGTTGGGATAATCCACCACCATCCCACCGGTGAATCCTGCCTTCATGGCCTGAGCTGTGATCAGCTCCAACTGTGGAGAACAACATCATCATCATCATAATTTTGTCATCATACAGATTCTGACAATGATGGTGCATGAACGTGCCGGCACCACTGCTCAGCAACACTATATACAGACCTGTTCCGAGTTTTCAGGATAAATCTGGAAGACAGCACGAGCACCTCTTGCCTTAAAAAAAACCCCAACACGATCAAGGTGAAAAAGGGTCCAGATGTTTAATGACGGAGCAGATGAAACGTGTACTCACCAGCGAAGAGTAGAGCGTGCTGAAGAAACGGTAGAGTCTCTTCGGAGGACTGTGCGTTTTCTTGTCTGCATTACACAACCACTGCAGAGCTGAAATACTGACGGCACAAACATTCACAATCAACCCACACAAACATATCCCATCAAACCATGAAGACTTGACGTCAGACAGACCTTACACAGCCGTCAAATGTTCCCGCGCGGAAGGGCATTCCTTCACCCATGTCTCCCAGCACCAGATCTCCTTCCACATCTCGATCTAAAGCCACATCTGAAGAACACACATGCACAACACTTCATTCTAATTCTGCTCCATCGCACATTTTGGACACTTCTAGTCTAGCGGGATAATCTCTGTTGTGAATGTCCATCCGGGTCACATATTAGAAACACAAGGAACATTTCTACTGAAATATGAAAAGAAGAAGTGGAGGAATATGAAGGACACACAAGTTGAAATACAATAGGAAGTCATCCTGGTGCAGTCGTCATTGGATTTTTGTAACGCTTTCACACTGCCAGTGAATAATGAGCTAGAATCAGAATATAGACCCATACGGTGTCATGCGAACAAGCAAAATAAGACCACAAGGCCTTACTTCAGTGGAAAAGAACAATGGCCAAAATCAAGTATCCAAAAACAGAGCCCAACACTGGACAGCGGGACAAAGCGAGAGCAGAATTGCGTGCCGACGACAAAGTCAGAACTTTCAGAAGGGTCTTTGCATGCCATCCATCCAGCCCCATCTCATTTCCTTCATGAACAAGATGAACCGGGTCATTCAGTTGGCTCTCCAATGAGACGACTGATTTGCTTATTGCGTTCATGAACGAGATGTACCAGATCACTCTAGTTCAGACTCAATTGCTCAGTACATTTTACCATTCATTACTCCCCAATCATTCTGGAACGCCATTGGCTCGTGCTTTAGTTTTGCTTTTAGACAGGAAGCTGCACCTTCTGCACATACAGCAATTCTTTCTCAAGAGATTTCATTGAACAGCAGATCATTCAGCTTATCCGCCATACGCTTCATGACGGTCAGTGTTTGTGTGTGTGTGTGTGTGTGTGTGTGTGTGGAGTCTATTTACCCAGCATGGCTGTACTGATGTCCACACCAACCCAGTAGTGACCCACTTCAGTTAAATAATCTCCACTGAGTCCAGAGCCACAGCTGAAAATCATTGTAAACATCATATTAGACAGTGAAGACAAGAGCGTATGTGTGAATCAAACTCATATATATACACACATACCCAACATCCAGCAGATAACACGGCTGGTCTTCTGGAAGACACAGGAGCTCAACGGCACGTTCTGACATCTGCGTCTGGATCTCGATCATACGAGAGCTACATAACACACATTTCAATTTGTATCTTTAGCGCTTTTACAAAATCATGTTGTTGCAAAGCAGCTTTACACAATACATAATTTATATTACAAACAGATAATACAGGGTAAAAACAAAACTAAATGTAAGATACTGTGATCACAACACATGTCTATTGGATTGTAATCAGAGAGTCACATCTGGGTTTTATTATTGTGAATTATACTACAGATGAATACAGATGGACTCAAGAGAAGTGCTTTAATAGCAGCATGCTCACTGTGATCATGTGTGAATTAACATCAGTGTATTATCATCAAGGGCAGGGCATTAAAACACTGGTGTCTGTTTGCCATGTTGTCATCACTTACTTCTGCGAGTACTTTTTGGCCTCCTCCTCGTTGTAGAACTGTAAAAAAACAGCACTGCTGGTATTATTGTTAATATCTCGATTTGGATGTTTTAACTAAAGAAAAAAATATGTACATTTTCCTTCGTCTAGCATTTAGACAACGTGAATACAACCTAGCAAGCAAAGGTAACTAGCAAAAGCAAGAAAGTGTCATCACACGTGACATGTGTAAACATCCGCAATAGAGAATACGCATTATAAACTTATTATTAGAAAAAAACAGCATATACATAGAAACGCTAAGGTAAACATATTTAAAGGAGCAGTTAAGTTTCTAGGTATAAGTGAACAGGGTAATGCAGTGTAAGTCCGTTTTAAATGTGGCGCACACGTCATTACTCACCACCTCAGGTGGACCCGTGTGTTCAGGTCTACGACAACTTGAAGACATGTTGATATTTACCCAGCAAAAAATCTATAAAAAAAAGACAATGTGTGTTGTTAATTCATATCACACAACACCCACATGCACGGAAGCGCGTGGAGCACGCTGATGGCGTCATCTTCAGGCGACAACACACACGCACCCGGCACACATTTACGCACAACGAGTACAAAGCCACGTTTAGCATTGTAATACTTAAACATCATTTAAACAGATGAACGGCTGGTTGAAGTTAAATTGGTTCAAGCTTTTTCACGCAACTATGACAGTTTTTGGTTAATAAAGACAGCAACTCTTTGTATGACATTACGTGCCCTGGGGTATCTGCAGGTCGGAGAACTGGGCGTACTGAAAGTCAGGGGAGTGCCGAAACGAAAGCTGCCTGTTCAACATCATCTTAAACGCTATTGATTTATCACTTAAGTGGTAATAGGATAATAACCTTTAGTTTTTGTTACATTTCATAATGGGCAATAATCTGATGAATCTATTAGTTTCGAGACTAATAACTATACACAGCCTGTCTGAATGTGTTTATTAGTAAAAGTCATGGAGCACTTCCTGCGTACTTTTGACTGAATGTTTTCCCTTGTGCAAAGTACTTCTTATCCTTTACAATAAAAATGTTTTGTATTTGATCAAAAATGAAAAAAATCACATTACCTTAACCATATTTAAAATGAAAACGAGAAGAAGTAGGTGGTAATGTCATATTACGTTTTATTGTAAATGTAAGAGGAAGGTACAGTGGATGCAAATATTGGATTTGAACTATTTATAAATAACTGGAACTGCTGATAAGTGTCTCAATCAAATGTGGATTACAATTACTAAATAAAGGGTGGTAAAAAATGTCTCTACAATAATAACACTAACAACTGCACTAGCGTTTAATAAATTCAAAATAATTTACTTTCCTTGGTGTCGTAATGTAAAGTGCATTTCTACCGTTTTAGTACAACTATGATTTAGTATGATTTTAGTATATGTAAACAAAAACATGCAAAAGGCGTCGGAGAGAGGCGCGTTTGTGCACAGCACGTCATCGAGGCTTACCTTTCAGTAAAAAAAAAACATTATACAACTTCTCTCGAAACATATAATCGTTGTAGTTTCAACATTACTTTGAAATATAACGGTTGCTTTTCTGAAATAAAACCTGAAATAATTAACCTTGACGCACAAGATAAATTGATATATAGAACCTGTTAAGAGAATTCTTCCAAGGTTTAGAGATGAAATTGAGATTCTTGTTCTTTTTGCTCAAACTCTGATGAAACGAATCTTATTTTGGTCTTATTTACAGGTTTTGGAATGATGTAAGTGTTTTTAATATGTGTAAGATTCTGCCTAACTTTTCAACATGTATGAGATATATCATATTTGGATATTTTGACTCAGATCCCACAAAAAAAAAATGTTTTTTTATTAATCAATTTTTTCTTAATCAAATGTTACATTCATAAATAGTATATTTTAGAAAAACACAGGTTTACTATTTGAAAATATACATTCACGTATGATCTGACGATCTGCAAACTGAAAAGCTGTAAGAACTGTTAATTTATTTCTGAATTTGACTTAAAATTAACTACATAATGTATGTTACTATGATTCTGTTCTTGGCAGCAAAAAGAAATGCATCCAAAATCCTCGCCAGGACGCATCCGGGAAAAATGGCACGTATGGTCAATTAGTCTTGATATTCATAAACGTTAAGTGAAATTATCTGCATACAGTAAACAAATCCTGCCATATCGGAAACAAGCAAACACTCATAACTTCACACGTCCACAAAACGATTAACTTTTTGCCAGGATAGGTTCTATAAAAATATTTGGTCTAAATGATATTTTCGATGATGCTGGAGAGTTGTTGGATTACAATGTTTTACCCATAAAAATGTTTTTTGCATGCCATCCAAAGCAAATTACACAGCACCCAGCAAACATTTAGACCACTGATGTTTGCGCATAGAATGCTAAACCAACGGCAGGAGGTTAAGCCACCGGTGTGCTCGAGCCGCCATCTTGGTGTGCCCAATTGACATAGGCATCATTGATTTTCAGTCAAAATAACCATCTAAAATAACCCGTTTTGCAGCAAACCATGCGCACGATTCAGCTTTATTTTACACGTATGTTTGAGTCAATTGTTTTCCAATGTTTATGGTTATTTTGGGCAGAATAGTGATCTATAGAAAGTGTTAAGGTGAGAGTTTATCTGTTCTATGGTTAAGGCAGGTATAAGTTTAATGTTTAGAAACTAAACTTCATGACTTTAAGAACATACACAGTCTATATTTATCTGTATTTAGAATGGTAAGGGCTAGGTTTAGGGTCTCGTCCATCTGCTGATCTGTTATGTATGCTACTGTAATGAAGATAACACTCTTAGAATGGAAAATTCCTGACTTTTTAACGACCCTAACCCTAACCCTGACTTATCTACTCCTAATAACTCAAAACAATAAACATAACATTTTGTATTGTGGATGTGGAAACGTTTCCTGTTTGTAAACAAGTCAAACTCTAAGAGTACAAGCAAGTAAGAAAATGCATGTGCACGCACACAAACATACACATGCACTTTCATACGATAATACTAAATCTATGTGTAGCTTGTTCAACTTGTTGCGGTACCGCAAGATCCGACAGGTGGATGGCATCAAATAACGCAAGAGCGATTCGAAAGCAACATTTTATGGAGCAAGTAGGGGTTAAGGTGCCTTGCTCAAGAGCACCTCAGTCATTACCCGCCGGCCCTGAAAATCAAACCCGGAATTTAATTGTATTGTATCAAAGCTGCTATAGGACTTTTACTCAGATAACATATCAACATTGCATTAGGAAATGCAAGAAAAGAAAGAAGTAAGGGTCAGACATATTTATTTTGTTCTCCTAGAGGGATAATATTGGGTGTGGGAGGGAAATATCCTGTTATAAAGTCATAAGTTATAAAGTAAAGTTATAAAGATGTGGTTTCTGAACTTGTATTTGTACAGTCTAGCAATTTGGCAACATGATGTTCCAGATAAAACTACTGAGCTTGAGACAGAGCATTTTCAAAGTTGTAAATTTCTATGTAAGCACCGTTTTTTATCTTTATACAAAAAATATATATATTAACACTGTTTGCTTCAGCTTTACTTTAAATACTTAAGTATATTATTATAAAAAGTACTTAATATCTGTTACTTTAGACTTTTAATCAAGACTAAAAGGTTACTTTCACCTCTACCAAAGTCATTTTCTGAAAAGACATAATGTACTTTAACTCAAGTATTGCTTTTAGGTACTTTATTCATTGCTGCCTACCAACTTATACGTATCATCGTTCCTTTGAAAACTATCCACGTCTGTCACATTGACAGAAAAAGACTGTCTTGCTGAAATTAGGCAACAGAGCTGTCCAATAGATGTTAAACAGAAAAAATGGTAACATCATTCATTATGTTTACAAGGTCTTTCTTATTATATAGGCTTTTCTTAAAATATTTAATATATTTTAGTGGT
This sequence comes from Triplophysa dalaica, assembly GCF_015846415.1. Lineage (NCBI taxonomy): Eukaryota > Metazoa > Chordata > Actinopteri > Cypriniformes > Nemacheilidae > Triplophysa > Triplophysa dalaica. Next base: position 668,888 of record NC_079550.1, read on the forward strand.
TATTATATATTATATATTAAATGAAACGCATATTAACTATATATCATTACGCAAAAAACAGCGGATATCTGGTTGTAATGATATCATAAAAGCTGTGTGCAGGGTACTCATTAAAAACTCAACTAATAAATGTTGTGTGCTGATGTGTTATTGTTGTAAGTCTTAAGCGTTTCTTTTAAATAGATTAAATGCATTTATTTAAAAAATAAATCAAACGGCTTAAACATTGGAATTTAGCCTGATTATATTTTGGTACTATCACAGCGTATTCAAACGTCTCATTGCAACGTGGAGATTTTAACACCTAAATAAAACGTGTAACAAAAGTTACTGTTTGGCCTGGTTTCATTTTCGTGATGTTTACGTTTTTTAATGAAACTACCATAAGAAAACATAGCCTACCACTTTGGTATTTTTTTAAACGTTTTTAAAACGTTTCATTTTGGTTGCATATTTTTTAATTATAGGGTGCTGTTTTTTTAAAAAAACGTTGTAGTGGAACATTACCTAATTGTAACCTAAATGTAACATTGTTATAAGTTGAAAAACGTTTTGTGTTTGCTGGGTACCTTACATCTCATTGGTCAGTTCATGTCACAGTGTTGCCGGAAGTAGCGTTCAGTTATAGCGACTGAGGTCATGAGCTATGTAAGAAGCAAAGTCTCCGCCTTTAAAACGCTGCGCACGGGCGCGTGGTCTCCAGGAATATTGTTCTGCGATCAGTGTGTCATGAGGAACACAGACATGCGCCTTCACCTCAGAAGTTACTGCGTGTTTCTGACAGGAACACGCGCTTACAGTCGCGGGAGAGACTCTGACCCGTCAGCTTCACCCCACAGTAACCGAACCGCGTATTACGACATCCTGAACATTTCCCCGAACGCGACGCAGGCGCAGATCAAGACAGCCTATTATAAACAATCCTTCATCTATCATCCGGACCGAAACCGCGGCGACGATGCCGCGCGACGCTTCGCTCTCATCGCGGAAGCGTACAGTGTGCTCGGTAGCGTCGCCCTCAGGAGGAGATACGACCGTGGAGTACTGACGCACACTGACGCGCAGGCCGCCGGGCGACCATCATCATCACCCCGGCACCAGGTGTCTCGACGCGCGCCGGACGCTTTCGTGAACGCTCCCTTCGACTTCGACGCGTTCTACCAAGCTCACTATGGCGAGCAGCTGCAGAGAGAGAAACAGATGAGACACAAACGAGAAGAATTTCAGCGTCAGCAGCGGGAAGAGTTCACGAGATGGAAAGTGAGAAAATTGACTGAGATGACAGTGGGATTTCTGCTGCTGTCCGGAGGAGTTCTCTTCATCAACTTAAGATCAACTTAAATCATCATTGTTATCAAATCTCCTGAAACGAGTTGTTTTCTTCTGTAATATTCGAGTCACTGTCTCGTGTTGGACTAAACCTCGTTTTTTCAAATCCAAGAAACACATTTTATTTGCCAGAATGAAAATCTTTGATTTCTGCTCTTTGTATGTTTCGTCTTTATCTTTGCTGTGTCTTTATAATCCTAGCTCGTGTGTTGTCATCTCTAACAAGCCTCGAGATCGAGAAGAAAGGACAGGGATGAATAATATTCCTAAAACATCTAAAGCCTCCAGCCTGATGATGCAACCACAATGAGCTGGGCCATGCCAGCCATGTAGGGCAATTCTGTATTGACTAGACACACCTGCCCAGACCGTAATGCCACCACCCCCAAAGGCTTCTGTAATTACCTTGTTAGAGAATACCATGCTATGCAATAAGTACTTAAACAGTGGACAAATTAAGTTCATCTGTTTAGATAAGAGTGCATTCTAAAATTTCACCCGAAAGTCTAATATCCCTAACTTAAGTGTATATATAAAAAAAGACAAAATTTCAAAAGCTTTTGTTTTTCTCCAGCTGCTTTAAAGGAGTCAGAAAACACATGACTGTCACCGTTCCATCACTGAATCTCTCTCTTCATGCACTAAACTCCATTCATTTCTTAATTGTTCACCCGTTTTATTCACAGACGTATAAAGTTGTACATGAGGTTCATCATATTATACAAAATCTTTCAAAATGGTTAAACGCTTCATTATTAGCATAAAGCAGGGGTGTGCAACCCCACTCCAGGTGAGCGACCCTCCTGAAGATTTCAGCTCTAAGCGCAATAAAACACATCTGAAGCAGCTCATCAAGGTGTTGAGGGTTGCTTGATGATTACAGACAGGTGTGCTGGAGCTGCGGTCTGCGGGAGGGTACTGTAAGCTCTCCACAAGCAGGGTTGGAGATCTCTGGCATAAAGGTTTTTACAATAAAACCAAACTAATAGTACACAACAAATCATGAAGAGAACTAAAGAACTACAAACGTGTGGAATGAAATTGTTTAGTTGCTTTAAAACCGTTTTGTATTTCCACTCCACTACACAAAATAATAAATGCATGTGAGTGAATGAAAATGGGAATCGTGAAGATGAGAGCTCATGACTCACTGCTTCACCTACAGTCTCTCTTATTCAATCTTATACAATCTCTCACAAACTGTCTCTATTGTTGTTCACACGGACGGCGATTGTGGGTTGGGTTGTGGCAAAGACGGCACTTTCAGACAATTTAGCACAGATCGCCTAAAGAGAGGTTTTTCAGTTGATGTGAAAGATGGGGTGCGTGGTCTCATGAAGACATTAACTATGCAAATGTCTTAAACGTCCTGATGTAAATTTGAATCATTTTGGCCACAAGTATCCGAGTGCTGAGGATCATGATGAGAATCGTGACAAAGACAGCATCTGATCCGACAAAGGATTCATTTGATGCTTACGGTTTCATAGAAGTGATAAAATAGTAAACTGACATGAAAATTTTGTGTGCTCCCATGAAAGAGTTTGAGAAAGGATATATTCATCTGAATCAAAAATGAAGACATTTAATGCCCACCTAACAGAATTCGATAAAGAAACGTATAAAGCGGCAACATGAACGCAGCCTCAGCAACTCAAACTCAATCATAACCCCACGCTTGAGACAGGATCAGCCACGGATGTGCTGCAAGCTTCTCCACTAGATCGAGAAACTACGGTTGGTTTGTACAGTTTGCCGTGTCACTTATGATGGATTTATTTTTCTCTCTGACTCTGCGCAGCACCAGGGCTAAATCCTTGCGAGGGGAAACGCGTCCCACTCACAGTAGAGCCTGACAGAAGAAAAAAAAGTGTTCTCTTTGGTCCCAAACAGCTTCTCTGATCTAAGGCCTACACTCGTCTCTCGGCAGCACAAAAGACACAATAGACACAATTTGCTGCAATATACAGTAATTGTCACCAACTGGCGACCGAGCTGTTGAAATACACTGACCAAAACAAAAACAGACATTCCGGCACAGAACTCACATTTCAGAGTGGAATAACAATATGACAAACCAATATATGAACTTCTACGATGAATGCCTACGAACATACTAAGCTATTTTGTTTTTAAGTTTAAGATTTGATTTAATGCAGTAAAATTATTACATATCTCTCCTTTAATGTGCGATCGTCATTGTGATAATATCTGCTGAAGCTCACCACGCTATTAGAACGTGATAAATGGGATTGTGAGACTAAAGCGCTGCAAGCCGCTACTTTGTCAGGGGAGCACTGTGGGTGTGAGCCAAATGCCATCTTAATCTTAATCACCTCCTTATGAACGACGGACTTGGATGAAGCCCGTCTCCTCTGGGTGGTGGCCCGTTGAAGGTACAAGGCTTCCAGGCTATTTCTCACCAGATCTTCGTCAGCTCCATACAGCCTCGGAGTGTGGCACATCCTTTTAAAGTCAGCTCTCTGTCCAACTCGCCCGCCTGAAGCCTTAAAGGAGATAGCAGCCTCACAAACTGGTGTTCCTTCAGACATTTGTTGAGGGACACCTCTGTTTTCCTGTTGCACCTGCTCCACTTACATCTCCAGATTACAAATCATCCATAAACATATTCCGTTTATTCAAAAGCTAAAGGACGCTTTAACATCTGTGAGATACCAGCAAGCAAATCTATTCTCAGCCTTTGAGAAGTCAAACACTGCAAAACTAGAACCTTCATTTCACAAAGATCTATCGACTTCAGGGAAACAGAAACAAGTTCAGTGAGGTAATGCTACAACATTTTAGTCGGGTCTGTTGTTCATGACATGAGAAAACATGAGGAGATCACGCGTACGTGATAATACCACAACAAATCATTAACAGATTCACAAACAAATGGCTCAAAAAGATATTCTTTCAGACCTTCAAACAATTCTGCCGAAACGCAATTGACACGTGCTTTCATTCCTCTGCCAACAACTTTTTCCTTGAAGTTTTTAAAGTACTGTAAGTGATCAAATAATCAGCCACATGTGTTGACAAAAACTGTTTCATAGGGCGTATTAAGCGCTGCTAAAGGCTTATGACGAAGAACAAAGAACCACAAATTCAAACTGCATTTTATCTGCAAGCAGACTGATGCAGAGTTTGATTGACAGCAGATGTCAGTAGAAGGAGTACTGGTTCTCTACAGCTCGAGTCCGCCTTGAGCCGTCGGTGTCGTGGAAGTCGTCAGCACTGCCACCAGCAGCTTCCAGGAGCCTTTCTGCGCTGTTACTGCGACTGTGGAGACCGCTGGCGGACACCATACCTCCTGTGCTCGGCTGAGCCATCGGCGACGACGACGAGCTGGATGACAGCGTTGCATCTGTGGTGGCAGTGACACCGGACAGCTGATGTGCTGATTGGCTCAATTCAGTACGACAGACAGGGGCATCCCGCAGGGGTGAGGACACATCTGAGGAGATGACAGGCAGGTCAAAGTTAATAAGGCTGTATATGAAACAGTAGACAAAATGCTGCATTTGTGTTATGAGTTTAATGTGTACTCTATTCTTTAGCTGCTTGACACTCTGTCTCTTGTGGGTGATTGTGAAAATGAATTAGAATTCAATGAAATTAAAAAAAGTTCATACAAATTTAAACAATCTTGGTTTTACTCAAATTAGCTTTGAACACTAGGGATGGTTACAATCATTGATTCGCATCGGTTTATCAGCATAAATTTTAGCAATGCGATGCATCGATTTATCCATCACAAAGGCTACAAGTATACACCATTGCTGTTACCGTTAAAACCAATACAATTCCCATAATAACCATTAATCCATAAAATATTCTATTGTGTTTTGGGGAACGTTCTATAGTTTTTTTCCCTGCAGGGGTACAATTTAAAATTGCATAGCATCATGCTTTTTAAAATTGCTTTGAATCGCATTATACTGTATGTTGTGTATCGTATCGACCTCAGTATGGACATGCACATCCCTAATGAACACTACAGTTTATAGAGACTTACTATAGGGCCAATCTACCACTGGTCACTGACAAAACACTTTTTCCACCTCTGAGAAAAAAAAATGATCAATATAAAAGTACAAAAATATTATACTCAAATACAAGTCCTACTACTTCGGTAATTTTACTTGTACTCAAGTAATATTCTATCAGTCAAAAAATCTACTCAAGTAAAATTTAAAAGTAGTTGTTTAATTTTCCCAAAGTTAAAGTTACTTTTAGCTCATCGATGTACAGCTGGGGACATTTTCTAGACTCCATTTCTCTTTGATCTAGCTCACTCATATAACTCTAGTAACATTTATAAACAAACCCTGCAGTAACTGAAGAGAGACGGACGGGTAAAACACTTCAAACAACACAACCATTCAAGTGGTGTGATTTCTGTATGCCACCTTTCTTTTCCTCACCAGCAAACTACAACAAAGTCATAGTGCCTGATTTTATATATTTAAACGGGTTAAAAGTATACTGCAACAAAAATAATTTTGCAGAAATATATAAAAAAATCATATAGCAGAAATGTTAACTAAACCATTCTTAAATCAATATAAATTTTCTTCAGAAGCCAAATTAAGCCTAAAAAGAGATATTAACCCTTATTTTCCTGACAATTATCAACGGTACACACTGCTAAGTTTCTTTAGCAAAACCACGTAAAAATGGTTCCACACAGGATTCCACATTTGTGCGTATTGAGAGTGAATGTAATGATTGACAGTCGTTACCGTGGACACATTTTGCTGTTGATCGCAGTGAACAAGAAACAGAGCTAATAGGCCCTTTTCACATGACGTAACGCATCTTATGATCTGCCGCGAAGCAGTGTATCATTACTTCCGCTAGCGCCTCAGAATGGAGTGTACAAAGTCCCTTGTACAGCTGCCACAAATACGGCTAGATGATGTACAACGTTTTGCAGACAGATTTTTGTTTACGACAAGACCAAAGCTAGATAAAGAATACAAATTCATAGTTTTTTTCACTGTTGTTAAATTCCAGCGCGACAATGAAACGGAAGTTCTTCTTCTTCTTGTTTGTTGCAAGACTGATGTTTTGATCAACTGCTTTGCGAAAAGGCAGAAGTTAAGTTACATCATTGTGAAAAGGGCCTATTAAGAGTTTAATCTGTTTGATACGTATCTGCTGTTTTAAGCCAAAGACTGGTTAAGTGAGGTAATTTTAACCAAACACAGACAGAGACGCTGTGTTTAGTTTATGTTCAGAGCTTCACAGCGTGCTCTCGCAGGTCTTTTGTTATGAAGCTACATATTCATCCTATAGATAATAAAGTGAACAGTTGTGTAGAGTTTTTTTTGATGCCTTATTAAATGTGTCAATGTGTAGGTTTATTTTGGGGGTTCTCATTGTTCTTTTCAATGATATGATCTAGCAACATTGTCCTTTTACAGCAGACCAGTTGAGTTAATGAAGAGAGAGACATTTGATGCACGTTTAAATATTTCATTAAAGTCCGGCCATCAGAGACATTCAGAGCCGGTCCCGTCCGGCCGTCTAGAGGCCTTCCAGCCGGTCCCATCCGGCCTTCCAGAGGCCTTCCAGCCGGTCCCGTCCAGCCTTCCAGAGGCCCTCCAGCCGGTCCCGTCCGGCCTTCCAGAGGCCTTCCAGCCGGTCCCGTCCGGCCTTCCAGAGGCCTTCCAGCCGGTCCCGTCCGGCCTTCAAGAGGCCTTCCAGCCGGTCCCGAGCAGCTGTGACCCCATGTCCAGGAAGCCCACCCCTCCTCCCCGGTTATAGGTTGGCGCGAGGTCGCGCCTTCCGGGAGGGGGGAGTATTGTCTCATTCCCGTTTGTCCCTTGCTTGTTTTTACCTGTTCCTCATTATTAGTTGATCCCCAGCACCTGTATATCCCTCGTTATCTGTTGTATTTAAGTTCTCCCCTTGATTGTATTCCTTGTCCAGTATTGTGAATGTTCGTGGTGTCGTGTGTTTCCCGCATTTCCTTGTGTTCGCCATTTAATTAAAGAAAACCTATTTTGTTATCTGCTGGTTTGGAGTGTTCCCTGCACGAACCTGTGACAGTTAGCTTGAATATGCGCAAAAAAAAGGTTAATGTTATGTGAAAAATAACTTCACTTGTTCCCGGGGTCCTGATTAGGTGGGGATACATGATAGGTTTTTAAAAGCATACCCAAACTATAATCCATACCAACAAAAGACAATAGTTTATAATGTGTGTGCTGCATATACAAGCATCTTTGGTGATCGTTTCTGTGAAGTCTGCTAGTTTTATTGTCTTTAACTACAACTGTCGTTGTTTTTTCTGGTGATAGTGTGTCAAAATGTCAGATTAGGTCCTCCACTCTGTTGATTCTGGCACTCAAAAGCAGAGCAAGATGATATTTTAAACTCCTTATGTAGCCGACTCCGTGCTGATTTGTTTTGGCCTCCTTAAGTTTTCCTATCTTGTTTTACCTCCACCAAAAGGGGTCTATAAAATGCTAGTTTGCACAGCATCCATAATCCTGTCTTGAAGCTGAAAAGCCAGGGGTCTACTTCATTGTCTTCAGCATTCAGAGTTTAATGGGGATTCACCTTTAGGACAGTTGCACTACCGAAGTCTAACTTCTCCATCACTCTTCTGGTATTAAAGCAAACTCATACTTGCGGCCATTATTCACTGAAGTAATTAGCAGTCTCGTTTTTTTCCTTGCAATGATTTCTTTTTTTCTTCTTCTCAGTAACGGATGTGATTTTAATATAACGAAGTACAACACATCACACAAATCATGCTCAAGTAAAATTACAGATTTTAAAAGAAACTTAAAAAAGTACACAAAAAACAAACTCAATACAGTAGCACGAGTAAAGGTAATTTGTTACTTTCCACCTCTGCTTTTTCTAGAGAATGAACAACCCTAAATATTAAAGATATGGATGATTATTTACAAAGTAATCCACTAGCAGATTTTTCACTCCAGTATTTTTGGGTTGGGGTGTTAAAATATGATGGGGGGGTTTCCCGGACAAGGATTAATTCAAGCCAGGAATAGGCTATAGTAAAATTAGGTTATTTTAGTCGTTTTAAAAAACTCTTCTGAACTTGACACTTTGCGGCCTATACAGCGTATACCTTTATAAAATCTTGTTTTACATAGGCATAAGGTCTTCACCATATTAGAGAAACAGAAGATTCTGACATTCATCAGTCACCTATTTTTTCATATTCTCTTCACTTTACCTTTCAACCTTCATATCCTTTAGCATTTTAGTACCACTTAATAGTTGTTAGTTTTCTTGTATACCTTTTGTTTTATTAATTCTGTGCCGTCACACCTGTCTTCCTTGTGTTGATAATGCAGTAAAAGGCTCTTCAAATTGAAAGCTGGATCTCACAAAATCCTTCAGGCGATTTACTTCCTCCAATTGATATAATTTTTCTTTTTATAATGATCTATTTGGATAATTTTGACTGTTAGGGTGAAATTCTCTAGCTGAGGGAGTGGTCATCTGACACACGTGACGTGACTCACAACGCCTCTTGTGTCTGGCATCCTACACCATTGGTGCTAGTGTAAGGATCACTACACGGGTTTCAAAGTGCAAGGTTTTGAAAACATTGCCATAATCGTCTCCGTGTAAAAGCAAAACATGCATTCGTGCGTGCGTGAATGCAGAAAATTTTATAACAATGTTGTGTGTATGTTAAAGTTTTCAGAAAAGCAAAGTTTTCAAAGTTTTCTGTTTTTGATGATGTAAACATGGCATTAGTTTATGCATGTGTAAACTGTAGAATTGTACTAGAAAACCAAATGCTGTATGTACCTGCATACAGCTGATATTTTCGCATCGCTGCCGACGGCTAGTTTGTATCCTCTGACACTTGCTTCACCTCACATTTGTTCTTGGTCTTAATATTAGTATATTTTAGTATCGTTACCTATCACTGTTGTTGCCGAATTATTTATAACTTTATATTCTAAACCTATATTAATTGAAACGTAACGCTGCTAGCATAGTATTAGCGTGTTAGCTTGCCTTCTGTCTAAACTGTGGAATATCATCTCCCTCTATTTGTCTTGTGTGCAAACTGTTTCTCTTTTTAAGCGTATATACTAAGACTCATCAAGCAACCTTGGTAAGTTAGGATTGCACTTCATACCCGGTGAGTTATGGCTTCTATTCCTATTGTTGTTACTTGCACATCATGTCATATGTTTAGATTAGCCTTCTCAGCGGCGAGGGTTTTACATGCGATAAAAGGTGGGAAGTAGTTAGGCTGACGGAGAAGATCTTAGAATTAGAGTCTTGCATCCCACCTTTATTTGAGGATAGTAAGAGTGTTAGGAGCGTAGAAAACACTTTGGATGCAAGCAATGTTAGCGCACACAGCTCGGTTCCGGTTGAAAATCCCCTGCAGCTGGGAAACTTTTTGACCGTGAGATGGCATAGTCGCAGGACAAAACATCACTCAACCGTTCCGATTAAAGTCTCGAACAGGTTTGCCCCGCTCAGTGACGCACCGACTGAGAAACCTGCTGAAAGTGCCCTAGTGATCGGTGAGTCTATTGTTCGGAACGTTAACATAGAGGCACCAGCCACCATAGTCAAATGTTTACCGGGAGCCAAGAGCGCCTGACATCAAGTCAAATTTAAATGTAATGGCTAAGGCTAATCGTAAATTCAGTAAGATTGTTATTCACGTCGGCACAAATGATGTTAAACTCCGTCAATCGGAGATCACTAAAGATAATATTAAAGAGGTGTGTGAGCTCGCAAGCACGATGTCAGACACTGTAATATTCTCTGGCCCCCTCACTGCTTACTGTGGTGATGAGATTTATAGCAGATTATCATCACTAAATGGCTGGTTGTCTGAGTGGTGCCTGCAGAATAAAATAGGTTTTAAAAATAACTGGAAGAGTTTTGAGGGCAGACCTGACCTGTTGAAACAAGATCGTCTCCATCCCTCCTGGGATGGGGTTTCCCTCCTCTCTAGAAATTTGGCACACAGTCTTGCTAACGGCTGACTACCTGGGGCCCAGGTCAGGAAGGAGACAGAATGGCTTAACCAACTGTCTGCTTGCCGTCTCACGTTACGGAATACACAAAATATACAACATGTAATAATCCCTTCTCACAAACATCATAAAATAGAGACTGTGTCTGTCCCCCGGATTAGCAAACATAAGATAATGCGTAAACCTCTTGAAAGTAATTTAATAAACGTTAAACAAATCAAACATGAACAAAATACAGATAATCAAAGGTTATGACTCGGATTGCTTAATGTTAGATCTCTCTCAAATAAAGCACTTTTTGTTAACGATTTGATAACCGATCATAAAATAGACATGCTTTGTTTGACAGAAACATGGCTAAAGCCAGATGATTATATTACTCTAAATGAATCCGTTCCCCAAGATTATTACTATAAACACGAGCCTCGTCTAAAAGGTAGAGGGGGAGGTGTCGCTGCACAATAATTATTTTATCACCTCTTTGAAGTCTAATTTTAAATACAATTCTTTTGAAGTCATGGTACTTCACGTATCAACAGCTAATACTATGGACAAAACATTTTTTTAAAAATGTTCTAGCTATTGTATATAGGCCTCCAGGGCACCACAGAGATTTTATTAAAGAATTTGATGGGTTCTTATCATAACTAGTACTGGCCGAAGATAGTCCTTGTCGTTGGTGACTTTAACATCCATATAGATAACGATACATATGCCTTGGGAATGGCTTTCAAAGACACTCTTAACTCCATGGGCGTTAGTCAACATGTGTCAGGACCCACTCACCTTCGTAATTATACTTTAGATTTAATACCATCTTACGGTAGAGTGAAGACATTTCGGATCATTATCTGATATTATGTTTGCTTCACTCGCCTACGGCTGCAAATCAAACTCCTTGTTACAAATATGGTAGAACGATTACTTCAACTACCAAAGATGCGTTTCTCGACAATCTGCCTGAATTGTCTCAAATATCTAGCATGAGTAAAAACAATGACAATCTTGACATTACTATTGAAAATTTTAACTCTACCTTCTCGGAAACATTAAACACAGTTGCTCCCCTGCGTTTAAAGAAGATTTAAAATGGCAGCCCAACACCGTGGTATAATGAACACACTCAGGCTATAAAGAAAGCGTCCCGTAAAATGGAGCGGAACTTTAAGAAAAGCCTAGGTTTTTATTGAACACCGTGGCTAAATAACAAAAAATAAGTCGTCAGCGACATCAGATTCTGATTATCAGCATAACAGTGATGAATTTATGAACTACTTCACAAGTAGAATCCAAGATATTAGAGAAAAAATTAAATCAATGCAACCATAAGTGAAACCCGCTGAACAAACTAACTACAGCACCCCTAAGGAGAAATTGCAATTATTTTCTAAGGGAGATCACGATGAACTCTCTAAAATCATTAGATCATCCAAATCAACAACATGCGTGCTAGACCCTATACCTACAAACTACATTTACATTTAGTCATTTAGCAGACGCTTTTATCCAAAGCGACTTACAGTGCACTTATTACAGGGACAATCCCCCTGGAGCAACATGGAGTATTGCTTGAGCTAATTTTACTTGCTCAAGGACACACTGGTGGTGGATGCTGGGATCGAACCAGCAACCTTTGATTTACCAGTTCAGTGGCTTAACCCACTAGACCACCATCTCCACTAACTACTGAAAGAGATGCTCCCAGAATTTTTAGATCCACTTCTTAGTATTATTTACTCATCTCTGACATTAGGACATGTGCCTAAAGCCTTTAAGGTGGCTGTTATAAGGCCCTTTGTCAAAAAACCCAAACTCGACCCAAGAGAACTAAGGAATTACAGGCCTATATCGAATTTACCTTTTACATCTAAAGTTCTTGAAAAAGTAGTTTCAACTCAGTTATGCTCCTTCCTCCAAAGGAATGACATTAATGATGAATTCCAGTCTGGATTTCGAGCATGTCACAGTACAGAGAGTGCTTTGATCAGAGTTACAAATGATCTGCTTTTAGCGTCTGACCGTGGCTGTATTTCGTTATTGGTGCTGCTAGACCTTAGTGCTGCATTTGACACCATTGACAACAGCAGACTCCTACACAGACTCGAAAAGTACGTCTGCATTAACAGAATGGCATTGAAATGGTTTAAGTCTTATTTATCTGACCGTTTTAAATTTGTAGCAATAAACAATGAGGTGTCCCGCAAATAGCACACATCCAACGACAAATTATATACTTGTTGCATCAAAGAGTGCAGAACAGTACTCTACTCTCAGCCAGTCTTGTCTTTTGTTCCAAGGTTACCGAAGGATGCAGTTCATGCCCAGACCTGATGGCAGAGCTGAGAATGGGAAGCGGTGACCTGACAAGAGCTGTGATAAAGGACGCGGCAGCTTGACACAATTTTTCTACAACACTTCAAATGCTATTAGATTGTTAATGATAATCTTAAATCTATAATTTATCTTATTCGTAAGTTTATTTATTTTTTATTTAGCCTTGTTGTGCAAGCACTGTTGAGCTTGTGCAGAGGCAGCATCTTTTGCCAGAGGGGAACTGGAATCCCCTGGTTGGGCCTGGGTTCTCCTGAGGTTTTTTTTCTCGATTGGAGTTTTGGGTTCCTCACCACCATTTGCATATTGTTTTGCACTATTTGCCTGGCGGGGGGGGGGTGGTTTAGAATTTAGACATAATTAATATTGCATATAAGAATTTATAGTCCGTTTAATATTTGACCTGTGGTTCTCTCTCCTTTATCTCAAATGTGTGCTTTCACTGTGCGTGTGTGCGAGTGTGTTTGCGTGTGTGCGTCTATGTCAGTGGGTGTAAGTATGTATGCATATTGTGTGTGTGGAGCATTTGTATGTCTGTCTTTTGTTGTTTTCACCTTTTTCTTGTTTTTACAGGTATATGACCTTAGTTGTTTTTCTTGTATTCAATGTGTCTCATGTACAGCTGCTTTGTAACAATGAAAATTGTAATCTTATTTATCTTATTTATCTTCTGTCATGGAAGTCTATGGCCGCCCCTAGAACGGTGAATGGGAAAGTTGTGAAATTTGACACGCACATAGAGACCAGTCTGAACGGGTACCATGGCAAATCTGGAGTCTCCAACCCCCACTCCATAGGGCCACAAACAGTCCAAACAACCACATACGGTTTTGTCTGTAACATTCCAAGAAACAGAATTCATTCCATCTGAACCCTTTGCTCATGCTGATTCGAATGCACCGTATGAGGATTAGATTTTCCTGCCATTTTGAATTTTTCAAAAATAACTACTTCAAACTCTGATATGCAGCACCTGACAGCAAGTTATTAAAAGATTTTAGATCATCTAATCGGTTCTCACAAAGCACGTCTGTGAATTCGCCGACGAGCATGCCACAAGGGATTTGATGCTGTACCAAACTTTTATGTATTTACACAAATCTTGGTACATGTCATCGTAGTGATGACCGGAGGTAACATACACAGTTTAGGCACAGTGCCACGTGGTGGCTATTTTTGCTTATAATTTTAGAAAACTTGGTCTAAAATCATGAAAATGACTTGGCATGACTCAAGGAATTAAGTAAAACCAAAGGATAGATAGCTATATTTGTATTTAAAGTCTGAAGAAATGTAAAGAGTTCAGATGCATTTTCCTTTGTTTAGATCTGGATTTAGCAGCTCCTGATGCAGAGGTTGATTTTTTGCAAAAACCTCTAAATCCACCTCTTTGGGACAAAACATAGTAAACAGTTGCAACTTCACTAAAGATCCAACACTGTAAAAGGTTAAATCACAATCAATTCACAACTGAAAAGTGGACAAACATCTTTAAGCAGGGGTGGGAGGGCCGGTAAATCCATAGCCAAACCAATGTTCCATTCCCATGTATGAATGAGATCTGCGATTATTTAATAATACTTCCGTATTAATGTTTATTTATTTTGATTTAAGTTTGTTAAATGTTGGCCGGTTCCCGCCTCCTTCCTTCCCTACTTTGAACTATGTTACATTGGTACTGCAACTCCAGAGGAAGGAGAGACAAGCTGTCTGAGAACCCTAGCTGCCTAGGGGCATCGCGGTGCTGAGAAGTTCGGGCAGTGCGGACGAGGGACATCCGCCAACGGCTGCCCGAGGTGGTTGTGCTGGAACGAGATGAATCGGCTGGGACAGAGAGCTCGCTGCCGTTCTCCTGGGCCGGGGTGGCGACCGTCCAGGAGGGAGCGGAGGAGTCGTCGCCGTTGGCCGTGAGGCGGAATCCTGCTGTCAACAGCCATGAAGGTGAGAAGCAGGAAACGGGGGCCTCGCTGCCAGCTGCCCTCAGTCGAAGGAGCCAGCCGCCAGGAGGCGGATCGAGCTGTCCACGGAGCATCCAGTACCACCGCATGGTAACGCGAGGAAGAGCTTCTCGGCTGGCTGAGGACTGAGAGACAGTGTGTCGGGGAACCGGACCAATTTTTTTTCCTATCTCCCCTCTCTCATCACTGTCGCTCCTGGTGCTCCCGTCTCGTGGGTGCATACTCCCAGGCGCTGTGGACGCTGGTACCCCCGGCCTGTAAGGGGCGATGGGGGTATGTGGTGAAGAAGGCGGGACAAGTGCCGTGAGGCTGGGCCGGTGGCGTGAGTGATAGTTGGAATCAGCTGTGCGCACACTGGTCCCACATATCTCACGGAGGAAATCAGAAGCATAAGAGGACGAGCGACGGGACTTCTGACAAGAGAGGACCGGGCGCGGACATATGTTTTAAGTTTGTATTCATGTTCTTGTGGCCGGCTGTCGACTGTGACGTGGCTGTCGGCTTTTTACTCAAATGTTGTTGTCTGTTTATTTTGATTAAAAATATGTTTTTAATGTTCGCCGGTTCCCGCTTTCTTACTTACCAACTTTCAACTGTGTTACAAACATCATTGAACATAATGTTTTCTTAGTAATGGTTGAGTTGAGACGCATCAACTTGCTCTCAACCATTTATCTATACGATTTTATGTTTGAGTCAGTCTTTTCACCAGCGAAAATAAGGATGCATGCATACAGACCGCCTTAAATGGAGTATGTGTTTGAATTTCTGTCATCTGGTGATGCCATATTAGCTCAATTTAGATTTGTGCTAATTATGCTGAAACCTTGTGTGGTAGTTTTCAAACTCTTTGTTTATTAAGAATAATTGCTTAAAACATAAAAATGAGAATAATTGCATCGTGCAGCCCGAGCAAATCCTTGTCTTTTGTCATAATCCTCCTAATGTTCTTGTGGGCTTGAGTGGCATTGTATGTACTGTTTTTAAAGAGCATGAGAGAGAACAAGTATCACTATATTTATTTGCTGTTTTCAGTTCTGACAGCTTGAAGCTTTGTATTTAAAGTGTTTGCTCCGTTTACTTTTCTTCACATGTGACTTTAGGCCGGTCATAACACAAATGTGGTTTTGAGTATTTTCATGTAGTGCCATACAGCCTTCGTTGGCCAATCAAAACGAAGCATTCAACAGCCCGTGGTGTAATGGATGTTAATGTTGAGCGTGTACATGATTAAACAAAGTGGTCCTGAGTAAATGAGAAGAGACGTTTTTGAAAGTGAACAGCAGTAAGGAGTGTGTGTGTGGGCATCAGGATACCTGCAGACGTTCGCTGGACTTGCACATATGATCGTAGCGTGATGTCCGTAGAGCCGCCAGACTCCAGAGGTATAGGGTTTGTGTGAAAATGTCTTAACATGTCTGAAACATTCTGGAACCACAGATGGTGCACGTGACACTGGCCGGTTTCATTCACAGACAAGCGCAGGTGCTGCGAACACAAACATCATACATCATCTCACATATACACAACCCAAGTGTCGACGTTTCATGACATTCATAAACAACGTGTTACATAGCATGCCTTCTGTATCTGCACACGACGAGATCACGGGTGATTAATCAAAGAAATCTGTCATGAGTTTCTCTCATGAAAGCAGAATGTTTATGCTTCGCATTTCCATACTGGTGAATGAATGGAGTCAACACACCGACGAATACATCGCCGTCATAGCATTAGATTAGTATCACTTCATGTGTTCAGCACCCGAGTCACATTTGTGATATATTCATGGTGCTTTTCTTCTGCTTGAAGCTAGAAATACCCGCTGTTACCAGTACACCGCACGAGTAAGAGCAGCGTGAACACAAACCTCATGAGCGTGATTCTCAAGCGTGACAGAATTTTGTCTTTAAAACATGTTCACTTTCAGCTGAATCTCATGTTTCTATTCTGTATGTCACTCTGTGCTTCAGTAAAACACACAAAATAGAGAGAGAGACCTTGGCTTTGCCCTGGAAATTAAAGGTGAGGACGTATTCTCCAGGTCTCGTCTCACTCTGACGGATGACGAACAGACCGTGACTGCGAGCGCCGCCGGCGAGGACGAGCTGAGCAGCACGCACCCGCGACAAGGTCCCGTGGAACCATGGGTAACCGGCCAAACTGCTCTCTCCTTCTGTTTCTCTTGGGCCTTCACAAGGACTTCCTAAAGCTCACATTACAGTCAAGGACTTTAAGCATTCTGTCGGAGAACAATAGGAACACTGATATTCTTGTCAAAGAGTTGTGTACATACCTGATGTGTTGTTGGCGTTGGCGTTCCGGGCATCGGGCGACTGTAAAAATCTCTCTAAGGGCACGTGTGAGGGGTGCTGCGTGACTGGCATACAGTGATCACGAACGGTACTGCCCCGGTGCGATCCTGAACACAAACACAACCTATAGACCTCGAACTCACAATATTTCATAAATACACTTTGACTATCATAACATGCCGTAAAATTCTTGTTTTGTTTTCCGGGGTGTTTTGGCTTGCAGTTATGAGTGAAGGGGAAAACTTAGCTACTGCAAACTTATACCGGAAATTTCTATTCAATCTTTTTGTTTTATGTAAGTACTTTCAGCAGGATATGATTTTCGACAAGAATGAGTTGAACATGCTGGTCAGGAAGGGAGATGATTTTAAAAAAGTGGACCGTCAATATCTGAGATGTGAGGAACCTCTGCCATGGTTTCATGCAGAAATGGAAAAGGGCTTTATGAGAATACAGTAAGAGTGAGGGCTTTTCTGGAGTCCTTCATGAACAGAAATCAATGAAACGAAAAGTGATGGTTGTGAAATCTAAAATAGGGCAAAAGAAACACTTTTGGAGGAGGAACAGATTTGGAAAATGTTATTGAATCGAAAGTGAAATCTAAATAGAAACATAGAGGCGGCAATGACAAACTTTCATTCTATTGTTCATGTCAAAATGGCTAATGACAAATAAATAAAACACATGTTCCAGTTCATCAGTTTTGTGCTTCAACATCACACCCCCAAAATTGACATCATCTTTGAAAAGATGAGGATATTTATAAAGTTGAAAGGTCACTTTGCTCAGTAGTGAGCGGCTGAGATCATGGTGTAGAAAACTGCAGGAATATCACACACAACTTAACAATAATGCCCGCTACGCACTTCTCGAAGAAGCAAAGTTCTCAGGTAAGTTTTATTAATATATTTAAATAATCATTGTTGTTTTGATGTTCTTTAATATGCCGTGACACCTGATTGACTGGAATGCATTGAGGTCAGATGTAGAACGCATATAAACTCTGACTTTAAGAGGACGCCGCCATGAATGTGTATGGTCCTGAGTTGGAAGGTGCTGATTTCATCCCTAATGTATTTTTTCGATTAGCATGATGTGTTGCAGAGCTGATAGCTGGGGGGAGTGTAATTTGGCCACAGAGCCTGTATTGAATAGATTGTTTGTTGTTTCCAAGTAGGCTTGCAAAAACTTTATATATTAACCAGAATCAAAAAAGAAAGCTCTTATTTTAGAGAGTTGAAGTTGCAACAAAGAAAAAACAATCCTTCGATCCACATAATAAATAAATGCAGCTACTGATACAGAAAGGAAAGGATTGTTTGATGAAATATACCAAGAAGGTTCTCAGATCATGGCCCATTGCAAAACTCTAAATCCAGCGTTTTCCATACAATGCATTTACTAGGGCGGTCTGCCCAGGTATATTTATGGGCGCCCAAGCATATTTGCGGTCGCATTTTTTACATCCATCAGTGCTAATGACAGTATCTTTGATTGAATAACTAGTGGATAAACAGCGCTTATGCGTCTTCTCTCCTTCCTGACTTGTTTTGTGTGAGTGGAGCGTGGCCACATTTGCGTCCTCATCTTTCGTGTCGGCATGCACTCTCTCTTCTGATGAGCTCCATTTGTGTGTGTATTTCTCGTATTTAACTGTCACTTGCATTTATAATGAAAGAAGCATTCATAATACAGCAACACATTCTCTTTATTGTAGATGTCTGTATTGTGATTTTGTCCAATGAAGTTGCGTTTATAAATCAGAATATAAGCAGCGATTAAAGTAACTGCTGGTGGCATCCCATTGTAAAATACAGCCATGTTCAGACTTGACTTCTTTTTTGAAGCTGCTAGCATCTGTTTTACATTATAATCCTATGGTCTAAACATATGTTTTCAAAGCTTACTATTGACAGAGACCTGTCGTTTCCATAACAACATGTGAGGAACGTGATTGCTCGAGAAGGCTCATGCTGGAACATTTAAATGGTGGCCGAAACACCCGTTGGAGTTTAGTTTTGTATAAATCTAAGTTTAATTTTGACTTTAAACTACTTCTGAGTGCATTTCTATCGAGAAATTAGTATTGTAGTTTTTAAATATGTGATTAGTGATTGCAAAGACGCTCTCTGTTTATTATTCAAATAGACTTCTGTTACACAAATCTGCTAAGTAGTTTGTGACGTCAAAAAAAAAGATTTCAGTGTTCAGGGAAAAACGGAAATCATCTAGCACCTTAATCCAGAGTCCTTCAATTCTTTTATATGAGGCTGGATTGTAAATGTCTTAAACGGCATTGTGAGTCGTACAGTATCATGACGTACCGTCAAACAACATCTCACAGCTACAGGAGGACACCAGTGAGAAATCTTTGAGAGGTTGACTGTGTGCACATGACGCCAGCTCAATGTCATCTCCACTGTCCCTGTAACACACACATTATTCATGTTACAGGGTCAAAGACAAACAGGAGGAGCCCCTTTAAAAAGTGTGATTTACCCAGGATCTATGCAGTCCTGAATATCAGCAACCCATGAGTTCTTCTGAAGAGAATCAATGGTCTCCAAAATATATTCAGCACCGTTTTCTACCTGCAATACAAAACACAAAATCACAATTTGTCTCAATGAACTTCTTGAAAATGCAAGATTTCTTAAAAGATAAAGAAAGCACGATAGCTTTTCATAAACTGCAAAAAATCTGTCATTGAAGACTGTAAATTGTTTAGATCCTCAGTGCCTGACTGAGCCCCAATCACATTACTGTCCTTCACGTTCACTGCAGCCTCAGAATTCTGGCCAGTTGGTAATAAAAAAATCTAAATAAACAGCTGGAGGCAGATCCTTTTCCTACCTAGCGCCTAAACTCTGGAACAGTCTTGTGATGTAGGAAAGGCAGATACACTCGGTCAGTTTAAATCTAGATTCAAAAACTCTATCAAGCATTGCCTACACCTCACTTCACTGCACCAGACTCAAAATCCCTTACAGGATTGTTAGGACGCACTAGTTAGGTTTCCTGTTGTGTTCGTTTATACTTTTTTGTTATTTTTTGTTTGTCCGTTTTTCAAGGTTCATTGTTTTAGCTAAAGCTTCGTTAGCTTATACAAGTTTAGCCTGTCAATTTTTTTTTCTCCATTTATTTACATCATTGGAGTTTGGTCTCCTTACCCCTTTTGGTCGCTGCATGCTTGCTCACTGGGAGCCTGCAGACATCAGGTTTGAGGTTTTATACTCCTTGTAATGTATTATTCAGACTAAAATCATAAAGACCTCCCCAGGAATGCTAACTGCAACCCCTGATATCTTTGCAAATTTTCTTGATCTGTTGATAATATGTCTAAAGTATCTCTAGATCAGGGGTGTCCAATGTCGGTCCTGGAGGGCCACAGTCCTGCAGATTTTATCTCTAACTTGGCTTTACACGCCTGTTTCGGCTGAACGCTGTTCAGGTGTGTTTGATTGGGGTTGAAGCTAAACTTTCCAGGACACAGGCCCTCCAGGACTGACTTTGGACACCCCTGCACTAGCTGATCTTTAAGACTTGCAAAAGCATCATGAGAGTTGAACACTGTATACAATTCCTATGTGTTTGTATGTGTTTGTGTTTGTGTTTGTGTCTGTGTATGCATTTGCTTTTTCCACTTATCCTCTCTATTTCATATTACTTTTAAGGTTCATCCTACATTCACTGCGCGTATTCAACAGACTGCTTAAAACTGCAACTGCAGTTACTAATGACAGTGCAGATGATTTGTTTAAACTCCTTTGAGCTGATTTATTTAAAAAGTTGAAACGTTTTAGTCACTAGCCAATATAAAAGATCAGTGAAACATTCAAAGCTCAGTAAACCACAAGAGAACGGAGGATGTGAATGTAATAACACTGGTCCATTTAGTTGGCAATTGTTGGTTGAAAAGTTGAAAAGGATAAAAAGCTTCATTTGATTTAAAAACATTTCTGTTTGGTTGAATCAAGTAATTTTTATATAACGTAATAACGGTCATTTTAATCTAATATTAATATAATATAATTAAAACTTTTAAAAGGTTTTAATATGTAAAGTTTTTGGTTAAGCCGCTGTAAGGTACAGTAGGCCTACAAGGGGCTATGTGTACAAAACATGGATGGCACCGCCTCATTTTGAGACAGGAAAAACCCTGGTAACAGAGTTAGAGATGACTTTACCTTCAGCACAAATGTGTTGTCTTTTTCAGGCATCTCCAAAGGCATTGTGGTCCTCACCTCCACAATAGCAGATAGAGGAACACTCACTTTGGGTTTGGAAGACTACAAACACAACACAACAAAATCAACCACATTCAAATAGACACATTGAGCCAGATTTTCTCAGCAGGGAAATATATTGTGACAAAATCGCTGATGGTAGTAACAACTTTTCAGGTCTAATTTTTACTGCATGTCTGTTGTAGATCCTGGCAGTCGTTTTTTTAAACTAAAAGGGGTGTCTGTGCTGACGCAAGCTGTAAGTTTATGAAAGCAAATATATAAATATATAAATAAACCATAATCCTAACCCTAAACAAGAAAGTACGACCACATACTCACTTGTGCAAGCTTTTATTAAACCAACATTTGACAAAAAGCCTTCGTCAAGGTAAGCGTTTAGTTTATCTGGCCCATTGTATCTTCCTAAATATGTGTGAGCTGCCTCTCAACTCAACAAAGCCCGCTCCTGCACAACTCAACATAACCCGCTCCGGCACAACTGAACAAAACCCTCTCCTGCACAACCCAACTAAACAAAACCCGCTCCTGCACATCTCAACTCAACATGACCCACTCCTGCACATCTCAACTCAACATAAACTGCACACATGACCAACACACAGCAGATCGCTTCACAGAATGGGAACACCTGTCATTTAAAGAGATCTGAACGTTCAAAGTCCTTTTATGACAAAACTAAAAATATATACCTAATAACTAAATATTTAGCAACAGAATTAATTCTAAATGAACTGAAGGACTTTGCTGATGTGTTTTTTTTACCTTCGGTGGGATGTAGAACTCCAGTAGAAACTTCTCTACAGTGTCTGTGTAGGCAGTGGTCTTCCTCAGCAGTAACCTACATTTCTGCCACTGTGCTGGCCCAATGCAGTTTGTGTCATCAGCCACCATGTATCTAAGCATACCCTCCCTCTGGATCTCCAACAGCTCTGCTTTGTGGCCCTGAGAACCCCGCGACAGCCTTAGCTTTTGGCTCCAGTGCTCCGACCCCACCACCTCCGCTCCATTGGTCCTCCTTGAACTGGTCATGGGGTCAGGTTCAGGAGAGGCTCTGCGGTGCCAGATCTCTTTTACCCCGTCGACCACACTCAGACTCATGTTACGAAGGGAAAATCCCTTCTTGAAGCGTGCTTTGCGATGGATTGCAGACAAATCCTCCGAACTTCTGGACTGGCTTACAACAGCCATCTTCTGAGATGGCGTTTGCGGTTCCTGTCCACTGGCTCCAACCCCTCCACTGTCCATGCTGTCCAGTGATTCGCTAGATGCCCCCACGTCTCTGCAGTGGCTGTAAGGCAACGGGCAGCCCTGAATGCCAACAAAGGGCACAATGCTGTATTTGGGTGTCGAGGTGCCACCGGGTGAGCCAGGCCCGGGAGTTTCTTCTAGGGTGGCAGAGAAGCAGGTTATGAAGTGCTGGGCAAAGTGATGAGAGAAGCTGGCTTCAGCGCCGGGTGAGTCGTAGCACGGGTTCTCGCTAATAAAACGCTGGAACTTGTATGCAAAGTCAGCAGCAGAGGCTTGAGCGTGCAGCTCGCAGAACTCCTTCCAATCCGGAAGCGGGTAGGAGGAGTGCTCCGGGCTGCTGGAAGCCCTGTCACCATTCATTACTGGTCCATGCCAATGTCCTGAAAAACCACTGACAAACAAACAAAAATAACATGCAAATAACATTTCTGTTATAGCCTTTTTGTTCAGGTCATTAATTTATTGTCTCTTATACAATCATTCAGTGTTGTGAGTTGTGAAGCAGTACTCAAGTAGTACTCCAGGGGCCCGTTTCAATAAGGAAGTTCAACCAACACCGAGTTAAAATCTGAACTCTGAGTTGATTTACTCAGAGAATCGCTACTCTGAGTTTTCAGTTTCAGAACAGCTGATTTGAGTTAGTTCAATCAACCCTGAGTAAGTTCACTCTAGGTTACGCGCGTTCAGCATGGCGATGAAAAGCCATTATCAATTGAGTGAAGATAGCACGATTCACCATGGCAACGGCACGTGACAAAAAGCGCTCTGTTCATTTCTCGCCAATCGAATTGAAGGTACTGTTACAAGCGTAAGGTGAATATTAAGAAAAAAAGAGCAACACAGCCGCAGCAGCAAAAGAAAGAGAGTTGGTATGGGAGAAAAGTGCTTCACTTGTTAATGCGCCAGTTTATATGTCAATCACTTTTATATTTATTTTGTTGAAACTGTGAAAATGCGAATTATATTTAACTCTCTCGCTCTCATGTAGGTGCTATCCTTTTGCAATAAAAAGATCTTGGCAGCAGCTGAATATGAAATATACGACGGCGTCGTAAAAAAAAAAACATTTCGAGAATAAAGTCGAAATGTTACGAGAATAAAGTCGAAATATAAAGTCAAAATGTTACGAGAATAAAGTCGAAATATAAAGTCAAAATGTTACGAGAATAAAGTCGAAATTTTACGAGAAAAAGTCGAAATATAAGGTCGAAATGTTACGAGAATAAAGTCGAAATGTTACGAGAATAAAGTCGAAATGTTACGAGAATAAAGTCGTAATATTTTGAGAAAAATAACAGAATTTCTAGAAACAATGGATGTGGAGGATTTGGTTAAATCCTACTTTAGATTATGATTTAGCAATAAGGAAATTCTTTGTATTTTGGCGCATCATCACGGAGTTATAATTAGTAAAAGGACACTGCAGCCGTTATGTAGGAAACTGAATTTATTCAGAAGAAAAAATCTGACATGAACTACGAATTAACTCACTGATTCAGATGACGTGCTCAAACATAACTTCAACTCTTAAACTACAACCTTCACGAAAATAAAATACGTATTACGACGAGTTTATTCTCGTAACATTTCGACTTTAATCTCGTAACATTTCGACTTTAATCTCGTAACATTTCGACTTTAATCTCGTAATCTTGAATTTATTTTATTTTTAACGTGCCACTAAAACGCCGTCGTAGAAATACAATAACATCATTTATTCAGGAAACTTTAAAGAAATAAAATGGTCTTGCTAGTAAGATGCCTGATTGGGAAATGTTAAATATACTTCTTAAACTGGCCTTAAAAGTTAAGATAAAACGTCCAAACGGGGCCTCACAATTCTCTCCCGACATAAATATAATTCTCTGCGAATTAATGCAGCTTCCTCTTCTATGGGTTCCTAAATAAACGGACATGCCATTTTAAGTTCTGTGTGACTAAATTGAGCGCGATTAGGAACACGAATCAATAAACAAATGACGTATGTAATTTCAACACCGCTCGCTTTCACTTCGAAAAGGGGGAGGAGATTGTAACAAACCCTAGGTTTGCGGAATAAAACCTGCTCCCGACCAGGTTAGGTTCACGGAGTAGGTTACTCTGGTTACTCACTCGGAGTATAAAATACCTCGATTTCTGAAATGGGCTTGACTTACTCCGTGGTCGCGGGTTTGACATACCTCGCGTTCTGAAACCAAAAACCCTGAGTATTCCGTTTTCTGGGGTTGACTTACTCTGAGTTTGCACTTACCCTGCTTTCTGAAACGGGCCCCAGGAGGGCATACAGCTTTGAAAGTGCACAACGATGTCTGGGTTCACTTTTGTTAACTTGACGAAAAAACACAGTCAAGTGCAAAATGTACTGATCCAAGCTGCATCCAAATCTAACAAATCTACAACAAGTTTGATTTGTTTTCATCATACATTCTTTACAACACATTGCAACGCAATGCTTTCCATCCTGCATAAGGGTGGGAAATGTCCTATTGGGCAATTAAACTGTGCTGAAATAGTGGGATTATAACAACTAGTCCTTTTAAGCAAATCTTATCATGATGATGTTTGACAGGTGTTGCTTTTTCAAATGCACTTTATAAGCAGCTCAGACGCGCTCTGCTTTTAGATAGTTAAGAAATTATGCTCAATCACAGAGCGGCGCTTTCAAGGACAAGCTGCACATAAAAAATATACGGAGCAATTTAATAACAGCACTAGGCTGCTCAATTAAAGCATATGCTGATTTAGTGGACGGCACTATATTCAACGATAAAAAACCTGCCTTACTTTGCCTACAGGAGTGGGAATTGATCTTTACCAACAGCCCTAATGCACATATTCTCGATCAGGAATTGTATTTTCTTCATCTGCCAGATACTGAGCAGGCCAGCTGTCTCGAAAAAACACTCTCACACCTGAATACTGGAATGTAGCATTTCAAAATAAACTTTTCTAAACTTTGAACACACAAGACACTGTACATATTCACGGTGATGTGCGGGAGTAGTTCTGTCATGATTTACTCACCCTCATATCACTCCTGAAGTGTGCTCCTTTCTACACTCTGTAAAGCAAAACAGAAAAATGTAACAACAGAAGCTTTCAGCAAAACAAACAGAAATCATCATCCTTCTTGAACACATTCTCATGTAAAATATTGCTGTGAATCAAGGACAAAATTTATGTCCCAGCTGCATTGTGAATGGTTCACTACATGCCGTTTGTGCTAGAGGAATAAAATAAAAAAATCAAATTAAAACATCACAACACATCAGTCCGTTTAGACATGTCGTGCCATATAGTGGCTATTCTGCATTGCAGAGCTTTATCATCATCTGCAGTAAGAATGTGGAGTTA
This sequence comes from Triplophysa dalaica, assembly GCF_015846415.1. Taxonomy (NCBI): domain Eukaryota; kingdom Metazoa; phylum Chordata; class Actinopteri; order Cypriniformes; family Nemacheilidae; genus Triplophysa; species Triplophysa dalaica. Next base: position 694,669 of record NC_079550.1, read on the forward strand.
TCATCTTTACTTTGGGACTTGTATGGGTTGTGTCTGTGATCACTAGGGATGTAAGGATTTATTATGAGCCGGTTAAAAATCGATTAGAATATGTGATGAATCAAGCCGGTTGGCGATAGCTATTTGAATCACAATACATGTTTTGAACAGCAGGTGCTGCTGTGTTTACTGTAAACTAGGATCAGTGGACATGCTGATTTTTATTTAAAGGGGTCATATGGTGCAAATACGTGTTTTACTGTATCTTTGGTGTGTTATAAGTTGCCCATGCATGTATTAGACGCGTAAAAGTACAAAAATGAAAGTGTTGGAACAAAAGATGCATTCTATCTAAAAGTCAACTCTCTCACCCAGACCTGACTGAAACACCACACCCCCACAAATCTATGTCAGTTTGTGGTACGACTTGACTAAGACCGCCCAAATGTATACGCAAAGTAAGGTTAACTGGCCAATCATAGCACACCTCGCTTTTCAGAGCCATGAGCTTTGAAAAATATCTGCACGTTTAGATTAGATTAGATTAGATTCAACTTTACTGTCATTACACATATACAAGTACAGTGTAACGAAATGTAGTTTAGGTCTAACCAGAAGTGCAATTAGCAAGTGCAGATATACAGTGTGAATAAATACAGAATACAATATTAGGAAAATACTATACAATGGGCATGTACTATGAAAATATAAACAGAAGGCTATATTCTGTGAACATTAATGTACAGGTGGTTATGAACAGATAACAATATAGACTATACAATAGTGCAAGTGACTTGAGTGTGCATTAGTTACACACATTAGCTATTAAAGTTACAGTGCAGTACATGAGTTGATGCGGTTATTAAAGAGGAGATTCGGTAATCAGGAGATTCAGACATGCATGGTATATGAAAACACAGCGTTTTTGAACCCTATATCGTGTATACACATTGCATTACATCTAAAACTAACCATAATAATAGTTTAAGCCTTGTGACCGTATGACCCCTTGAAATAATGTAATAAAAGCACACACATAGTTTAAGTTTGTTTGTTTATGTGGGGCAGATAGGAGCAATTAACTTAAGATTGGCCTTTTTTATCACTATGAATTTTTTTTTTAAAACCCTGCTCTAAGAGACGTTGCCAAATGTGCATGTGTTTTACTTTAGTTTCATTAGCTTATTAATGGAGTGATACAAACAGTGAAGCGGTTCCATTGGCTTATTGGTAGAAGAATATTACATACCTTAGAACTACTTAAAACCTTAGAACTGCAAGTGGATCAGCTTCTCTGCCTGGTTTCTCGTCATGGTTACAGATACAATGAACCCTCTGGGCCTCTTGCTTTAGGGGTCTCACTTGGTGACAGAAGCCTTGAAATGTAATTCTGTTCAATGATATTTGTTCTTTTATTTAGCATTTTGAGATAATTTTATGGTACTAAATTTTAAACTTTTATCCACATTGAATTTTCTTTTTTTAAATTTCATCATCATTTTTAAACGCAAATAAGGACCATCTGGTAAAAAAAAAAAAAAACATGAGTAATGGCATGGTGTAACAATAGTGTGTGATCTTGTATACATTATTTATGGGGACACAAATGTGTGCAATGATGATGACGTGTATAACAACATAAACATTAGGCACACTTTCCGCTCTGCATACAGTGGATTTAGTTAATGGCTGAAAATGACGTGTCTTGTCTTGAATACTTGAAACGTTTATTTAAAGTAACTAAATTTTGCTAACGTAACGCATTATTGATTGCACGATAGAACATTCTTCGAGCCTCTGACCAATGTGGCAAACAGATCAGGTTGTCTGTTCACGATCACCCTCCGATTCCCGGCCCGGACAGAAGGGGAGACCCACGGATTAGGGTTCACAAACACCGGGTTTATCAAAACCGCACACTGCATTCACCAGCCTGTTTGCGACGGCACTCCGGAGATGGTGAACAGAGGGTTGTGTGGCGAGCTGCTTTTGACGAAAAGTTCTGGGTCATCTTTTAGGATGTCATCCACAAAACTGATTTGACTTCACCTGACCGCAGCATCTTGGAAGTTTGTGATAAATTTTGTCGCATCTCCATAGGATCAGTGATGTATTATCATGACGTATGACAGTGTAGTAGTGGTGTCCCATTTCTTAGGGGAATGTTTTTAGCCCTTCCCCTTTGGAAAGGGCCGAGGGGTAGGTGAACGGGTATAAAATATAATTTGGCCAAGATTGACTTTCATCTGTTCATTTCTGCATTTTTTTCTGTATTTATTAATTTCTCTATTAATTTATACACTTTTTAATAATTTCTCATTTTACATAGAAAACTGCCCAGCCCGCCCGCTCGCAGGGGGTGCTTGCTTAGTGATGGATGGAATGCCTGTTCTTCACCTAGTGGGGGGAAGAAGGGAGGCTAAGTAGCACACTGACCCACCTATGGGAAGGGGGGAAGATGCTTTTGCAGGCATACACCCTACCGGCTGCTGTTCCTACATGTTGCGATGCAAGAGGCGGGCTGATACCGGTTCTACGCGGAGGTTGTAAAACCTTGTGAAGGTGTTGGGAGTAACTCAACCCGCAGCAATGCAGATGTCTGCCAGAGAGGCGTCCTGCACCAGTGCACACGAAGAGGCTATACGCCGGGTGGAGTTAGCTCTCACTGACAGTGGGCTACGTCGTTGTGACGGCGTCCACAAACCAGTGCGCTACTCCCTCTTTGGAGACAGCCCTCCCCTTCGGCTGACCTAATAAATAGACAAAGAGCTGATCAGCGCTCCTGAAGCTCTGCGTGCGGTCCAAGTAGTGGCGGTAGTAGTCCAAGACGGATGGGGTTGGGTCTTCCCCCGTGGTGGGGAGCGCCTGCAACTTCACCACCTTTTCCCGAAAGGGAGTGGCGGGAACTTTGGGCACGTAGCCAGGACGGGGTCTCAGGATCACGTGAGAATCACCAGGTCCGAATTCTAGGCAATCAGGGTACACAGAGAATGCTTTTAGGTCCCTTACCCTCTTGTTGGAAGCGAGCGTCATCAGGAGAACGATTTTCATCGTTAAGTGAGGAAGAACGGCCTCTCAGAGGGGCCTAATAAGGCCCGCCAGGACCTCAAGGTCCCAAGAGGGTATGGAGCGATGAAGAGGCGGGTTCCGCCTCTTGCCCCCTTAGGATCCTAATGATCAGGTCGTGCTGTCCCAGAGACTTTCCAGCAACCGAGTCGTGATGAGCGGTGTGTACATAACAGATCTCGAGTGTATGCCATGATAAGCCAGTCATGGAGATAGTGTAGTACCCACACACCTCTCTAATTGAGGGGAGTGAGGGCAGCCTTCATGATCTTTGTAAAGACTTGTGGGGACAGACCGAAAGGGAGGACTCTGTACTGATATGCCTGACCCTCAAAAGCAAACCGTAGGAACGATTGATGACAAGTAAGCGTTCTTCAGGTCGATTGCCATGAACCAATCCTGACATCTGATAGACGCCACGATGCACTTCTGCGTGAGCATCCTGAAAGGCTGCATGTGCAGGTGCCTGTTCAGGGTATGCAGATCTAGGATGGGAAACAACCCCCACCTTATTTGGGGATGATGAAGTACGGGCTGTACATCTCAGCTAGAGGGACGGGCTCGATTTCCTTCGCCAACACGGTGGCTACCTCGAAAGTAGTATGGAAGTATGCCTGACTCTGATCAAGGTAAGCGCCCAGGGACCGTGACAGGGGGACGTTCGATGTCTGGCAGATCGGATCTCTCACCGTGGGGATGCAGCTCAACGCACCGTCGATTTGAGAGTGCTGAGGGCTGCAGAGTATACTCTCCGTTGCATCTCGCCATGACGCAACGTCGGGTTGTCGAACATCGTTGTGAAGAGGGTGAGAGCGGCTGTGAAAAAGTAATCTCGGTCTCCCTGGGGTCTTCCCATGAGGGCCGCTTCTGCTTCTGCCGCGGCTGCTGATGGGGTCGTGGTCTCCTCTTCAACATCTTCCGGTGGGGCACCTGAGTGGGGGGCACCAGACACGGAAGGCGTCGAAGAGGACCAGGCCTGCTGGAAAGCACACAATGCCCTGGATCTCAACGGCCGGAGGTCGGTCGAGTCGTGGCAGGGAGGATATGCTTGATAGCCTCTGTCTCCTTTACTGTCGAGAACTGCTGCTCGACAGTATCACCAAACGCGAGATGGGTGGTTTGAGGAGGCAGACCTTCTTGGCGTCACTCATCTACTCATCACTCATTAAGGTTCGGCCAGAGGTGTCATGACATGAGTGTGGAAATCGTCCGACCAACAGCCCGCACAGTCACCTTGGTCGCCCGTGAGCGAGGTCGGTGGCGGTGCGGAGTTCCTGCATAAGCGCTGGGTCAGTCTTGCCCTCGTGGAGCTCTCAAACAGCCTTGGCCTGCAGGATGGCCATGGGGTGAAGAGAGGGGGCAGCATGGCCCTCAGCAGTGTAAGCTCTCGACACCAGAGATGCTGAAAACCTACATGCTTTGGACGGAAGTCTAGATCGAGAACTCCTCGGTGCACCGAGACGGCACGTTCCACCTGGGGGACATCAACGTATCCTCTAGCTTCCCCACCATCGAGGAAAGAATGGGCGACAAAACAATTTTGACGTGCACGTGGCGAAAAAGGGGACGTTTCCAGGTGTTACGGAGTTCCTCATGCACTTCCGGGAAACATGCCAATGGGGGCGGGTGCGGCTCGGAGCTAACGGATTTAACTCTCACAGTAATCCTCACATCACCCTCGCTGCTCGCCGTAGCGGACGGCAGGGCCGTAGCCACTGCTGTCATGGAACGGGAAGCAGACGAGGCGGTGGCTGAGTCCTGTGGGAACACAACCGCCCATGACGCAACGTCTGTATCGTGAACCACCCTCAGTGCGGGCAGACCTTATCCACAACGGCTGCCCCAGCCTGCTGGAAACCAAACACTTGAGGCAGCCATCGTGTCTGTCCATCGTTTTAGTAACTGAGATGGTCTCTGTGGGATCAAAATGTGTGCCATGAATGACTGTATAAATAAATGAGTTACACCACCTGTGCTTTAAAAGGGGGAGGAGGTGGAAAGAAACTCTGAGTTTACCAAAGAAAACCTGCTCCAGACCAGTTTAGGTTCACAGAGTAAATTACTATGGTTACTGACTCTGAGTATAAGTGACCTCTCTTTTAGAAATGGGCTTGAGTCATTCCGCTTTCTCGTGTTTGAAAAACCTCACATTCTGAAACGGAAAATACAGAGATTGCCTCATTTCAGGGTTAATATACTCAGGAGTTTTCACTAAACCTTCTTTCTGAAAAAGGCCCCTGAGAAGCAGACAAAAATATCTGCGTTGTTTTAAGCACTCCCAGGGTGGTGAAGATGGCAACACTGGCTCTCCTGCGATTTGTGGATAACTGTCATAAAAGGAAATGTTGTGATTTCCTATTTAATGGACATTTCAAATAATGATAGTTGTTATATTGACTGCTGTCCAGTCATGTACCTACTGGCTTTTGAGACTATCCGGGTAGAAAATACCCTATCATTTATTGATTTTGATGTTTTTGAAAAAAAAGAACGTCATAAGTAGACCTCATACAACAGTATGAAACAATAAACAAGCCCAGTTCATCACACCTCATTTGTTGTCAGTTCTTTTTTTAAACTCAATATCAACTTCACCAACATTATAATGGGACCTTATAATATAATTAAAAATAAGATTTTTCTTTTATTTTGCATTTATTGTTTATATGAACAGGTGACAGACGGTGTATCTGTGCTCGTGGAGATCAACCATCCTGCAGACCGCAGCTCCAACCCAGCTTCAGCACACTCGTCTGTAATGATCAAGTGACCCTGAGATGAGATGGACCAGGTGTATTTGATTGGGAGTGGAGCTGAAGTCTTCAGGAGCCAGATTGGTGACCACAGCTGTATAGAACAGTGAACCTCTTGTTTGTTTTGTTTGACTTGATATAAGCTGCGTTCTATCACAACAGTCAGAGCATCATGTCTGTGACTAAAGTTTGAGTCACATTACTGACAAACATGGATTATACAGCGAGTATCTTTCATTTCACACAGAAATCTAAAACAGTTCACTATGTCTAACACACACAAGCTCACATGGGCTGCTCTGTCGGGTTTCTGTATGGGATATGGTGACGCGTCTCCAACAAATAAACAAACACACACAAGTATATATTGAGCTCACGTGACTTACAGTGATGGTATACTATGGTACTCATTGTGTTAATGTACAACAGTGTTTGTATGCTACTCCAATGCACATCAACTTAAAACCGTCCAAAACATGACTTCACGGACAACACAGCGCAAATATACGCGTCTCTTTCGCTGTTGTGTGTATACAGTACACATGCGTCTGTCATGTGTGTTGTTGAACCTCTGAATGAATGAAGGCGGTGTGTGTGTGTGCGCGCGCATGAGGCCTCAATCAATAACACAATGTACAGATGATGAACAATGCTGCCGATGAGATGTCGGTCTCACACACCTTACGGTTAAATCATTGCAATATAAACACATTAAAATATATCTTTACATCGCATATTAAATTTGAGCGGCGCGTTCATGGAGAATGCGTCTAGCGGTTTATAAACGCCTCACGTGAACGCGCACGTAGAATCAACTCATGCTCACCTCCTTCTTCGCCGCATCAGCATCATCTTATTCTAGAAGATTCACTCACATCTCATCGCTACATGAGCTCTATAAATTCCGACAGCACATCATCTCCGTGTGTTTGTGTGTGTATATGTGTATATGTTATTATAGACACTTTATGACACGAAGGATACACAAGAGCGCATCTATTCATCAGCCTGAGCAGCCGCTCTTAAAGGGGCAGTGTCCCCATCTCTTATTGGTCCTTAAATGGGACACGTCATGAAGTCATCATTCTGTGCAGGTGGATGATTCACAGCATCAGGCTATAAATAAACACAGGCATCAGATCTCACGCGTATTTGTTGTATTTCATTCAGTGTTCGTTAATGGGGCGGTTTCCCGGACAGGGATTAGATTAAACCAGGATTAGTCTTTAGTTAAATTAGGATATTTAAATCGTTTTTAAAAAACTTCCTTTCCAAAAACCTCACTGATGTGCATCTTCAGACAAAACAATCGCACAGATATATATTAAGATATGTCAGTGTAAATTGTTGTCGATCAAGACTAGTCTTAAACCCTGTCCAGGAAACCGCCCCTAAAAGTGTAAGAATAAGCAAATGCTTATGATTAAATCTCACTTATAATAAATGCCGCCCTGTCCACCTGCAACCCATCCCATGAACATCTATTCCAGAAGGTATAATCTAGTCAGAGTAGCTATACACACCGTGTAGAACAACCAGTTCCCATTTAGTTGCAAAATAAAAGTGCTTGTTCATCTTATAAAACACCCCTTTGGAAAATCATATCAGGGAAAAACAGGTTGTGAACTTTAGATGATCTTTGTCATGCTGAAAATATGCCAAAATATGCTTACACACAAATCTGACCATCCCATACAAAAAACCCAAGTGTAATCATTTATTTGTTTGTTTGTTTATTGTGTATTTACAGGGACAATGCACAATTAAAAGTAATTGCAGCAGAGTAAGCTAATAGCTAATTTACATCTGCTGTCCCTGGGCAGGTAAACAAATAAGATAACATACAGCATTGTATATACATTACATAAACATCACAATACATATATCCAGAAATGTAAGATTTGTAAAAAAAGAATATAGAAAACATGGGGCTCACAACACAGTCATTAGTTGTTGCAAATTTTACTTAGATAGAAACCATTGCTTTAGATTAAACTTTGTATCTACACAGATCCTTGTCCAGGCTCTTGTCCTGGCCAGACTGGACTACTGCAATGCACTACTGGGAGGACTTCCAGCTTGCACAACCAAACCTCTACAGATGATCCAGAATGCTGCGGCAAGAGTTATCTTTAATGAACCAAAGAGAGCACACGTCACTCCTCTACTCATTAAGCTACATTGGCTTCCCGTAGTCGCTCGCATCAAATTCAAGACTCTGCTCCTGGCCTACAAGACCACTACTGGTTCGGCACCACCTTATCTTAAATCGCTAATGCAGACATATGTACCCACCAGATCCCTACGCTCTGCAAACGAACGACGTCTTGTGGTGCCATCCCATAAAGGTAAAAAATCTCTCTCGCGCACCTTCTCCGGATCTGTTCCACCTATGTGGAATGATCTGCCCGCTGCTACAAGATCTGCAGATTCTGTAGCCATCTTTAAGAAACGCCTGAAAACACATCTCTTCCGCCAACATCTGACTGATCTGTTCTGACTCTTTTCTTCTCCACTCTTTTCTTCTCTACTCTTTTTCTTCTCTACTCAACTAAAAAAAAAAAAAAAAAAAAAAAATGTATGAATGAGTGAATGGTTACGTATACTGTGTTAGGCTATATGAGACTAGTCTTCATTTTAATTGCACTTATGCTTTTGTTGTACTTATGCTGTCCTAATTGCTTCCATTACCTACCCCACTTGTAAGTCGCTTTGGATAAAAGCGTCTGCTAAATGACTAAATGTAAATGTAAATGTAAATGTATCTGTCAATGTTTTGGACGTTTGTATGTAAGGAGTTCCATAACCTCACTACTGTCTCTAACTGAGAACGCTGTTTGACCAAAGGCAGTTTTTCTGTACTGCGGTAATAAATCACCCCTAGCAGATGCTCTTGTCCTACCGGCACTGCCGTTATGGCCCAGGCATCCCTTAAGAGGAGGGGGAGCAAGGATTATGGATAATTTTGTACATCAGGCGTACATCACTATAAAATACAAAATTATCCAAATTTAAAAAGTAAAACTTTTTCAAAATGGTACAATAATGAAAATCCCTTGGTTTTTTGTCTGGCACTTTCAAAATTTGTTTATAAATAGACTACACGGGCGTAATTATGGTCGCACCTGCCTGTGACCAAGTTGTTATACAATGTGACATATGAGGTAGAATCAAAGCACAAAAAGTAATGCAGCTGATTGAGAAAGTTGGTGCCTGATGTTTTTAAAATTATGTAGATTACATTTAACATTATTCAAAACCCTTCTTACTTGCTTTTTAAAAGACAATATTTGTAAAAGTAAACATTCAAATTTCAAGTAAAAAATTGTAGGCTGATCAGTGCTACAGTAAATCTCTTTAGCATTGTTGTCCTGATACTGAATAAATTCAAAATATTTCTATAATGGCTAAGAACTCGGCTTAGCCAATCAGAATCAAGGACCAGAACTGACGTTTTATAATATGTATTCAGTTCTTAGTTTATGAATAATTTTTTACTTACGAACTGTACAAACACTTTAATGGGCGCATGTGTTTGTCGACCACATTGAGGATAAACAGGCTCACATCTTCGTTCATGTGTGTGTATGACCTGCATTGTGTTGGACTTTTTGATGGAGAAAAAGTCTTCTGCATTAAAGTCTCGTCAATTCAATCCTAATGGCTGCCAAATTATTAAGTACTTTTTTTCAACCACCTGCCTTAGTCGAAATCCATCTATTTTGTGTGCAAAAGGGACAAACAAATTTTTGTAATTATAAAAAAATGTAGTCCAAATTTAGCCTCAAGATCATTTAAGTCATGACTGCAAGACAAAGATGTCGTTCCCTCAACAACATCTCATGGCCACGACACATTAGTGAATATTTTAATGGCCATGACAAAACGAAGTAAACCCCAAAAGTCCCTTTCTGGACAGCGTAGTTTTGTGAGTCTGTCAGTAGTGTGTGTCTGTCACATGTTTGCAGCCTGTTGTCTATTTCCTCTAGATTTTACTAAAATGAGTTGTGCCTTTTATTTTTTTATTTTCTGTTTGTTACACAGAAATGATGATAACAACAATAACACCACACAAACGTTTCCTGGAAATTTTAATAGAACGTTTCTAGAGTCCAGACATTAGCATATAATATAGTGTAGACTATAAAAATAAGGGAAATTTAACTTTCAATTCAATGGATCCATTTCATCATTCTCTTACTGGCATCTGGGAAAGAGACATCAGAGAAAAACAAACAAGAATGATGATTGAGATGTTTTACTTGAAAGATTTGACAATACTAGAGAGAAATCAAATGAAACCATGAGATTCCACAAATAATGCGTGTTATATTAATAACATCAAATCATTTAAACATCCTGACAAATAAATAAAAAACCCAGTATAGATCCAAAAACCACCCGCGGTCCCAGTAACAATAAATGAAAGCAGACAAACACTAAACCAAACTTAATCAAGTTGATTTTTGCATTTAATGGTTAAGAGACGGCTGTTGATTCACTGCCAAACGTCTCTGTCCTCATGGAACTGGTGCAGGTGATCCGAGTACCTGTGGATAGAAACCACACAGATAAAACACACTCACACATATGCAGTGATTTCTTTCTGTCAGGAAGCTGAAGAACTCACTTCTTAGCACAAAATGCAGCACAATCCCGGCCGATACTCTCACTCCACGCGGCTTTATACAGCACCTGTAAAATCATCAAAGAGACTCAAGCATATAGCAGGTCATGTGAGTTATGACGTGTTGTGTTGTGTTGTGTTGAGTCATGTTACGCACCAGGAAGATGAGACAGTGCAGCAAGAGCGTGTAGAAGAAAGCAACTGTTCTGGCCGTCTTATTAGACAGAATGACACGACCCTACAAACACACACAAGCATCAGCATTCCTCACATCTAAAGTTCACCATCTGATTCCTGACTGGAGAATATTGTTGGTAACATCTGATAAACTTCAAGATGAATAAATGATCACCAATGCTAAAACACAACATTGCTTTATTTGCAGATTCAAGTGAAAAGAATCTAAAAAAAGAACATATTCTGTACGTTAAGAAACGTCTCCATGGTTTTGTGTTAATTCAAATGGAAGTCAATGGAGTTCAGTGTTGTTTGATGATCAACATTCTTTAAAACATCTTATTTTGTGATTGGCAGAAGAAAGAAACTCATACAGGTTTAAAATGAGTAAATGCTGAAACATCGTGAATCACACATATTGCTTTAACCGGTCAATCTAACTGAAGGTGATGAAAACCTCAGAGGAAAGATGATCATTACATACACTACATGACTAGAGATGTCATCATCTGCCTCTTTCTGTCAACAAATAGACCCAAACATTTGAGATGAAATGTAGACATAACAAAAACTTGAGTAATTATCTCAAGTTAGTAATGATGGTTTTGGATGGAACATATTCTTTATGTTTTACAGAAATCTGTGGATTCACAGTACACACCAGACTGAGTGTGGCTTTGTCCCAGGGGCTGAGGTTCTGATATCTTCTGTGACGCTCCTTCGGTAAAGAAAAGAAATAAAAATCACATTTAGTCATCACATATACAGTCGGTGGGCGGCCGCTTGTACAGAACAATTACCTCACAGCAGTTTTGAGTTTCCAAACATTTCTAATCAATTCTTGTTTTTCTGTCTGACTGGAACAAACTCTACATCTCGGTCACGCAAAAAAAAATAATAATGTAATGCATGTATTCCAGGTCTTCTGGAAATTAACACACGTTCACCTCAGTGGAGTGTTTTGGGTGACGTTATTCACAAGCTTCTCTTTGTTATGTCTGATCTCTGCTCCTCCTGACGGCATGACTGTGGTTTGAATCAATGTTTTTTATCTTTACTTTAGCACAGTCCACATGTTGTTAACGGCTAAATCAAACCACTTGTGGTTTCTCTTGATGTGATCAGAAGCAAACTTTAGTGGACTGTTCTGGAGCTTCTGTCTCAGTCCATGATAAATCACATTGGAGTGTCAACACTCACACTTTGTCCTCTTTGTTCTTCGCATTGACCATTCTGAGCACAGCAGCCGCTTTTAACAAACCATCACCAAAATCTCTCATTTTGTTGAGAGTGTCTTTAGATGCTACTTCACCAATTCTGGGCAAATCAGACACACGCTCGAGGAGAATAATGAAAAGTCAAAATGGCAGGAAAATTTTCATGGCGAAAAAAGAGGCCACACAGTGCACAGGAATCGTCATAAGACACGGATTCAGAAGAATTTTTGCTCACCAATTTACAGTTGCTCAGTTATGAGCCAAAATGTCTAACAGTGCCAAATTTCTATGAGCCACAACAGATGCAATGGCGGATCCGGAAGAGAAAGAGTAATAAGAAGACTAACAGAAACAAAGAGCAATGAGAGTTGTGTGTGAGGTGAAGTTCTTACTCTTTTACTGAAGGACGTGAAAGGGTCGAGTCTCTCTTCATACTGAGATGAGTAACGCATAACTGTATCATCACTGTCTCCCGCCTGAAACACAGCAGAGTTTATATGGACTGAATGATAATACTACTAATAATACTAATGATCGAGATGATGATGTTGTACCCTGCTCGGGAAGCTCTGTAGGAATTTGATCTTCTCGTAGAGTTTGATGTTGTCAGCACGCATGCTGTCCAGCTCGCTCTGCAGTGACTGTAAGGTTTGCTGAAGTGAACCGTTGGCCTAAATGAGATGACAATAAAAACAGCATCAGCATCCGTCCGCTCCTCAGATGAACATGTTGATGAAGATGATGAGGACGACTCACGGCCTCCAGCTCCAGATTACGCGAGCGGAAACGCTCTCTCTGACTAGAGATGATGGTCAGGAGAGAATCCATTTGACCCTGAGGAAGATTTCCCTGAGGAGAACCGCTCGCAACTCCACGAACAAACAAACAAACAAACAACTTCACAAAGTGTGTGAGAGAAACCCGAACGCAACATAACCATTCCAAAGACTTCACCTTCAGACATTTCGGGTCCTCAAGAAGACCATATTACGACATCAGAACTGATCTAAACACAATCTACACAGCTCCGGTCAGTTTACCTGAGAAGAGTGATGTGGCTTCTTTGACAGGTTCAGGGACGACCAGCGCACTGCTGTCTGCACCCTACAACACAAACAAAAAACACATATAATTCCTTATCACTGTGTAGAACCACGGCTCATCCTGACTTTGCGAAACTGGGGGTTGAAAACCCTTCTTCCACTTCCTCCTTTTAATTTCCAAGAGCTGTCACTACTTCAGCTATTTTTTGGAGGGGTTTCTGACAGTAAAGAGAAGTCTGTGTGATGTGAACCTCAGCGTCGGGTCGACTCTGAATGCTCTGAATTGTGCTGAGATCTTGCTCCAGCTTCACGATGAGATCTTTCTGATCCGAGCTGATCTTCACCGCTGCAGAGAACTCCGTCTGAAGAGACCCATAGTGACCTGAACACACAAACACACAGTGATCAGTACTTGTGTTGATCTGATTAATGGAAAAACTTGGGATGCGGTTACTCTTTAGCTAATTACCAGTTACCGTTCTCAGCCTATTGCCCAATAAAGTTGTCTACATGTTTTCTGTTTCTTTTGTCTGTTCCGTTTTATAACCAAGACACGTCGTCTGATAAAATCACCACACACACCTTAAAGGGACCGTTCATACAAAAATGAAAATTCTGTCATCATTTACTCACTCTCATGTTTATTCATACCTGTATAAATGTTCTAATTAACACAGAGAAAGATATTTTAGTTTCCGGAACATCCTTGACTGCTATAGTAGGAAGAATTAAATGCTAGTCAAAGGTGTCCCAGAACTCTTGTTTTTTCTAAATTCTTGAAAATATCTCATTATGTGTACAACAGAACAAAAAAATACGATATATTTTTCCTACTATGGTAGTGGAGGATGTCACAGAAATGAAAATTATTAACATTCCTCCAAATATGTTTCTGTGTGTTCATCAGAACATAGACATGTATTCAGATTTGAAACAATCTAAGGGGGAGTAAATGATGAAAGATTTTTCATTTTTGGACGAACTATCCCTTTAAAGAGCGGAGATGTTGGTTCTATTCTTTCACACGGCGCGTACACAGCCTCGGTCTCTGGAAATATGTAATATTATTTACAGAGGAACTGTATTCGTGTTAATAACGTTATATCCAAACAGTGGATAACAGTCACGTACGGTGAAGTGAATGTGCTGCTTCTGCCTGCCACTCACAGACGCTGAGAGAGACCATCCATGCACTGGGAAACCATGACCTTGAGCAAGCAGGGTAGTACTGACCACATTTTCCCACAGAGAAAGTTTATTAAATATCATAGGTTTGTTGTTTTGTGTCTCTTCTGAACAAAAGGGGTCAGAGAAGTGGCTCAAACTAGTGAAAGAGTTGTTTTGTAATGATGTTTTGGATGCGCAGAAACAATAACCCCAAAACTACACGTTCAGTAATGCAGGACTATTGTTTTTGTTAAATAACCATTTGACAGGTGATATAACCATTAACCCTAACCTGTTGGCTTAAAATAACTCATTTAACCATCAAAGCATGTACTTTTAGCATTAATAAGTTAATTTAATGTGGATTATTACAGAAAGTGCTAGCCCACATAAAAAAAAATAAAGTACACTCGATTACTTCCCAAAAGTGAACTCTGGTATGCTTCAAAAACAACAATTTTACTTTAGTAAGAGAAGAGTAGAGAGAAAAGTATTTCCTATAACATAGTCCAGTACACTACAGTTGACGTTAGCGGACACTCGATTACATCACTCCAGTATTTTTCATGTGGGTGAACTTTGACAGAGTTAACAGGGAAAACAACAAAACACGACTCACTTAACGTTATCTCATATCTCGTGCTCATGAAACTGTGATTTCTGCCTCTAGAAGTGCAGCGACAGTGAAATCACCCTTAAAAGAGGGGTTACTCTACGGAATACTAGTTGACTCTAGAATGATGACAACAAGCTGTGACAACAATAACACTGTGGTTGAATGTGACTTTCACATGTATGTTAAAGCGGCCCTGCAACGATGTGTCATGCATTCTGACTTCTTAAGAATGTTAAAGGTCCTGTCTTCTCATGCCTAACATGGTCAACCTGTCAAAAAACGAGTTGGCTGTATATTATTTCGTATTTCTGTGCTCGATACACTCCCCCCGCGATCCTACAGGTTTCGGAAAGTTTTTTTCAAACATATAAAACTGTTTCGCAACAACTTTTCTTATTTCATTATTGGACAAAATTCTCACGGAAAAGCATGTGGCACGGCCACAGTAGAGAAGGTGAAGGAGAATGCGCAGACGTCACTTTCACAGGTACGGTCATATATAATTTACCAACATACAACTATAGGCTATGCAAACTATACGCAGAGCCATCACATCCGGGAAATAAGTCAGTAAATTTGAGTAAAATCATCCCGTGCGAATGCGTCACATGAACTACTGATGTATGGAGGTCATTTATAAATCACAGGAGGTCTCCAGATAATACTGATGACCTGCGCAAACTGTGAATGATGCTAATGTGTAACCTAACGTTACGTCTCCATCCTAATTCACAGAAGCATACAACAATGCAAACGGCTATCCAATCAAAGCAGTGGGCCCATTAAAACCGAGCGTTCAAAACCAGTGTAGAAAATGGCCTATTGCTTATTGATTTTGATGTTTTTGAATGTAAAAATCACGCGAACGTCAGAGCCGTTTCAAGCAGAAAATCCTCAGCAATGGTTTGAAACGATGAATGTTTCACAGACTGACAAAGCTGAGATGAGACTCACCGTTCAGTTCAGTGTTGGCGATACGCAGTGATGCGTTCTCAGACTGCAGACTATGATTCTTCTCCAGTAGAAGCACTTCTAACGGCTTACACCAATCCTGCAGGAGAACACATATCATTCACGTGAGCAACTTCCTGTTTGTCTTACAAATACTTAAAGAGTTGCGTGTACCTGCAGTGTGGAGCCGTCACACGGACCGAACTCCATGGACTTCAGAATGCTGTCAAATCCCAAACAAATCAGGCGGTCAGGATGAGAAGATTTGAGGTTTTTCATTTCAGGTGCAAAGTGACAAGAATTGACCGCTGTGAGCAGAAGTCAAACCGAACTCACACAGCTGTGGATCATCTTTAGCCGTGTCTTCTTTCTTACCTGAGCTCTTTCTTCATCTCATCATAATCCGCTTGTGTCTGAAGCTTCTCTCCGAGTTGCTGGAGAAGAGAAATTAAGCTGAACGCTTGTGAAAGAATGCAGTAGACATAAGTAAAAGACAGAAGCAGACGTCTACCTTGAGCATTGTGCTCTTGAGCTCAAGTTGTTCTTGTAACTGACTGATCTGTGTGGATGACTTTTCTCTGAGACAGGAGAGGTTGGCCTGCAGTCTCTGAACGTCCTCCACCAACTGGATCATCTCACGCTCTTTGGCACTGAGCTCCGCCTCTAGACTCGGCCGTGAGCCAATATCTTCACACTCGTCCTGCTGTGGCCAACACAAACCCTCATCCATCACACGCGTGCAATAAACCAACAGAGGACCTGTATGAGTTTCTTTCTCAAGAGAAGATATTTTGAAGAACGTTGGTAAATGAAACCCATTCACTTCTGTTGTACGGACACCAAACCAATGCAAGTTAATGGGTACCGCAGTTGTTCGGTTACCAGCTTTCTTCCAAATATCTTCTCTTCAGACAGGTTTGACATGAGTAAATGATGACAGAATGTTCGCTTAAACATGTTCCAGATAAATGTGATCTATACACTTCAAGTCTACTGAGATGCCATGTGTCGTACCGTGTTTGGACTGGTGTAGATGTGTGAAGTCAGTTGTTGTCTCAGTGACGTCACTTCTCTCTCAGCAGCTTCACCTCTCTGTGGTGAACATGGAAACAGTTTTACACACGGTTCACTGCTCAGAACACGGTTTATATTCATACTGCGTGTGTGAAAAGGACATAATGCACAGATGAAGAGAATCAAGAGAATAGCACTGTGCTGACAAAAGCTAGAGGTGAACATGTCACATATTCAGTAAAACACCCTGCTGCTCACAACACGCTGGAAAATAAGTCAACGTGAAAGAAACTGAGGACTATACTGCATCTATACAGACTCCTTCAGTACAAATCATTCAAAAGCTGTAACATCATGGGAAACTGCAACCATACCTCCACCTAACCTCCATGTGTTTGTTTCGTTGATCACCTGTGAACTTTTTTCATTTGAGATGTTATTATTGTCAAATTTGGAGTCAATTTCTTTTAAACGATTAAAATATTATTATTTGTAAATTACAATGACTGCTGTATGTGGAGAGGCACATGTCATTGTTCTATTAAAAGAAGTCTAAATTGTTTCCTGGATGGAATTTTACATTGGAGAAAAACACACTATTGGTTGATCACTTTGGAGGAAGTGTTAATGTCATGTACAATAGGCTTATTTTGATTGAATAGACTCGTGTGTAACTTTCATTATTAACAAACACACTGCTTGCTGTCATTTCAAATTCGTTGAAAGTAACATAACAAAATGTGTTATAAAATTTGAAATAACACACCGATGTGTTTCTTAACACAAGGCACAAGTGTTTTTTCACAGTGTACGTGTATTTTGATGTTAGTATGCTTTAGTTACGGAGACAACAATTTAGAAAAGCCATAGCGCAAAGAGACGAACACAACAACAACAACAACAACAACAACAACAACAAAAGAGCTGGGAGAAGATTTACAGGGGAAGACTGGGACCTCTCAGAAAAACTTTGAAAGCCTTCATCTGATGCTGGGATTGAGGTAAAAATGAATACTAATAATGAAATAAAGAGGTTAAAGGTGTTAAGATTAAAACTTAAGTTGCAAAAAGTACGATAGTGGGCTTTTGTGTGCTGCATATTTAAGAGTATTTTGATAGATCGGTGATGTGTGCTTTGGCTTGGTTTTATGAGGAGGCGATACAGTATACAGTGGTGTTAAAAAGAATTTGCCCCCATCCGGATTATTTGTTTTTTTGCATATTTGTCATGCTTAAACCAGAGTAAATATAAAATGCAGTTTTTAAATGATGGTTTTATATATTAAGGGAAAAAACAATCCAAACATTTCTGACCCTATGTGAAAAGTAATTGCCCCCTTGGTAAATCATGAATGAACTGTGATCGATTGAATAACTGAGTTAGATTTCACTAGCCACACTGAAGCTTAAATACTGCCAGACCTGTTGAATCAAGAAATCACTTAAGCAGAACATGCCTGTCAAACTGAAGTAGTCTAAAAGATCTCAAATAGCAACACGTCATGCCGCGATCTAAAGAAATTCAAGAACAGATGAGAAACAAAGTAATAGAAATGGCTTTATAACCCTTTCTTGCCTGATACATTTCTAAGGCTTTGGGACTTCAGCGAACCACAGTGAGAGCCATTATCCACAAATGGAGAAAGCATGGAACAGTGGTAAACCGTCCCAGGAGTGGCCGGCCTGCCAAAATGACTCAAAGAGCACCATGACGACTCCCAATCTCCTCTGTGATACGAGACCGGTGCGTGTACAGCTGACGCTCACTTTCACTTACTCACCGGCCTCGACTCGCGGTCTCGTCCCGCCTACTTCATAAAATCAGTTGTTGCGGCCAAGGGTGGCACAACTAGTTATTAGGTTTACGGGGCAATTACTTTTTCACATAGGGTCAGAAATGTTTGGATTGCTATTTCCCTTAGTAAATAAAACCATCATTTAAAAACTGCTTTTTATATTTACTCTACTCTGGTTTTCTTTGTGTATATAATTTTTTTGATGATCTGGATCATTTAAGCATGACAAATATGCAAAAAAACAGAAAAATCTATAAGAGGGCCACTGTATGATCAACATCAATAAAGCACAGAATCCTTCTCACTGCTGAAACAAGCCCACGTCATCTTCACACAACACGTGTTCATTCATCCGTCATCATGCTGATTTACCTGATTGGCTCTCTCTAGATCAATCATCACCATCTCGATCTCATCAGCCCTGAGAACCAATCCACAAAAGACATTGACTGAAACATTTCAGAATCATTGAAAACACTGAATGCATTTCACTTGCTTAAAGTTTAAACAGAGTTTCATAAAACATGGTGTAAAAAAACAAACCTAAGAAACTACAAATTTGACATTTGACACTTACTTTGCAGTTGACTCTTCATCATATTTAGTCTTCAGATCAAAAAGCTCTGTCTGAGTTCTATCAAGTGCTGCAAAACAACACCAACAACGAAGCAATATAACAACAGTGATGTTGTACTAAAGAAGCACAGCCGCTATTGGAAGTGCAAGCGTGTAAAACACCCCAGTTAGCAAATGAATGAAGAGAAATACTGTGAGGTCATGTCTCTCCAGCAGCTCTGAGAGTGTTTAATATGAGCTGGAAGAGCGGAGGATGGAGCTGAGACTTTTACCTGTCTGAAGACTCTGAACTTTCACTTCAGCGTCCTGAAGCTTTAACAGCGATGACTCCTGAGACTCCTGAAACCTCCTGCACAAATCACAACACACATTCATCATCATCAGTGGAAATCTATTGACATGTTTTTGGCTTTCATCACAGCTGTAGCAAGGGAGAGAGTCAACAACAGTGGACGACAACAGACTGAATGATGATACACTTCAGAGCTCCTTCCATTCATTCATGTAGAGTTGTGACGGTATGACACTTTCACAGTAAATATATCAAAACTTTTTTTGAGTGGATGCAGCAAAATCGTGAACAAAAATGGTCAGAAACCCAGCTAAGCAATTCCGTGAAAACGTCAACCTTACCTTGAAAAAAAACTAGTTTTGAAAGCATTTGTTTTAATTTTAGTGCATGATTTTTCGTAGTCAGTGCCATTTTTCCAGGATTGTCACATCCATAACACTACATATTCCTCATAAATGAGCACATGAAAGAGTCATCCCTTCTCCATTTGTTTGGTATAATTGTTTCAGGTTTGGGCATTTTAGTTCACAGAAATCTGTGAAGTATTTACTGCATTCACAGCATTTAATTCCAAAATGATGTTTACATTTTTTTGCTTCTGCTTCATATAATGGGTCCGCTGTTCGAAGAGTTCAAAAAGCACAAAATTCCAAAAAGCAGCTCCTGGCGACGTTTGGTGAAGTGACTCTTTTCATAAATTTGAACGTCATTTTTTATAATATAAGCCATACTGTACTGCCTCAATACTCCCTTTCTGCAGGTGGCGCTAAACATGCCATCCGCCACCAAACACTACAAGAAGAAGATTGCGATTGAGTGCAGAGGCTGCATATTATTAAAAATGATGTTCAGTTTTATGAAAATATCAAACGATTCGCTTCACGAAATGTCAACATGTCGCCAGCAGCCGCTTTTTGGAATGGTGTGCAACTCTTAGACAGGTGGACCCCATAGACTCCCCTTATATGAAGAAAAGAGGGCTACGGATTTTCCAAACAATCTTCTTTATGGTTCTACTCAAGAAAAAATGACACCTACATCTCGGATGGCCTGTAAATAAACGAAAAAATTTGGGTTTTTGGCTAAACTATCCCTTTAATGACTTTAAATTTTCAGACAGTAGCTGTGTTCTTAAAATCAGTCAATGTTAAGACATGAGTATCACTGTAGTTTTCACCTGTGTGTCAAAAAAATGCAGTTAAAGATGACATAATGCTGTATGCTAAAGACAACCCTTGATTTCATTCTGTGCGATCAGTTTATGAATCAAACTGCTGTGATGTGATGATGTATAAAACCGACCTCTCTTTCTCAGCATAATCTTTGTGGATCTGCTGTTGTTTTTCCAGGGCCAGATTCTGTGCCTCGTTCTTCATGGTCTGTTCAAACTCGCGGATCTTCTCCTTCAGGTTTTTTATGGTCACTTCTGTCAGACGGCAAAACACACACACACAACTGGTGTTAATAAACTCAACACACTTACACACAGTCTGTTGATAGCATCGCGTTAGCTTTTTACTTCTGACGATTGTATTTCGGCTTCAAAAGTAACAAATGTTGTGTTCATTTGTAAAGATGATCTTGAGAGACAAAACCTCTAAACATCATAAAACAGATTGGCCTACAAAACGATGTCATCTCTGTGGCAGTCTGTTTGAAGTGCTTCTTAACTGCAATCCAGAATTTTACAGATGTGTCTCTCCATGAAACACCTGATTCAACTCAACAGCTGCTCCGTGTGTTCATCTGCAACATTCTGAGAGGAGGCCCGAGGACATTTTTTTGAGGTTTTGACTTTGCAATCGCATCTTCTTAAGCTTCAAAGAACACAAAAGCTTCATCAAATCATTACCGGTTTCATGTGTTCTGAAGGCATACAAATGCGTTCAGTGAAAAACAAACGTAACTGAAAGAAAAGGCACAGCTCAAGATTTTCCTCCAATAATAGATAACAGTGTCTGAATCTTCGAGTGTGTGTCAATCAGCTGTGGATTGCTCAGTGGTCTTTAGGGACTCCCCTCGGGCCAGTTGACAGAACTTTCACTTGCATTATCGGGCCATTGCTGTATCATCACGAAAAATAATAATTTGCATGTTTCTAAGCCTTGCCTATTTCAATATTCTCAAGACGCTAAAGACAACTCACGGGCTGTTTGAGAAGACACATCTCAGACAACACCCAAAATATTGCATTAAGTTCTCTTCCTCGTCTTCTTACTCTTACATGTCCATACACACACCATTATGGGAAAAAAGGCCCATGTCCTTGTAAAAGTAATCGATTATGTCTTAGATTTGAAAACAAATCAAACGTGTAATAGTGTTTTAGGGGTCCAACAGCATAATAACAGCATCATAAACATCTCTGTTTTTAACGTTCATCAGAGGACAAAGACAAAAAAACACTCGCAGCTCCTGAGTGATGTAAACAACACACTTTATTGTTGCTTTATTGCCTGAAGCTCCAAGTCCATTATTGTTTTTATAAAACAATTAGCACACAATACAAATATTAAAGCAGGTAAGCAAAAACAAAGATAATATATGAATAAGTATGGGGAGGAATGCAACCCTCAGTATGGCCGCTTTAGCGAAGAAAGACCTGCCTTCCAGTAAAAAGATCCAATCGTCATTCAGTAAAGACTGATGATTCTCAGGGGGGCGGGGCTCTCGTGAGGCGTGTACGCATGTGCAATAGCTGAAGCGACTGTAACAAAGGTGATTTTTAGCGCAAATTAAGCTTAACAAACTAAAGTTATGCTACAGTCTATATCAGGTTTAATCACCGATCGGAAATATGCTATTTAACTGTGATCAATGCCAGCGATTTCACAAATATCTACCTTCCACTATTCAAAGAGACAGAACTGTTGTATTGCTAGGACGTAAATAACTGGCCAGAGGCGTTGCAAACATGGCCGCCGAGTGGCAGGACTTCAGTAAACGGACATTGGTGATACACAGATTTGTTAGATGAAGTGGTCATAGCTGTGATTTATTGATCAATCAGAATCGTGGACTGGACCTAAGCCTTTTGTAAATGAATAGCTTGAGAAGACGTAGTTACAAACATGTCCATTTTGATTGAGAAGGTCAAGGAATATCATATGGAGGTTTGAATGACATGAAGGTTTTTTTGCGTTACCCTGATTCTTGACGTCGGCAAACTCTTTGTTGTATTCGTCCAGTGTCTCCCGCAGTTTCTGGTTCTCAGTTTCGATATCGTTCATCTTCTGAACCTTCAACTGCAGCTGCTGACACAACTCCAGCACTGACACTGGATCTGCACACACACATGAAATCTTCAGTCAGTTAGGGAGCTTTGGATGTTCCGTGTGTGATGCTTAAGTATCAACAGCATTCGCTCGCTCACCTGGCACATCGATCAGTCGCTTATAGACACTCAGAAAGGCAGATTCTGCTTCTTTACTCCTTGTGCTCAATGCATCAATCTGAAACACACATACAAACACCGGTCATACATCAAGTGACATTTCTCTCTTTTCATTGTGCTCTGAAGACTCATTCATCTCATTCTTTACGAGCTTAATGTGAGTCCTGCAGAGAGTTTCAGTGTTTACATCACTTCTGTAGATCACTGTGTTGCTAAAGGAATAATTGTGTTGAACTGATGTATCGCAGTGGGTAAAGAGACACATGACAGCATTTATAACAAGGATATGAAAAGGACTGAAAGCTGAAGACTTGTGTAGATAAGGGTCAGAGCTTGAGCACAATGTTCATATTAATTCAATGATATTAGTCACCATGGGTTTAACTATCACAGTAAGTAATGCTGGGTTATTTACAATATAACAATGTGCGGCGATGAATATACGTGATATAAGTCATGACCGTTAATAATGTTCCGGTTACTGAGGATAGGATACTGGCTATTTAACATATTATTCCATTTCATTTTATATATACAGCCCTATATATATATATATATATATATATATATATATATATTTCAGGCAAGAGCAGATGTAGCCTCTAGCCAGCGACAAAAATGTCTAAGAAACAAGAAATGTGTGCCGTTGTTGGATGTAAATTAGAACATAAAAATAGGCAAGGGGGTAGACCTTTCCGACGTGCCAGGGATCGTCCCGCTGCGACCCTTGCGTGGGAGTTATAAACTTTCTAAATTCCCAGGCGGGACGCAGAGAACTCTCGAGACGATGTGACCCCTAAGTCTGGAGCTAGAGCTCCCGGTTGCCAAAAAGGTTGAGAAATCGAAGCTCCTGTACCTGGGGGCCCAACGCCCGAAAGACCAGGCTCCGGCCAGTCACCTTCCGCATAATGTATCTCTGGGTCGCGGCGAGTCAACGCGGGTCTGTATAGCGTGTGTTTTGCCCAAAATTTTTTCTCAAGAGTGGATCAGTACCAGCTGTTAGAGATCAAGCTTCATCTCCGGAAGAAGTATAACATATAGTTTTTGAATCGCCTTTTTTAAAATAATGTGTTTAGGATATTAGCAGCTGTTTTTTACATGTTTGCGCCAAATCCTGAGACTTTACATTGGTTCAAAGACAGGTGTTGTGCCGTAACGTTACTGGTAAAACGCATCACGCCCATCGGTTCAGAAAACTTGTGACCGACATCATTTCTGTAAAGCTTGTTCATTAAAACTAAAGAAAGTTAAAGCAGTGTACTTTTATTTATTATTTATTAAAAAAGAAAAACTGAAATATGACTGTAGCGAGGAAGGCGTGGCGAGAGCCGTCATACAAAGGGGCGGGGCCGGTGGCGTGAGTGATAATGGCTATCAGCTGTGCGCACACCGGCTCCGCATTTCTGACGGTGGAGATCGGAAGCATAAAAGAACGAGCTGACAGAAGGTACGTAGAGAGAGGACCGGGCCCAAACATGTTTGTATTTGTATTTGTGTTATGTTCGCCGGCGGTCGGCCGTGAGGGGCCGCCGGCTATTATTACTTTATTAAATGTTTGTTTAAATGTTTGCCGGTTCCCGCCTCCTTCCTTCCATGTCTGAATCTTATTACAATGACATGGTCCTAAGTATTCAGACCCTTTGCTCAGTATTTAATGGAAGCACCCTTTTGATTTAATACAGCCATGAGTCTTTTTGGGAAAGATGCAACAAGTTTTTGACACCTGGATTTGCAGATCCTCTCCAGTTCTTTCTAGTTGGATGGTAAACGTTGGTGGACAGCCATTCTTAGGTCTCTCCAGACATGCTCAATTGGGTTTAAGTCAGGGCTCTGGCTGGGCCATTCAAGAACAGTCACGGAGTTGTTGTGAAGCCACTCTTGCGTTATTTTAGCTGTGTGCTTAGGGTCATTGTCTTGTTGGAAGGTAAACCTTCGGCCCAGTCTGAGGTCCTGAGCACTCCGGAGAAGGTTTTCGTCCAGGATATCCCTGTACTTGGCCGCATTCATCTTTCCTTTGATTGCAACCAGTCGTCCTGTCCCTGCAGCTGAAAAACACCACCACAGCATGATGCTGCCACCACCATGCTTCACTGTTGGGACTGTATTGGACAGGTGATGAGCAGTGTCTGGTTTTCTCCACACATACCGCTAAGTATTAAGGCCAAAAAGTTCTATCATGGTCTGATCAGACCAGAGAATTTGTCACCATCTTGGAGTTCTTTAGGTGTTTTTTAGCAAACTCCATGCGGGATTTAATGTGCCTTGCACTGAGGAGAGGCTTCCGTCGGGCCACTCTGCCATAAAGACCCAACTGGTTGAGGGCTGCAGTGATGGTTGACTTTCTACAACTTTCTCCCATCTCGCGAATGCATCTCTGGAGCTCAGCCACAGTGATCTTTGGGTTCTTCTTTACCTCTTTCACCAAGGCTCTTCTCCCCCGATAGCTCAGTTTGGCTGGACGGCCAGCTCTAGGAAGGGTTCTGGGCGTCCCAAACGTCTTCCATTTAAGGATTATGGAGGCCACTGTGCTCTTAGGAACCTTAAGTTCAGCAGAATTTTTTTTGTAACCTTAGCCAGAACTCTGCCTTGCCACAATTCTGTCTCTGAGCTCTTCAGGCAGTTCCTTTGACCTCATGATTCTCATTTGCTCTGATATGCACTGTGAGCTGTAAGGTCTTTTATAGACAGGTGTGTGGCTTTCCTAATCAAGTCCAATCAGTATAATCAAACACAGCTGGACTCAAATGATGGTGTAGAACCATCTCAAGGATGATCAGAAGAAATGGACAGCACCTGAGTTAAATATATGAGTGTCAAAGCAAAGGGTCTGAATACTTAGGAATACTGAATACTTGATATTTCAGTTCCCTTTCTGTCGGTCTCTCGACGTTGTGTTCGCCCTTGATCAACTCTGACTACTAAGAAAAGGCCAATGAAATTTGGCGAATGAAATTTGCATGCCGGACTCCGCCCCCGGATATCCGGTATAAAAGAAAGCCGGCGTGCAGCATTCATTTACCTTTTGTTCTTCAGAGCCATCGTCTCATGATTACAAATCCAAAGATTCTAAATCTACAACTGCACTGCCGGATTTACGACGTGTTTCCAGCGGATCGTCCCTTCTCCAGTGACCTTCCCCTGGGTGTCTCGGCGGTTCCAGTGGTGTCAGAGCTAAATTTTAAACAACAGTCCTTTTCAGGGCTTGAAACTCTACAGCGCGGCATGTCCCGCTGTTCTCTTGGGTGCGGTACCCTCATCGAGGAGGGGGACGGACATGATCGCTGTGTTAGGTGTCTGGGCGTCCAGCACGCCGAAGCAGCGCTCGTTGACACATCTTGCCCGCACTGCGAACCCGCCAGCCAAACGCTCACGGGCCGCTCGCACCTCAGCACGCTCTTCTGAACGTTTTCCATCGGGTGGTGGCACACCGTCCGGATCCTCCTCCGCGCATTCGGAAACGGACCGCGGAGCGGATGAGATGTCTATCGCAGCATCGGAGGGAGAGCTGCCATCCGACAAAGAAGAATCCGAGCTTCCCCCCCCCCCCGGGGGGCAGAGATCAGGAGGAAGCAGAAGTCTAGATGTCGGCAATGCTCCAAAGGCACTGTTTTCGACCCCCAAGCGATGCTGCAGAGCCGTGTCAGCCAAGACAGCTCCACAACATCAAGAGACTTGAGGTACTCAGGGCGGATCTCATCCACCCACGGTGCCCTGCCACCGAGGAGTTTCTTGACTACCTCGGTGACTTCAGCCCGGGTGATGGATGAGTCCGCCTCCGAGCCCTCAGCCTCTGCTTCCACAATGGAAGACGTGACGGCGGGATTGAGGAGATCCTCGAAGTATTCCTTCCAACGCCTGATGATATCCCCAGTCGAGGTCAACAGCTGCCCACCTCCACTGTAAACAGGATTGGTAGGGCATTGCTTCCCCCTCCTGAGGCGCCGAACGGTTTGCCAGAATCTCTTCGAGGCCAACCGATAATCCTACTCCATGGCCTCACCGAATTCCTCCCAGGCCCGAGTTTTTGCCTCCACAACCACATTAACTAATATTGGCAAAAAAATTATACATAAATGTAGATTTCTTAAACCCCTTCATTTTTTGGTGTATTTATGAACAAATTAAAGCATTTTTCAAAGGCCTCAAAAAGTCAAACGAGGAGTCTAAATGCGAGATAACTTAAACTTGGGACAAATTTAACGACTAGCTAAAACAATTCCACGACTGGACTCAACACTTTTACAGAGTTTTTCAGAAATGCCTCAGACCACTACACCACAATTTTAACAACTCTTGAGTCAGGACTTAACATAAAATCTATTGATCTATCTATCGACATTGCTCATCAAGGTCAGCGTTGTTTTGTTAGTAATAAAACCGCATGGTGAAGCTGCAGGATGTTCACTTGTTTCTTTTTTCCCAATAAATTTATATGCTTTTGGTTTTAGATTTCAAGCATGCATAATAAAGGTTAAATGAATTGGTAATGCAAACAATAGTAAAGCGAGTAGTTTATTATTTGTAAAAGTTAAAAAAACATAGTATTCAACTATATAATGCAGTATGCATAGGTCCGTCCCAAACTGCACCCAAAACAAAAACTTTTGAAAGTGGACAAGAAATTCAGGGTGTACACGACTCACCCCTAGATTTTGACATGGAGAAACGTAATCCGCAAAAAAAAAGAGGAAGACATGATATTACATATTTAGATATGTAAACTGGAGATGGTGGTCTAGTGGGTTAAACCACTGAACTGGTAAATCAAAGGTTGCTGGTTCGATCCCAGCAGCCACCACCAGTGTGTCCTTGAGCAAGACACTTTACTCCATGCTGCTCCAGGGGGATTGTCCCTGTAATAAGTGCACTGTAAGTCGCTTTGGATAAAAAAAAGCGTCTGCCAAGTGACTAAATGTAAATGTAAACTGTAACCTTGAAAATGGAAATCAGAAGTGAAAAATAGGTTATGAAGAGATCACTGCTGCGGGCAACAGCGAACCAAACTCTGGCAGAGGTTTGTAGTATTTTTTATTGGATATTAACGTCTTGTTTTAAAATGTAAACAATATTAATCTGACTTCAGTTTTAGAGAACTGTGAGTTACATTAATGTGTAGGTGTAAATTAGTCCCTACTGATAAATTTTTGCGGCGCAATCAACTGTATATTAAATGTGTAAGTGTTTTTTATGCAAAAAAATGTAGGTAAAGAGACAATGGTCTGTGGCGAGGGAGAAAGTGAGATGCATGTTTCTAAACGGGATCTAATGCTGTAAATCTTGCATTTCCGGCTGCTTAAGTGAAGCACACACAGTTTTATATTTACATTTACATATATCTACATTTCTCTTTCAGATCTATCAAAGGCATGGACCAAAACAGCTGTCTTATACCCCACAACGCCAGGCAATCTCCAGCTTTGACCCATTGCGCGTCTTCCACCCCCAAGCATACATCGCACAAATAAAAAAAACATTAAATCCTGCGTTTTGTCTGTTTTTATTAGAATGCATATTTGTCAAATAAACAAGCTATCGTCTTGCAAATAGGGAAACTAACCCATTGCATATAAATATATAAGCCTATTGTAGCAATTTTTTTTTTACTTTTAATTGTGCATTATAATCATCGTAAATTATTTAATTAGCCTAAAATTTCATTAAAGATTTTTTACACAAAAGCATTCCTTATCTTTGTAATTTCAATCATTTAAAAAAGCATATAATTAGCCTAGAAAAGAAAATACTTTTCTTGATGTAATGATAATAAGAAATCGCATTGGAATCTATTTTTATACTTTCTTACTAAAAGAAAAAAGTTAATGTATCTTTTTATTTGTCATTATTCCTTATCAGTTATCAAAAGGGTTCTTAAAACTTGGGTACACGAGCTGTGACATGTCGTGAGATTTGAACGTGGCAACCGCTCATGTCCATTTTGATAAATGGCAAGTTTTGCGTGAAAACGACCATACACCCAGTTTTTGGTCATAAACTCATTTTTTATAAATGAGGCCCATTATGTATTTAAGCTTTAATGTTGAAGCTTTACTGTGATAACCATAGCCTATAAATGTCTGTAATTTGTTCTTGAAGTGGCACCTTTTTTTGTCCAGCTACAACATGCTGATTTTCATCAAACTTATTAAATTGGTAATATCACATTGTGTGAATGATTGATGTAACAAGCGAATATTATTTTTTATTGTGATTTTTTATCATCTCTCATGTGCAATAGAAGACAAAACAAACCTTTAACTTCTTATGCTTAACTATCCTATTTCTGATTAACGACAAATAAATTAAACCCCAAAAATGGTGTATTATTTTTACTTGTAAATATTGTAAAAAAATAAAATTTGTTAGGGTGCTTTTATCATCAGTTAAAATTAAATTCATGTTCTGAATAAATTATCATATTTCAACACAGTTTCACAGAAAGGCAGATAGATTAACAGTTGGTTTTGCAACAAGCTCAAAGGCTAATATGAGCATTTTGCCAACTTTAACGTTCAAATAAGTTCTTATGCCTTAAACGGCACAGAAAAGTTAAAGGAATTAAAGTTACCATCAATTCTTACTCCCTTATTGTTGTCCAACTTGTATTGGTGTTCTTTTGTGGCTAGAAGTCTTGTATCAGGCGCCATGTAAGGTGACGTACCTAGCTCAGACGTAGTTAGTACACGGATATTTTTATCAAATTTTAACATATGCCGTTGTAATGTCGCCGCCAGCAGACGTTCCTACCATGACGTCGCCGCCAGCCTTTCGTGTGCATCCCCTTTCAAATCCGTTCATAACTCCACACAGACTGACGGCAACGAGAGGGTAGGCTGCTCCTTCTTCTCCTGTTTAGGCTTCGGTTTGGCACATTTCAACCGCCATACTCCGAAGCCTCAGCACAGAACGTAATCACTAATGTCAGATCATCAAGAGTTTGATTAAGACAGGGGTGTCCAAAGTCAGTCCTGGAGGGTCTGTGTCCTGCAAAGTTTACCTTCAACCCTAAACAAACACACCTTAACAGCTAATCAAGGTCTCACAAAGCAGACTAGAAACTTCAAAACAGGTGTGCTGAGCCAAGTTGGAGCTAAATTCTGCAGGACTGTGGCCCTCCAGGACCGACATCGGACACCCCTGGATTAAGAGATGAGAGAGAGAGAGCGAGCGAGAGACACTCACCTCAGACTGAAAACTCTTCAGCAGTGGAGCCACAAGTTTTCTGAGATCCTGAAAACATTTCCAACATCAACATTATAAAACTGATGTTAAAGGTACAGTGTGTAGCATTTTGAAGGATTTATTTACCAAAATGTAATATATAATACAAAACTATGTTGACGAGTTGTGAAGAAATACCTTACAAAATGAACCAAAATGTTTGTATGACCTTACAATGAGCCATTTTATGTATATACACCGCGGGCACACCCTTACATGTAATTTATCAATGTGCACAGCCATGTTTCTATGGTAGCACTGCACGGACAAACTGAGCGTGTTTCGTAAAAGGAAGGATGCACGGGACTAGTTCTTCTTCTTCGGCTGTGTTTTGGAGGCAGCTTGCAAAGCCACTACACAGAAGGATCAGCAGAAGAAGAGGAAGAAAAATAACAAAATTTACTTGTCGTGTTTTTTATTAGAAATAGAAACGGCTATTTGTTGCAGAAAGTGAAATTTGTGCTAATGGCGGACCGCGGACCACACATACTCTGCACACGAGCCGACAGAGCGGCAATCTGTGTCGTCAAAAAATTGAAAATACGATACAGCAAGGCCAAGTCGAGAGAAAAAAACGGCAGAAAACCCTGAATAAACATTGGCGTGGTTCTTTTCAAAAAGGAGGGCACTGAAACAGGAAACAGGTTTGCTAAGCGACGCCGAAGTTGCCAGCTTTCTGCTGGACCGGTAAGTTTGTCTAATTTCCACAATATAAGTGAACTGTTTGTTTGATAGCTTTAGCTAATAGATGAGCATGATCATCAAGTGAAGTAGCGTTTTTCCTTGTAAATTTTTAGCACTTTGTAATTGTATCATAA
Organism: Triplophysa dalaica; assembly: GCF_015846415.1. NCBI lineage: Eukaryota > Metazoa > Chordata > Actinopteri > Cypriniformes > Nemacheilidae > Triplophysa > Triplophysa dalaica. Next base: position 725,373 of record NC_079550.1, read on the forward strand.
GTCCTTGTTGCATGGCCGTGTGCAAATCAAGTTAGAAATCATGTTTACAATCATAATTTGCATAAATCGGGTGTAAGTTATATCATAATACTGCTTAGCTTCCACATCCTCTCTTGTGCGGTCCTCGCGGGTTACGTTAGCGGGTTACGTTAGATTGCAATTATCAACACCACCGATAATGGCCGCCATCACTTACGGAACACTTTTGTCCTGTGACGGCAACCGTAGCTTCTCTAATGGGAGGGGGAGGAGGGTAGCGGAGCTTTAGGTTGCAATTTCCTACATCGCCAATAGTGGCCTCTGAAACTTACACACAGAACCTTTAAGTGCGGAAAACAAAAATCTTACGGTTTTTATTGGATGATTTTATCTTTGCTATTTATTTCCTGGTTTTAACACGCACGGGCATGGACACGAACGCACACACATGCAAGCACGCACGCACACGAACACATGCACACAGACACGCACAAGCACACACACACACAAGTGTGCACGCAAGCACACTAAAAGGGACACAAACGCATACACAAACGTGAAAATTCTCGCACAAGCGCATACGCACACTGTTACATACACATACACAAACGCACATAAAAACACACTCGCAATAACAGGCTCACATACGCACGCACAATAACAGGCACACACACCCAAAAACAAAAATATATACACATATGCACAAGGAACAGTTCACCCCAAAATTGTAATTATGTTATGTTCCAAACTTGTAAACATGTCTTTGTTCTGTTGAACACAAGGAAAGATTTATGGAAAAATGTTATAATCATTGAATACAACAGAAGGGAAAAAATATTGTATAATTATTTTTGTACTGTTGATATTGCAGCACCTTTGACTACGATTGTAATTTTTCCTATTATGGTAGTCAATAATGCAGAATGAAATGTCCGATGCTAACATTCTTCCAAATATACTTCTTTGTGTTCATCAGGTTGCAAAAATGTGAGGTTGAGTAATTCATAACAGATATTTTCATTTTTGGGTGAACTACAGTGTCCCTTTAACACGGTTAATAATGAAATGTAAGAGTTGTGTATTTGTGAGCTATACCTCTGGCGTGCTCTTCTTAAAGTGTCGGCTCTGCTCAACAAGGTTTTTCCTGGACTGTTCGCTGTCATCCTGTCTGCTTGCCAACAGTGTAGCAGTGCTGTCTAACTCTCTCTGAAACACACAACACACATCAATAACTGAGTGTCAAGCTATCTCTGAAACACACAACACAACAAAACACAACAATAACTGAGTGTCTAACTCTCTCTGAAACACACAACACACATCAATAACTGAGTGTCAAGCTATCTCTGAAACACACAACACAACAAAACACAACAATAACTGAGTGTCTAACTCTCTCTGAAACACACAACATGAAACACAAAACACATCAATAACAGAGTGTCTAACTCTCTCTGAAACACACAACATGAAACACACACAACACACCAATAACAGGTTGTCTAAATCTCTCTGAAACACACAACATGAATCACAATAAACACATCAATAACAGAGTGTCTAACTCTCTCTGAAACACACAACATGAAACACACAACACAAAACACATCAATAAGAGAGTGTCTAACTCTCTCTGAAACACACAACATGAAACACACACAACACATCAATAACAGAGTGTCTAACTCTCTCTGAAACACACAACATGAAACACACACAACACGTCAATAACAGAGTGTCTAACTCTCTCTGAAACACACAACATGAAACACACAAAACACATCAATAACAGAGTGTCTAACTCTCTCTGAAACACACAACATGAAACACACAAAACACATCAATAACAGAGTGTCTAACTCTCTCTGAAACACACAACATGAAACACACAACACAAAACACATCAATAACAGAGTGTCTAACTCTCTCTGAAACACACAACATGAAACACACAACACAAAACACATCAATAAGAGAGTGTCTTACTCTCTCTGAAACACACAACATGAAACACACACAACACATCAATAACAGAGTGTCTAACTCTCTCTGAAACACACAACATGAAACACACAACACAAAACACGTCAATAAGAGAGTGTCTAACTCTCTCTGAAACACACAACATGAAACACACAACACAAAACACATCAATAAGAGAGTGTCTAACTCTCTCTGAAACACACAACATGAAACACATACAACACATCAATAACAGAGTGTCTTACTCTCTCTGAAACACACAACATGAAACACACAAAACACATCAATAACAGAGTGTCTAACCCTCTCTGAAACACACAACAAGAAACACACAACACGAAACACATCAATAAGAGAGTATCTAACTCTCTCTGAAACACACAACATGAAACACACACAACACATCAATAACAGAGTGTCTTACTCTCTCTGAAACACACAACATGAAACACACAACACAAAACAAGTCAATAAGAGAGTGTCTAACTCTCTCTGAAACACACAACATGAAACACACACAACACATCAATAACAGAGTGTCTAACTCTCTCTGAAACACACAACATGAAACACACACAACACATCAATAACAGAGTGTCTAACTCTCTCTGAAACACACAACATGAAACACACAAAACACATCAATAACAGAGTGTCTAACCCTCTCTGAAACACACAACAAGAAACACACAACACAAAACACATCAATAAGAGAGTGTCTAACTCTCTCTGAAACACACAACATGAAACACACACAACACATCAATAACAGAGTGTCTAACCCTCTCTGAAACACACAACAAGAAACACACAACACAAAACACATCAATAAGAGAGTGTCTAACTCTCTCTGAAACACACAACATGAAACACACACAACACATCAATAACAGAGTGTCTAACTCTCTCTGAAACACACAACATGAAACACACACAACACATCAATAACAGAGTGTCTAACTCTCTCTGAAACACACAACATGAAACACACACAACACATCAATAAGAGAGTGTCTTACTCTCTCTGAAACACATAACAGACGCAATAACACTAAACGCAAAGAGTACTCTTAATAAAGGCCAATACTTTGTTTTATGACATGTTAAAGCATTTAATGAATTATTATGGGATAAGTGAATTTAGAAGCGCTATGTGGAGTAAAGTTATTCGACTGTAAACTAACCTGAAGCTGTTGCAAGTCAAAGCGCTTCCAGTACTGACACACCGACACCACACTCACCGCCATCTTTAAACACACATACACAAAACTTACGTCATCAGCCCGTCTGCTTCCGGCTCAACGCGCCACGCCCAACGCAAGAGCAAAGGACAGTTCACTATGTGCTGATGTATGGAAGCATATGTGGTGCAAAATTCAATTTGCAATGCAATATTCAAAATGGCAATGCAATATTCAAAATGGCAATGTATTTCTGTATTTAAATTTACATTTTCCATTACACCACATGTGCAAACTTTGGTGCAAAAGGAAAATGAAAATTACATTATATTATTTACATTTGCCATTTCCAACAGCAGTCTTAATGTGTAATGTGCATACTTTTTAACGCTCTTTAAGTTGCAAAATTAAAATGAAAATGCATTACCGGATTGATTATACATATTTAAGATAGTCAAGCAAAACTGTAGCAAAAAGAAAATTCTAATGTCTTTTTCCCTTAATGCATTAACATTAACAGGCTGAACATTTGGGATTGCATTTTCATTTACACACAGCGCGTTGAGTGGTGCAAAATTCAATGTGGACTTGAAAATGCATTTCGAGATGACCACGCCCCCACCCCGGTACAGCGTCATTACGTAAAGGCGGAGCCAGCATCGCTATTTGCTAGTTAGGTGTGTTGTTTTGAGGTGCGGAAAACACGTTCGACTGCAGAGATAATAAAAGCGTTAAATCGCTTGCACATACACGTTTTCATCATAAACACGTTCAGTATTTGTTGTCTTTGTTTCAGAATGATTATGTTAAGATATTGACTGTTTTTGTGGTGCAACATTTACTTAACTTCAGGAATCGAGTTATTCAGTGGATCTGTCACAGCCTAAACTGCAGCATCCGGATGAATCAGAAACCAATGTTAATTTTCGTGAGGGCAGATCTCCACTTTGACAATGTTTATGTGTATTTGTGCATAATCTCTCCCCTTACACTTTCTCCAGCACGAAAGAAGCACAGTACAGAGGTGTATTTCACGTGGATGTATCGCGTTTGTGATTGTACTGTACAGTTACTGAACAGTGGTCTCACAAAACGACAATTTCTGAACAATTGTATGAAGATATTGTGACAAAAAAGACATTAATCAAAATACTGAATGTGTTCATGATGAAAACGCGTATGAGAAAGTCAAGTGATTATAAGACATTCAACAGGCGAGCTCACCGCTTGATAAGGCAGAAATTCTAGAAATGTAGCTACTAGTTCTATCGTCTACAAAGACGTACTAATCTTAAAAAAAACACCCAAGTAATTTTTTTATTTGTGCTCAAATTCGTGTGCATGCAATTTAATGTTTTATCAGCTTTGCAGCCGCACATCCATGCCTTTAACTAGCGATGCTGGCTCCGCCTTCACGCAATGACGCTGTACCGGGGTGGGGGCGTGGTCAGCTCGAAATGCATTTTCAAGTCCACATTGAATTTTGCACCACTCAACGCGCTGTGTGTAAATGAAAATGCAATCCCAAATGTTCAGCCTGTTAATGTTAATGCATTAAGGGAAAATGACATTAGAATTTTCTTTTTGCTACAGTTTTGCTTGACTATCTTAAATATGTATAATCAATCCGGTAATGCATTTTCATTTTAATTTTGCAACTTAAAGAGCGTTAAAAAGTATGCACATTACACATTAAGACTGCTGTTGGAAATGGCAAATGTAAATAATATAATTGAATTTTCATTTTCCTTTTGCACCAAAGTTTGCACATGTGGAGTAATGGAAAATGTAAATTTAAATACAGAAATACATTGCCATTTTGAATATTGCATTGCCATTTTGAATATTGCATTGCCATTTTGAATATTGCATTGCCATTTTGAATATTGCATTGCAAATTGAATTTTGCACCATATATGCTTCCATACTGATGAAGATGAATCAGTGGCTCACTTGTTTTTTACATGTGCATTAACGAGGTTATTTTCTACGACGGCGTTTTAGTGCCACGTTAAAAATAAAAAAATCCTAGATTTCGAGAATAAAGTCGAAATGCTACGAGATTAAACTCGTTAGTTGCTAGAAACAATGGCTGTGGAGGATTTGGTTAAATTACTTCAGCCGGGGTCCGAACGCGTTGTGGCATATGGATTAAAATGATAAACTGAAGCAAACATTGAAATATTGAAATAGAAAACAAACATTGAAATATTAAAACAATGCTTGAGTACAAAAATCTGATTGCATCAAGCGTATAAAAGCCACAATCCTTAAGGACTTTTAAAAATGAACTAAAGAGGTTTTAAAAATGACTGCTGGTGTTTGCAAGGCTTCCGTAGAACTAAGAACTAACTCAGATGGTTCAGATGACGTGCATAAACAAACTCTTAAAATACAACTTTCACGTAAACAAAATACGTATTACGACGAGTTTATTCTCGTAACATTTCGACTATATTCTCGAAATCTTGAATTTCTTTCTTTTTTAACGTGGCACTAAATATAAATTATAAGTGACCTAACCTTTAAAAACGCAAATCGTTCTAGCTTACAGCACCGCTGTCTTTCTATTTTCAATTATTAATTAAAATAAAAACAACACGGTATAGTAAAGTATGTCTATTGACAAGCGACGTCATCACGGCGTCTTTAATATTCATGAACTCGTGCGCTGAAGTACACGTGTCATCATCCATTTCCGCCGTGTTGTGAACAGCACGCGCAAAGCATGGAGGAGAAACTTCATTTAGATTTAGAGGATTTCTCCTCAGAGTCTGGACTGCTGGACACGGTTATCAAAGAAATACAGAATCAAGATCCTCTGTTTATCATCGGGATATTTGTGGCACTTGTGGTTGTAATTCTCACTGTCGGTAAGAAGTGTGACGTGTGCACGTCATTATTGCTGTTGTTTATTGCGGATCTAGAGTTTGTGTGTTTGATATAGGGGTTTGTTGTTAATGTCTTGTGTTTCCTGTGCAGCTTACTTCGGAAATGTATTTGGCTCCAGCAAAGTGAGAAATGTTGTGCTTCTGCTGGGATTGTGTGACTCTGGCAAAACACTGTTGTTCACACGAGTGAGTTAACGTTACACATTTTTTTGTTGCCATTTCTTTCGACATCCTATGATTGCCCCGAATAGCCTTAAGGGCTGGTATGACGTTAACAAATAAACAAATAACGTTAAACGCCATTCGACAAGACGTGCTGCTACGCAATAACGTTATTGCAATACAATGTTGTGTTGTATGTGTTTTGTTTTTGCAGTTACTAACAGGAAGGTTTTTGAGAACTCAGACGTCCATTACAGAGAGCAGCGCATTATACAGAAGCAAAAATGACAGAGTAAGTTTTTACGTTCACGTGGACACACTGAGTTTACATTGGGAGGAAATCTGTTAGATTAAGAGATCAGAACATCGTGTTCAACACTAATATAAGGTGATCTGAACTGATAGTACACTACACTCCATCTGGCTGACGTCTATTTGACGTCTGCACTTACATCTGCTATACACTGTTTAGTCATCTGCAATAGGTCTCTGAGATGTCAAATACCTAGGGATTGCAAATACCTACGTAAAATGTATAGGATAAAGCAATGTAAGTCGCTTTGGATAAAAGCGTCTGCCAAATGCCTAAAATGTATATGTAAAAATGTAAATAATAATAAAATACATCATTGAAACACCATTCACGTTTTAAGTGAATGTGAAATAAGCATGGACACTATCATTGAAAGATTCTAGCGTTTACTGTTTACCCTCCAGTTTCAACTAAATGCTCACCATAGTTATTTTAAAAATGGGCAGAAAATGCGTTGAATATATCAACAGATAAAGTCCATTTGCAGTGAGCCTTGTAGGCTACACTATACGTGCTTTATTTTTTAAAAAAACGGTCAGCATTCGCAATCCATTTGACCATTATTTAAGATGTGTTGGATTTGTAGTATCAGAGCTTTCTGACTTTCGTTTACATGAATGATGGCAAATGTCTCAATCGACGGCTCAGTCCACATTTAAGTCAGTCGGCGTCGGGTTTCTGTACCCAACCCTATTTATACATCTGACAAGCTTCAAATCAGATTAGATCTTTTGACATATCTGCTGTATGAAGATGAGCATTCCAGACGTCCTCTTACCATTACTTCAAGAGCACACTCATATGTATATGGACATGAGAGTCAATCCTTCAACAACAGCTCGTTCTGTGCATCATGCATCATTTCAACATCATTGCAAATGGGCAGAACTTCCTGGTTCAGTTTTCAATCCGATCAAGGGTTTACATGTCCCAAATCCATTCATGCATTTTTGTCATCTCACCTGAAATATTACAGCTCAATTTATGTCGGTGTCTCTCAGTCTCTCCTCTCATCTTCAGCTAGTACAGAATTCAATTCAATTCAATTCAAGTTTATTTATATAGCGCTTTTCACAATGTGTATTGTTTCAAAGCAGCTTTACAGGGGCAAACAGGAAAACAGAAAAGTTAAAACACAGCACAGTGCATGGTATTTATACAACGAGTAAGATCATTCTAATAAATAATATCTAATTTCTAATTAAATAAATAAATGAATGAATGCAGTCTCCCGGTGAGCATGCCAACACTGCCCTGCTGTGGCGAGGAACCCAAACTCCAATGATTGATTAATGGAGAAAAAAACCTCGGGAGAAACCAGGCTCAACCGGGAGGGCCAGATCCCCTCTGACGTGTCATAGCTGCACTCAAACTGGTGACATGTAATCTTAGTTTAGCATTTAATACCAAATATTGTTACTTCAGCATTAATAAGACAAATAGTCCGTCTTTTGCTCTTGGTTGGGGATGTAGTGGTCTGAGCTGGGACGGTCCGATGGTCATATTTCTCTTGGCTGGTGGTGGAATTGTCTTAGATGGAGCTGGGATGGTCAGTCAGTCTGCAGCTGTAGCTGGCGTAATCTCAAATTGGGGATGGGCATCTGTCAGTCGTCTGGACACGGTGGAACTTCTTCCTACCTCGGGATGGGCATCCCGAGGCAGAGGCGGAAAGAGAATAAAGAGATAATTAGCGTAGCTGCTGTTCATTAACTATGCATTAAGTGAAAGCTTGGCTGAAAAGATGTGTCTTTAATCTAGATTTAAATTGGAAGAGTGTTGGCAGAATGCTGCTGCCAAACTTCTTACAGGGACGCGCAAGTACGATCAAGTCTCACCCATCTTACGCTCACTGCAATGGGTTCTTATCAAATACAGGATCGATTTTAAAATCTTATTGTATGTTTATAAAGCCCTTAATAATCTTGCTCCTCGATATCTAATGGATCTCCCGCTCCCTTACAATCCCCCCAGAACCCTGAGATCTTGTGAGCTAGAGTTACTCATGGTTCCCAGATGGAGACTTAAAGATTGAGGTGATCGTGGCTTTCCCCCTTTTGGCCCGAAACTCTGGAATAGCCTTTCACTGCATGTAAAAACTGCACCATCTATCTCCATTTTTAAAACCAGACTCAATACACACATATTTTCTATTGCTGTTAATGTTTATTCTTATCTTATTTTTGATGTTGCTTAATGTACTGGTATACTTTTGTTTTAGTTATTTTATCTACTTGTACAGCACTTTGACCTGCCCCTTTTTAAATGTTCTGTACGAATAAACATTGATTGATTAGTCGTTATCGATTGACCATGGGCTCTATTGAAATCCTTCTAGTGAGCCGCCATATTGAGCGTTGCATTTATACTAATAGCAGTGGCACATCTTCAATCACAATTGAAAACCGTGTCTCATGTACTGTGTGTGTCTTCAGGGCACCAGCTGGACTCTCATCGATGTTCCTGGACACGAGAGTTTAAGATCTCAGATTTTGGAGAAGTACAAGGCCATAGCTCGGTGAGTTATAAAGATCAAAACACTGATGAGAAACACGATTCGCTATGCAACTGAAATGATCTTAAATTAATCCAAATGTCTTTCTGTTGGGATGTAGAGCCATCGTGTTTGTGGTGGACAGCAGTGTTTTCCAGAAGGACGTCAGAGATGTGGCTGAATTTCTCTATTCAATCCTTACGGACAACATGGTAGCAAAAAATGGCCCAACTCTTTTAGTAGCCTGCAACAAACAAGGTAAACGTTTCAATAAATGTGCACACCTCAACCTAACCTGACCTGTAATAGAAAAACTCCCACAGAAAAGAAAAAGACCCACATGTTGTGACGGAGACACTGTACATGCAGCTGCCCGGTATGTAAGAGTAAACCATCTCCATAAAAAATACATAAACAGCGCTTTGGTCCACTACTGTTATACCTTTAAACTCCCCTTTAAACACATACAAGTCAATGGAAATAAAAACAGCACAATAACGTTAACATCTCTCGACACATTTCAATGTTTTACAATCTACGTGGAGAAAAAAAACATGACTCTAGTTACTTAACCCCAGGATATCTTCATCCTAAACCCTATTTAACCAATATTTTGAACTTCATAATTCTGTTGCACCAAACTGTGAACCTTGTTTAAAAATAATCTGGTTTATATTCAAGGTGTTTTTTGATCCAGGTTTTAATTTAACAGTTAATCTAGATTAATTTTAATTCTCTTGTTCCATTATTTTAAACTCTGATTTATGTTTGTTAGGGAATAACTTAAAACTTGATACTGAGGAGGTTTAAATCATAAAAAAACAAATCTATAATAAAATGTGTGGGGAAAGGATTAAAAAACAGACACAAAGGCATCATTTCATGCTTTCAGTGAAATAAATAAAGAACACCTGAGTACAGTGTCAGAGCACAGCGGTTTGATTGGGTGCCGGCTGTGAAGCGTCAAGTTCAAGACGTCCTGCTTTCTTATCCAGTATTTACAAGCACAACGTCTGTGATTAAATGGGAAAAGACCGACTTCCTGAGAAGAGGAAAGCTGTTTTATAAATAAATAATTTATAAAGAAATTTAAAAATAACTCTGTTTTTAAATGTTGTGCATTCCAAGGAATATCATGTAAAACAATTGGGTTGTTCAAATGAGATATCTGGTTTTGCAAATGATCTCTTCATGTGTTTGTCTATCCTGGACACTTGGCAGACCATGGACTTTTCTGATATATTATGTGTATCTATCTAAATGCATCGGAGGTCTCACATCATTTTCACCTTTTTTCACCCCGATGAGTTTGCATCCCTGGTAATGATCTCTGCTCCGAAGCGTGGTTAGCACCGCACACAGAAATGTTATCCAATCATAACAGTGGGCATTGACTTCCAAGTCTTCAATGCAAAGCCGAGCGTTTCATGAACCGGCCTCAAAACCAGGGTAGAACATAGCCTATTGCTTATTGATTGATGTTTTTGAATGTAAAAACCAGGTGAAGGTCATGCGTAGACCTCAGACAGCAGTATAAAACAATAAAAAGGCCATTTCTTTTTATAGATTGTGAAATATCCATTAATTGCACCTGTTGTACATGAGAATCCACTAGATCAGGGCTGTCCAATGTCGGTGCTGGAGGGCCACAGTCCTGCAGACTTTAGCTCCAACTTGGCTCAACACACCTGTTTGGAACTTTCTAGTCTGCTTTGTGAGACCTTGATTAGCTGTTCAGGTGTGTTTGATTAGGGTTGAAGCTAAACTTTGCAGGACACAGGCCCTCCAGGACTGACTTTGGACACCCCTGCACTAGATGGTGCCTTAAAATGAGGGTGCTCTGATCAGGATTTTTGGGACCGATCATTAGAACCAGTATCGGCCGATACCGATCAGTATTACTATTTAGTATTTATTTAGTATTTATAGTATTTATTTAGTGTAGTATTTATTTGAAAATTAAAAAAAACTGTTTTTTATTACCTAATGAATTAAAACATGAAAAGGAATCATGAATTGGGAACTTGCATAACAACATATTCCTCATGTTTTAGTTAGGCTGTGTGCCTGTTGTTTGATATTTGTTCTGTTCTCTTTTTAGATGTAACTATGGCCAAATCAGCTAAATTAATTCAGCAGCAGTTGGAAAAGGAGCTGTGAGTATCACGTCTTTCTGTCACAATTATAACACTGAAAAAACGTTCAGAAAGTTTATTAACTCTTCCCCCGCCAGCCTTTTAAAAAAAGTTGCCAGCGCCAGCATTTTTTAAACATTTTCACAAAATTTTGATGGCTCACAGTACATTTTCTGTTATTAATTTATGGACAAACAATATATCAAATGAAAGAACAGGGTCTCAGCTTTCAAAAGAAACTGTGTTCTTCTATCTTCATTTGTTATTTTTTCATCCCCCATTAGATGTGGGTAGGGAACGTTTTTTTAATGACGAAATAACTCGTCAATGGCGGGGAAAGAGTTAAAGGGTTAGGAACACAAAATAAATCATGTGTCTCCTGGCAACATATTGATGTTTTTAGAAGTACATACTGAACTAAACATTATTTGTAACATAATACCTATGACTGGGCGGTAATGTTTTTTCTTTAAGAGTACTCAGAGTTGGGAAGAAACTGCCAGGCTCAGGGCCCACATCAAATACACATACCCTTTAACCTGGATTGTTATCGGCATAGGTGAACTTGTGTATTATCTATTGAAGAATATTGTGCGTGTTTGAATTCAAATCCTCCCATAAAACGTATTCACATAATTCACATATAGTCTACTGGGCTGGGGACTCAACGTTTGTTGAGCAATGCGATTGGGTGCCAGCGCAAACAGCGGTTTGAGAAGTGGAGAGTCCTGCTTATTTTTCAAGATTTTATTTTCTCCATTCAAATTTGGCTGGGTGGTTAATAACACACTTCTGTTGTGTGACCAACTTGGAACACATATTTCAATGTCATCTTACTCAGACTTTAATGAATTATTTCTGATTACAATAAAATGAAAAGTAGCCCTTATATAAACCACTGAAGGGGTGCCATTTGTTACAGCTATTTATTGGACATTGGCATAAGATTTTTGCACATTTTTGTAAGAGTATAAAATAAATAAGACGTTAAAGGTCTTTAGTCTTACACTTTATACTGCACACCAATGCAAAATGATGTCTTATGTGGAAAAAACGCTGATTTATAATGTTTCATTAAAACTGTTAAGCTTCCTGGCCGTTTCCATTGTCAATGGATCACAGATTTTACCAGTCACCATGTCTTCATGTTTTTCCCTTGAACTTTCCAGCGGTTGATTAAACTTACCCTTCAAACGTGTTCTTGAACCCACAAGGTTCAGGTTAATCAACACAGATTTCAGGGTTTAGCTGACAGTAAGTTTACCATGCTTTCAGGAATACAGCCCAAAACTTTTAATTTAACCTAAAAATCTAATCTAGCACACTTGCATTGAAGCATGCATGGGATATTTCTATGACAGTGATTAGGTGTATTTGGATCGTCTTATCTTATTAGATGTGGTACTTTGATCTGAAAAGTTTGAGAACCATTAATCTTGCATGTGTTTGTGATGCCCACTAAAGTGCTATCACATTTGTGGTAGGTTTTGTAATTTTTATAATTGGTGTTTGAATGTTTAATCCAGGATAATCAACCTGTTGTCACCATCCTTGTACTCAAATATTTTATATAAATGTCAGGAGTTATTGTGGGGTCGCCAGCAGGGGGCAGTGTGGCGATAATTGTTCCGTTAGGACTTTACGTCAGTTTGGTCCGCTTTGCGGTTTTCCTCTTTCTGCTGAGCGAGATGAAAAACGGACGCATGTTTTGCCTTGTCTCACTTCTTTCTCCTGTTTCCAGAGAGAGCATATAAGCTGTATATGTGGTGCCAGCCGGTACCTGTAACATGTTCTTCAAATGATTAAAATGCTCATTGTTGTCTGAGCCGATAGCCTAATGGGCAGGGCTCTGACATGTGGCGCGGTTGAGCACCAGGCGACCCGAGTTCGAATCCTGTCTCATGGTCCTTTCCCGAACCCAACCCCTTCTCTCTCCCACTTTGCTTCTTGTCCTCGCTGCCACTAAACTGTAAAATTAAAGGCAAAGCGCCAAAAAAATCTCATTGTGAGGGATTTGACAGAGATTGTGAAAATAACTCCCAACATTTGCTATATATTATACAATAGTGCTGTTCATTTAGAACACTGAAATTACCTTAAGGCCACGCAGGCACTGCAAAGTTTAGGGAGTAACACCTGCATTTAAATGCGGGAGTGAACAATAAACAATCGATACATACACTCACTTAAAGGATTATTAGGAACACCGGTTCAATTTCTTATAAACACAATTATGGTGGTGGTGTAATGGTGTGGGGGATGTTTTCTTGGCACACTTTAGGCCCCTTAGTGCCAATTGGGCATCGTTTAAATGCCACAACCTACCTGAGCATTGTTTCTGACCATGTCCATCCCTTTATGACCACCATGTACACATCCTCTGATGGCTACTTCCAGCAGGATAATGCACCATGTCACAAACCTCGAATCATTTCAAATTGGTTTCTTGAACATGACAATGAGTTCACTGTACTAAAATGGCCCCCACAGTCACTAGATCTCAACTCAATAGAGCATCTTTGGGATGTGGTGGAACGGGAGCTTCGTGCATCCCACAAATCTCCATCAACTGCATGATGCTATCCTATCAATATGGGCCAACATTTCTAAAGAATGCTTTCAGCACCTTGTTGAATCAACGCCACGTAGAATTAAGGCAGTTCTGAAGGCGAAAGGGGGTCAAACACCGTATTAATACGGTGTTCCTAATAATCCTTTAGGTGAGTGTATGTAACGGCTGTATGTAAAGTAAAAAAAAATTAGGTTTATTTTGTGTTTATTATCCCTGTTTGCTGATTTTTCAACTCAAATATCTGGGAACACTGTCACTTGACCACAGGGCCAGTGGTTTGACAACTAGATTTACATTCTACATTTGAATGTAATAGTATAGCAACAGTTCTAACCCATTGGTTCTAAATAGGTAGGCCCAACTGACTTTCAAGGGGGCCTCAAGATGACCAATAATTAAAAAATACATAAATAAAATGTTCTGAGTGGGAAGGGGGCCTTAAAACACTTGGAGTCAGAAAGTAGAGAACCCCTGTTCTAACTCTATACTGTAATGTCATGTATGCTGCACAAAAATGTTTTCTGTACAGCTGCCTTGCAACAATGCAAACCGGTAAAAGAGCCCTTCTGAGCTGTGAAGTACTCAACATCTGTCCTTGACAAAAATATCTCAAAATATTTCTGATTCTGGAGGCCGTTTCTCAATTCCAAGAATGCAAAAGAACGGACTTGTATTCCTGTAGAGAATGGTCTTGCGAGGAAGCCTCAGAAGAACGAGCTTGGATGGATGCGCCACAGTGACTTCAAGCGGATTCTGTACGTGAGCAAGGCAACATTCAATGCATCCTTGATGTCAAGAGCACATCCAGGTTCTTTCATGCGTTCTCTGTTCTTGAGTATTGGAACTGGACTTTGGCGGTTATTGATGACGTAGAGTGAGAACACTAGGACACGAGACCGCTGAAGAACTCATACTGAGAAACGGCCACTGTCCTGCAGAGTTTAACCAACTCTAGCACACTTGCATTGAAGTAATCTAGCGGTGCGTTTCGAACAGGATATACTGCTCCACGAAGGGCCATTATGTGTTAGTGTACTTGCGTACTCCGGCTGCTGCTCCAGATGAAAAATACTAACGTCTGCAGAAATACTCCACATCTCCTCGTGATTCTGTTACAGGCAGCAGGTGCCCAACATTTCTTCATCTCATTGACATGTTTTTAATGTCTTTGTTGTGCAGGAACACCCTGAGACTCACAAGATCAGCAGCGCTCTCATCTCAGGACGGGCCTGTGGGGACTGCCTCTGTGTTTCTGGGGAAGAAGGGGAAAGATTTCGACTTCTCTCAGTTGACTAATCGTGTGGAGTTTGTTGAGTGCAGTGCATGTGATAGTAAAGGAGAAGATGGAGATGCTGATGTTGATGCACTGGAAAAGTTTCTAGCCAAACTCTGACTTCAATCTTTAACAACTGGAATCATTCAGACATTTGTTGTACTTTGTTGTGATTACATGAATAGATACAGGACAATGTGTGTTGTGTAAAATGTTTATTTGGATCTTTTGTTACTTTAGTTTTCAGTTGGTTAAAATCATTGATGTGGCTCTTCGAATGAAATTGAAGTGAGGTTCGCATTTTGTGTCTGTATTGATTAAACCTTGAGTTTTAAAACTCCGATGACAATTATTGGTTTTAAAAGCCTTGACCTGATGAAGAAGTGTTCACTCAAAATACAAGTTCAATAAATTATCCACGCTCAAAAAGCACACACGTGTCATTAAAGTGGGTTAATAATGTGTCCTAAATAAAACCCTTATAAATTGTTCATCTAATGAAACTGAACCCACAAGAGCTCTTACTGTAAACGTGGCAACACATTACACACTTAAATCTCATAAGATAGGGCGTCTTTTGAGAATAGTTGTCGTATAATTAAGTTCCCCTGTGGTGTTTTTAATATGCATCTTGTTCCCATAATAACCAATGCAATTTATCAATCTAGCAGCGCAAGTTACCGCATGATTTCAGACATGCTTTTTTGGGGGCATTTTAAGTAATGCAATTATGCAATGAGACTTTAATTTCAAGAACCAATGAGATTTATACATATGGATATCACCACATTTAAATTTAGTACTGTCTGGGTTATTTTCATTACATTTCAACAATGACTCGTAACATCATACATTATACACGTACGTAATTTAGATGGACATTACAGCTTGTCCAGCGAGTATACCGACAGCTCGGGACTTGGGTCCGTCACCAGTAGACTGAGCTTCCCCCTTAGCACAGCCGGACACAGCCAGTTCACTTTATCCCCGTGATTTAAACTCAGTTTCGGCTCAACTCTTGTACGCGTTTCTGAATCCGATTCCTCCTTTGTGCTCATCTGTGATTTAGTCTTTGCTCGGGCTTTAGATCTCTTCTTCCGGGCGGTCATCTTGTTGTCGAGCGCCGCAGCATCTTCACTTAGGTCCCATAGAGCCAGCAGTCCATCATTCCCTCCCGTGGTTAGCCAGTACGGATGAGACATGAAGTTGAGGAATCGCGCCTGTGACACTCCTTGACTGTGAGCTTTAAACATGCTCCGTCCTCTGAGCCTGGAGTCTGCAGACACCCGCAGCAGATGAACGCAGCCGTCCTCTGCTGCGCAGGCAAACACGTCACCGCAAGAGGCGGCGTCTATGCAGTGTGCCAGCGGAGGATTAAACATCTGCCCTGTGCCTTCCACTGAAGCTTCCTGTAGACTGTAAGACCACATCGGACGAACCTTAGGAAGAGTCCACAGCATCACCTGCAGCATAACACCCAAAAAACCCTCATCATTCACTCAGCCTGCAGCACACGGTAAGAGACATATTATGGGATGTCTTCAGCTTGTCTTTACCTGCATGTCAAGACCAGCAGACAGTAAACTCTGAGATCGATGTGGACGGAAGGTCACAGAAGAGCAGATGTTGGCATGTTTCCGCAGGGTCCGGGTCACTTTCTCCAGTTGCGCGTCTATCACTGTCACGACTCCAGAATCATCGGCCACAGCGAGCAGGCCACCCGTCTCGTTCACAGACAGCGAGTTGATTTCTTCCTCCGCCACATCCCGCAGTTCAGTCACGGTGGTCTTCAGCTTTCTGGGGTCGAGGACGCTGACGCTCTGTCCATGAGAGGCGTACAGCACGCAGGGCGATGATGGGGAGAATGCTACACTCGTAATATCCTCATCGCCAGGCACGTGCAGTTTAGAGAGCGGCAATCCATCGTGATTCCACAGCGTCACTTCACCACCTTCTGCTCCGGTGGCCATCAGCTGCTCTGATCCACAACAAACACCAGCGCAGAGCACAGATGACACGTGACCGCCGCTCCATCTCTGTGACGTCATCATCCTGACACAAACACACATGTCATTAGACGCGAGAGAATGTTTGTGTTTAGGGCTGCACGCATTAATGTTCTGCAGCTGGTTGCAAGAAACCCCTCAGTAACAATAATTCTACAGTTAGAATGAAGGGCCCTGGTCCTCAAACACATGTTGACTTTTACGGAACAGTGTTTATAACTTTCACACGATGTAAATCAATGGCTATTATAGGCTTTTCCATGCTTTAATGCTAACAATCAGAACTCACAAAACTAAAATGGATCATTATATCTGGGAAATGATTTTGTCTGGCTGAATAACAATGAAATGTTTCTGGAAAATAGTGAATCGTCACAACAAAAACTTTGTGATGACAAATAAGCACAATGACTGTGACAGATAAATATATATATAATGATGCTTGTTAGGACAGCAGTGTGCAGATCTAATATAATGAACAGCAATAATCTAATGATCTCTCTGTTAAAGTGGATCATGAAGACATTTGAATAGTTCATGTAAGGGATAATCCACAGCTGGCCGTGCATTAAAGGATTTTCATGTGGAGGTCAAGAAGTGCATTAAAATCCTTGAATGCTCGGTTAGCTGTGGATTATCCCGTTTATACCATGGTCATTTGCCAAGTTGAAGCTGTTATTGATGTTTACAGAGTCATTTTTGATCAGACAGGTGAAAATGACACATGTCGGTTTTTTTCAAACGTTAAACAAACTGACTGGAACTAACCGTGCATCAAACAGTTTTAATGCACGCCTTCCAACCAAGAGCCAATCAGAATCCAGTACTCAAACACACTATCGTATAAAATGTAATGTAATCACTTCTCTCATCCTCGATCACTACCACTCCTCATAAATATGCGACCTGGTGCGTTTACATAAACATCGCCAAGACATCTCGATGTCATTTCCGTATTTGATCGATAATTGAGTCAGCATCTTGCATCCCTAATCATAAAGTTAAGATATGCGGGAATGTTCTGTTTTCTTTCAGCTGGAAAGTATTTGTATTTGACTGAAACTCCAGAATCTAAATCCAGCGCGCTGGAAGTCTACAGCAGAGAAGATGATTTGTTTTTGACAGCTGACACATTTCAGTCAAATTCACTGACCGTCTGCACTCCCTTATTCCACGTGAACGCGACATCAGTAGAAGTGATAAGTTTCTGATAGCACGTCTAGGCAGCATTCATGATATCTTAAAACTTAACCTTTCCTAACATCACAATCTTTTGTCACGTGCCAAATTCGAATTATTATAAACGTATTAAACTCATCAAAACGTTTAAATACACGTGCCAATTTTACTGTGTGATCTCTGTGTTAATCGAGACTTGAATACATCGTTAACGGTGGACATGCTTGATTCTGATATTGTGTTGTTTTGGTTAAAATGAGTTAAACCTGTTATGAACTGCAGTCACTCCTGCGCCCGCGTCGCCCGCTGATGACGTCACTCATCGCGCAATTCCAGTGACGCATGTTGGTGACCCCATGGGATGTGTCCGAAAACGAATAATTCCTTACCATAGGCGTTTTTTAATTGAGAACAACATTTTAATACAACAAAATGTCATCAAAATCTATACGAAAGAAAATAATCTGGTTTGGAAGACTCAACACAGTAGAACCATATTATTTCCAGACAAAACAAATATTCCAACAAACCTTAAGGCAAAAGATAAATAAACATAATAAGAAAGTAAATAATATAATAAAATGACAACACATCATACAATACAAACAAATTAAATAATTGTATTTTTAATTTTACTAAGGCATCTGAGAAGTTTTTTAGATCCTTTCTAAAAACAATAAACAAAGGAGGAGATTTTGAATATCTGCATTCATGTATAAAGTGTTTTGCTAAAAGTATAATAGTATAAATCAAATCGGTCAAAACACGCGCTCTTTCGTAATTCCATACAATATAACTTGTGAAATGAGAGTGAAATCATCAGGAACTATACCGCTCTCTACCATCCAGTCCTTCAATGCTTTCCAGAAAGACAGAGACAAATAACAAGTAAAACATATATGTTGTGAATCTTCAAATAAATGTCAAGGTACGTGACCTGTGGCAGTGGAACAATGTGTCATGCATTCTGACTTCTTTACAATGTTAAACATGCTGTCTTCTCATGCTTAACATGGTCAACTTCTCAAAAAAAGGGTTGGGCGTATGACGTAGAATTTCTGTGCTCCATACACTCCCCCAGCGATTGTACAGGTTTCGGATAGTTTTTTTTAACATAAAAACTGTTTTGTAACAATTTTTCTCAGTCCATTATTGGACAAATCACCCCGAAAAGCACTCGGAAACAATGAGAGCCGGAGACGGAGCATGCGCAGATGTCACTTTAACTTGTGTGATGGAGAGAGAGAGCATACGTTTGCGAAGTTCAGGTGTTTGTTTGTTCACTGCATTTGGGTGATGAATGTTATATAAACTGTGGATATAACGCTGGATTTGGAGATCGTTTGAAATTGATTTATGGAGCTGTTCCAGCCCTAAAAGATGCCAGACATGAACCAAATGCGGTGAGTAAAACTGATGTCTGTGTTTTATTGGCAATGGGTGCACACATGCTTCAGTTCAGCGTCCCCCCCGCACATACCATATGGTTTCGGAAATAATTTTACAGCTGTATCTATCTTTTATAAATGTGATCAAACTAAATACGAAGTATGCAATACATACTCTAGCTGCTCATTAATATAAGATTGCCAGAAACTGCGTGTGTTACTCCCGCTTTAAGAATCATCTGAAAACACATCTCTTCTGTCAGCACCTGACCTATCAGTTCTGACTTCTGTCTCTTTTCTACTCTTTGTATATAAAATAAAACACTTAGCTTTGTGATCTGTGGTAGGCTATTATGAGACCAGTTTATTTCACTTATACTTATTGTTGTTTCAATTGCTTCCATTGTTTACCTCATTTATAAGTCGCTTTGGATAAAAGCATCTGCTAAATGACTAAATGTAATTAAACAGATAAATGACAAAGGACATTTATGTAAATTACAGCTGGATAAATTAGAGCCGTGTTAATTTTAGTTTGCCTAATTGCTTTTTTCTGTTTTAAATTAGGTCTGAGTTTTTAGTTGACCACAATTACTTAATAATACTACATAATTAAATGCAGAAATTTACTGAAATAAATATTACAGTACACATCTGTACTGTAGTGTTCAAGGGAATCAGAGGTTTATGTTGATGGGCCTTGATGAGTTCAAGTGTGTGTTTGACCATACTCTAGTTTCCCAGACAGCATCATAAGCTTTGTCCCAATTTGAGGGCTTTGTCCTCCGAAGGTCGCATTCGAAGTCTGCATACGTATGTTTCATTTAATGAAAAAAACCCACTTAACAATTACTTTTATTCCTTATGAGACGTTATCACTATATTTAATTAATTCTTAGCTTGACACTTAACGGTTGCTTATCTGAAATAAAACCTTCAATAATAAAACCCGATGATGTACACAGTTACTGTGTTATTTACGGTAATTTCCACTCACACGGCAGTAAAAGCTTTCTTAACTAATATATCCTGTGTGACATTTCGAATTGCTTAGCCCAGCGGGCAACCAATTGCCAGACCCTGCTTAAGATGGTCACAGCAGCTGATTTTTCTGGTTTGTCCGACTCGGAACTTGATTACAGAACTGACCATTACATTGACCCTGTAAACTAAATGAAGAAATGCTGAGACTATAAGTCTATTCTACGGATTAGCAGTATAATATAATCAGCATGAGTAAACAATATAAGAAATTAAATAAGACATTGCATAAGTGTAACAAAGCATGAGCAATTTGTTCAATGAGAAATGGTATTTCTGAAGTGCAGAAGTGAGCAGATGTTATGGAGCTTGAAGAATTATGGGTTGTGATCTAGAGGGAGAGAGAAAAGATGTTTGTCCTGCTCTTTTTTTTATTGTGTGCTGCTGATGAGTCAAACCTGTGAGCACATGAATGAACACCAGCTTGCGCACAACACAGAGAAACACATTGCTTTTGCACCTCTTGCTTTTGTTTTGGCCTTTTGAACAAAAAAAAACATGCTTAAATTGTTGACCCCGGAAAAAACTGTGTATTTTACACGATAGAATGGATCTGTGTGCTTGTCTGTTGATGATAAGTGAATGCGGTGGATGTCATGTGAGAAATCTTACAGGTTCACCACATTTGTTTGATATTGCTATATAGGGTCATGAAAACACTATTGTTAAAAAAAACAAAGATTACAAAGCAATGTGACAGTTTTCACATTCAAATCTAGAAGCCTTTTGAACAAAACGCTGACGCTGAACTTTGTCGTCTCTCTGCACATTGACTCAATGATTCTCACAATGACACACGCTCTTCGCACCTTCTGCTGTGTTCCGTATGTATGTGTGCTCTTGTTTTTTTTACTTTGTGAAAGCTGACTCAGAAGCTTCTTAACCTCAGTGTTTGAGTCGGAAAGTGTTTTGTGAGGTCCAGACTAACGTTAGCCGACATTTGTTTTTGAGCGGTGTTGACTGTTCTTCGGATTCATGAAGCTATGGCCTCCCAATATTTCCCAGCACGCTCTGTGCTTTTCCAAAAGGAGTCCAGTGGTGTCACGTATCGTATACCAGCTTTGATCTACCTGCCTCGCTGCCGATGTTTTCTGGCCTTCTGCGAAGAGCGTCTGACTCCTGCAGACAATCAAGCACATCTGCTGGCCATGCGCAAAGGAACCTTACACAAAAGCTACGTGGAGGTGAGCTGGGACTCTGTTCACGCACACTATAAGGCAGTATGAGTTTCTAAAATGTTATTTTGAAATGATGTGCACTGTGAATAATTAGGTTTTGATGTCATGTTCTGATTTTCTCTATGCAGTGGAAGGACATGCAGGTGTTGAGCACAGCTCGACTGCCTGGCCACCGTTCCATGAACCCTTGTCCTGTTTATGATGACTTTACCGGCACAGTCTTTCTGTTTTTCATTGCTGTTCTGGGTCACACCTCCGAGTCGTACCAGTTAACAACAGGGAAGAACGTGACCCGTCTTTGCTTTGTGTCCAGCAGTGATCAGGGAGACACCTGGAGCTCAGTCACAGACCTTACAAAGACGGTCATAGGGGACACCATTAAAGGTGAGGGTTCAGGTGCTATATTTGCATATTTCATTACTTCTCATATTCCAGTGTCTTTCATGTGAGTTACAATGCAGATATAACCGCCCGACTTTTCACAACTTTTAAACTGGAGTCTAATAAGACACAACTATTAAAATTGTTTCTAGATATTTAATGTGCGGGTTTGTACGGCACACGCGTTCTCTGTTCTGCGAAGAGCCCCGCGCTCGCATCATTTAAACATTAAAGGTAATTTCGTATTACCTCACTACATGATATATTAGTTTTGTGGTTATTAAAATTCTTTCTG
This sequence comes from Triplophysa dalaica, assembly GCF_015846415.1. NCBI lineage: Eukaryota > Metazoa > Chordata > Actinopteri > Cypriniformes > Nemacheilidae > Triplophysa > Triplophysa dalaica. Next base: position 747,821 of record NC_079550.1, read on the forward strand.
TACTTTATACCTTTCTGATTTGCAACTAGACACTAGTTTTAATGAACGGACCACAATGTTTGTAAGTGTGACTGAAGAAGCTTTTGTTTTTTTTTTTATCTAAAAATGGACAACCTGCTTAACTTATGTGGTAAGACAATAGAATGTTAAGCTTAAAGATAATGTTTATTCATCTCTGTCAATAAATATCTACTTTACTTTGTATAACACATATTTGACTAGAACAATATTCAAACTATAAATGAAATTGACACTTTAATGCAGAGATTAAATCACAAATTAATTTAATCCTTCATGTGAGGGACGATGTTTTTAAATTAAATTATAAAAAATATATTTTTGGGCGTTGGGATGTACTCGTCACGACTCAGAAATGTTATTCGTTAGGTTGCTGCAACAAATATAATCAGTTCCATTTACGTCTAAAGGAGGTAATCACCAAGTCCCAGCAATGTCCAATGTTACTTCATAACAACAAATATGGAAATCACAAAGTTACTGTAACAGGGAGTAACCAGGCAGGAAAGCGGATCCACGTGCAGTATAAGATTTTACTAATTGTAAACAAAGTAACAAAATACATTTACATTTTTACATGTAGTCATTTAGCAGACGCTTTTATATGGGGTAAACAATGAAAGCAATTGGGACGGCATAATGACCAAAAGCAAACCCATTATACAGAGCTAAGTTAGATGTTTTTTTTTTGTAAGAGTAGGAAATAAATAGAAGTTAGAACTGATCAGTCAGCTGTTGACAGTAGAGATGTGTTTTCAGACGATTCTTAAAGATGGCTACAGAACCTGTAGCGGGCAGATTATTCCAAATAAGTGGAACCGATCCGGAGAAAGTACGTGGGATACCATTTTGGGATGGCACCACAGGATGTTGTTCGTTTGCAGAGCGCAGGGATCTGGTGGGTACATATGTCTGCATTAGCGAGTGAAGATAAGGTGGTGCCGAACCACTGGTGGTCTTGTAGGCCAGGAGCAGAGTCTTGAATTTGATGCGAGCAACTTTTGGAAGCCAATGTAACTTAATGAAGAGAGGAGTGACGTGTGCTCTCTTCAATTCATTGAAGACCACTCTTGCCACTCCATTCTGGGTCATCTACATTTACATTTATGCATTTGGCAGATGCTTTTATCCAAAGCGACTTACATTGCATTATGCTATACATTTATACTTAGGTATGTGCAATCCCCTGGGATCAAACCCATAACCTTGCGTTGTTAACACAATGCTCCTACCACTGAGCTCCAGGAAAGCTGTATAGGTTGGTTGTGCAAGCTGGAAGTCCAGCCAGTAGCGCATTGCGATAGTCCAGTCTGGACAGAACAAGAGCCTGGACTAGGAGCTATATTAAGGACTATATTAAAAAGTAGGCTACACCCTTGCTGTCTAAGCATTTCAAGTCAGACTCAGCCAGGTACGTTTTTTTTGTTTAACTCAACTCAACTCAACTCAACTTTATTTATATAGCGCTTTTTACAATTTTCATTGTTACAAAGCAGCTGTACATGAGACACATTGAATACAAGTATGAATTCTAAAGCAGCCCCCCCGGCCAGGCAGATAGTGCAAAACAATATGCAATATGCAATATGCAAATGGTATTTAACCATACCATTAGAGTGTTATCTACCTACTTTCTAACTTACACTTTTATATGTTGCGTAAATGTAAAGTTTTCCCAGAGTTTTCTTAGCTTAGATAAACATAAACAGTGTTGGGAGAGATCCCCTATTTCTTTTAACATTCTGCAGGTGTACTTCATACAAACTTTAGAAATACCCAAAATGGAAGAATCATGTTTTAAATAAGTTTCACTCTTTAGCAATGGCTTTAAGATTCCTAAACAACTTTTCATTGTGCAAGTTACATTACGCTCCATTAACAGTTACTGAATCGCTTCCCGGCATACATTGTTTACATTAGGGTCGGAAATCAACAGAGGCTTTGGAAAAAAATGACAACAAGGCGAACTAAACTGCTCTCCAAATTCAAGAGGAAAAACAGTCCCTGCACAATACAAAACTAGCTACGACAGTCGTAATAAGTTGAAGTGAAAATGAAGGAATGTGGATGGCAGCCTTTTTGCTCTGCTAAAGCTTTGAGCAGCCAATCAAATTCATGGTGTGAATATACTGGCCAATCAGAGGCGTTTAGATGATTCACCGGTGAAGAAGAGCCATCCTGAAGCGCGCCATGCTCACAAAATCTCTGTCCCTGTGTTCAAGGGCTGCAACCGATGAGTTCGCGGACTTAAAAACTAGCACTTGGTTTTCAAAGCATGCAGCCTCAAAAGTTCAAGAAGTGAATGAAATGAGACAGTCTAGCCTCGCGGAGGATTTCCTAATTGCGTGATTTGTGTCACCTGTAGTTTTTATTTTTTGTTTTTATTTTCGAGAATATGACACGTTTATGTGGATTAAAACAGCCCAACAGTTTATTCAATTAACCAAATTTACAAATTCAAGCACAAATAATGCACCAATAATGTTAACAACATCATATATAATATTAAAACACTGAAATTGACCGTTCTTGAGAATTACATACATTTATTTAACTAAAGCTTTGATAGATTAATTTATAATCCGATGCCAGGTCAGGGTTACACACACATTTTCTGTCATGGTCTGTCAGGACCCCCTGAAGTAGCCTTGGCCATCCCCCTGGCCACCCCATTTATAAAACTCTAGCTCCTCCACTGCTGCCAGTTGGGACAATAATATTTTCATCTCGTTTTATTAGTGGACGAAAATGTCAGTATATTTTTATTACAGTTTTTGTTATTATGCATTCATTTTTATTTAGGTATTGTCACCTTTTTATCACTGAAAACATGTCGTTAACAAATAATTTTCATCAACAAAATGGACACTGTTTCGGTAAGGATAATTATGAAAAAACATTTTAAGCATTGGTTTTATTCAAAGAAAAGGAAAGACAAAGTGACGTTGCAGTTAAAACTTGTAGGTGAAACATTTATTTAGAAATAACCAAGCATTGGAAAACCTTTATGAAAACAAGTCAGTCTTATAATCCTAGTGGCTCAGCAAAGCTTTACCCCTCACATTTCTTTCAATTATTTGCTTAACAATTTGGTGAACTGTAAGTTGAACATAAAGGTTTTGCTTTTTTGTCTCCCTATTAGAGTGGGCCACCTTTGCTGTGGGTCCAGGTCACGGGACGCAGTTAAAATCTAGACGTCTTATAATCCCTGCCTACGCGTATCATATTGAATGCAGAAACTGCTTTGGCAAGAGGTGCAAAACCTCGGCACACTCCTTCTGTTTTTACAGCGACACACATGGAAAGGTTTGGCATTATGGGAAGGCATTGGCGGCTCCTGAGAGCGTGGAATGTCAAATGGTGTCTGTAGATGAAGAAGATGGAGTCACTGTTCTGTACTGTAATGCTCGGAGCTCGTCGGGTTGCAGGGTACAGGCAATTAGCTTTAACCAGGGTACTGTTTTTGGCGATGGCCAGCTGGTGCAGAAACTAGTGGAGCCCAGGAATGGATGTCAGGGCAGCGTGATCGGGTTTCCAGCTCCCTTTTCTCCACTTAGGCAATCCCAACATTTACTAGGACAGCTGACTTCCGCGGGACTCCAGAGGTGGTCTCCAGAAAACTTCCTCGCAGCAACGTGGGTGATATATACACACCCGACTTGGTCACATGCCCGGCGTGACCTAGGCGTTTACCTCAGCCTTCTGCCGCGGGACCCGGACAGCTGGTTAGGACCCTGGGTCATATACGACGGGCCCAGCGCCTACTCAGACCTGGCGTATGTTGAGCTGACGTCTGCTGATGGCCCTGCAGTCACAGTCTTTGCTTGCCTTTTTGAGAATGGCACAAGAACAGCTTACGAAGAGATCTCCTTCTGCATGTTCACACTGTATGAGTTGATCGACCACCTTCCCCGCAATGAGCAAAAAACAAGAGGCCTCATGAAAAGGAAGAGAATGTGGGAGCACTGCTCCGTCTCCTGACTGTAAGAAAAGAAATGTTATTTTCCTGACTATAGATTTTCTTTATTTCTAGACATCAACATCCTCTCATATGATATCAGTAAAGCACTCCTGTTAGGCCAGATGTTATTTTGTAACACAACTTTGCTCCATTAGCTGGTCTTTGAATTGTTTATCTCCTGGTGTGTCTTAATATTTAAATTAACAAAGGACAGTCAAAGATTTTTGCCAGAGTCATTTCATTTTAGCCATGTGAGAGGAGGAGGAAACTGAGTGGTTTTGTCACGTCTTCTGGTCTTTCACACTTCTTTTACACTTTCAAATCTTTTTGGCTCTGCATGTAAGTGCTGATAAACGCTAACCGTTCTGTGCAACCTGTTTGAAATATTTGAACAGTTTTATTGCTGTGAATAGTAGTTGCAAAGAGAGGTGCAAAAAAACTAATTCTGCTCTAGTTGCATTTTGGATGTGATATACGCCAGCTGGTCTGTGCAGCGCTGCATTATGTCACATGCACATGCATAAAGATAACTGCTGGATTATAGAGTTTCTCTTTTTGTGAAACATACATCCCTATACAATTTTGCATACAGTGTTATCTTTACTTTACATTGCATATTATTATGACAGTTGAGTTTGCTTGAACCACTTATTTGTCAAGCATATATTTTCAATAAACCATGTTCATTTGACATTTCCTTCTATGCATTAACTCATGATAGTGTAACGGGCGTGCTTCTTTAACAGTTTCATATCAGCTTGGATGCACGTCCATTAATTCTTATACAGTTGTGTTCAAAATTATTCAACCCCCAATGCTGTAAATGGTTTTAGGGAATTTAGTGTACATTTGTAATTGTATTCAGAATGAAATCCTACAAGGACTTCTTAAAGAACCATATGCAACTAAAATGACATCAATTAGTTTTGTAATACAGTAGTAAATGTTTCTTTTGTGAATTCTTCATTGACATAATTATTCAACCCCTTCAAGACTACCACTCTGAAGAACAGAGGTTCAATGAAGTGTTTTCAATCAGGTATTGAAAACACCTGTGGGTATCAGGGAGCAGCAATAAAGCCTAATAAGCACCAATTAGGCAGCTTTAAAATGACTTTGATACTCAGCTCCTTCTAGACATTTACTGGTGTGGTTACAAACATGGTGAGGTCAAGACAATGGTCCAGGAAGACAAGAGAACAGGTGATTACTCTTCACAGGAAGGGCAATGGCTATAAGAAGATTGCAAAGATGTTAAACATACCCAGAGACACCATAGGAAGCATCATTCGCAAATTCAAGGCAAAGGGCACTGTTGAAACGCTACCTGGTCGTGGCAGGAAGAAGATGCTGACTTCGACTGCTGTGCGCTACCTGAAGCGTAGAGTGGAGAAAAGTCCCCGTGTGACTGCTGAGGAACTGAGAAAAGATTTGTCAGATGTGGGTACTGAAGTCTCTGCTCAGACAATACGGCGCACCCTGCGTAATGAAGGCCTCCATGCCAGAACTCCCAGGCGCACCCCCTTGCTGTCCCCAAAGAATAAGAAGAGTCTACTGCAGTATGCCAAAAGTCATGTGGACAAACCACAGAAGTTTGGGGATAGTGTTCTGTGGACTGATGAAACAAAATTAGATCTGTTTGGGCCCATGGATCAACGTCATGTTTGGAGGAGGAAGAACAAGGCCTATGAAGAAAAGAACACCTTGCATACTGTGAAGCATGGCGGGGGGTCAATCATGCTTTGGGGCTGTTTTGCTTCTACAGGTACTGGGAAGCTTCAGCGTGTGCAAGGTACCACGAATTCTCTTCAGTACCAGGAGATATTGGATGACAATGTGATGCAGTCCGTCACAAACCTGAGGCTTGGAAGACGTTGGACCTTTCAACAGGACAATGATCCCAAGCATACCTCCAAGTCCACTAGAGCATGGTTGCAGATTAAAGGTTGGAACATTTTGAAGTGGCCATCGCAGTCACCAGACTTAAATCCAATTGAGAACCTCTGGTGGGACTTAAAGAAAGCAGTTGCAGTGCGCAAGCCTAATAATGTGACTGAACTGGAGGCTTTTGCCCATGATGAATGGGCGAAGATACCCGTAGATCGCTGCAAAACACTTGTGTCAAGCTATGCTTCACGTTTAAAAGCTGTTATAACTGTAAAAGGATGTTGTACTAAGTACTAAGATTGAATGGAGACACCTCCATAATATTAATCCTCAGAGGATTTAGGCTGCATTATTTAGATCAACCGGAACCAGGAACACATCCAACAACAAATGATGTACTTGTTGCATCAAAGAGTGCAGAACAGTACTCTACTCTCAGCCAGTCTTGTATTTTTGTTCCAAGGTTACCGCAGGATGCAGTTCATGCCCAGACCTGATGGCAGAGCTGAGAATGGGAAGCGGTGACCTGACAAGAGCTAAGAGGATAGAGCTGGATAAAGGACGCGACAACTTTGTTTTTCCTACAACATTTCAAATGCTATTAGATTGTTAATGATAATCTTAAATCCTTAATTTTTATATTTTTATTAAGCCTTGTTGTGAAAGCACTGTTGAGCCTGTGCAGAGGCAGCAGCTTTTGCCAGAGGGGAACTGGAATCCCCTGGTTGGGCCTGGGTTCCCCTGAGGGTTTTTTTCTCGATGGGAGTTTTGGGTTCCTCACCACCGTTTGCATACTGTTTTGCACCGTCTGCCTGGCCTGGGGGGCTGCTTTAGAATTTAGAATTCATACTTGTATTCAATGTGTCTCATGTACAGCTGCTTTGTAACAATGAAAATTGTAAAAAGTGCTATATAAATAAAGTTGAGTTGAGAATGTCACTTGGGGGTTGAATAAAACTGATAATGATGTGAGCTCCGAAAAGACATTTGTGGTTATTTCATTATAAATGTTATGTTTTATTTGTCTGACCTACACGTGCCTCTTTGATTTAATTGTAAGCAGGATGACTGAATGATCATAATCAATGTCAAACCGACCAAAACAATCAATTTCAGTGGGGGTTGAATAATTTTGAACACAACTGTAAGTTCTGCGTTGTGTTCTATGTTGTGCTGAATGAAGAAAGGACCCGGACTGCGACCAGCTGCTGGTTGCTCTTTTAATGAAGGCAGAATGGTTGATTGTCTGTAGCCTACAAATTAACAGAAAAAGACATGAGGCGCTGTAACATGCGGTCTCCTCCACACAGCACAGAGGTCTCAAGCTCCTGTTAGCTCCTCTCAGCGAGTCTGGTGCGGACTGCGAGAAGCATCTAAAATGACGACATAAAGCCTGCGACCTCTTAAAGTGACAATAAAGGTATTAACACTTAGCTCTGGATACAACATTCAGGCATAAATATCGGCAATAATACACATTTTAAACATATTGATCTATATTTAAAACAATATTATATATCTATAATATAAAACAATATTCATCAGAATTTGGTGACATTTCAACTGTAAAAGTAAAGATATAATTTCAACCCGGATACAATAGCCTAATATTTTGTAAATGTTGTAATAATCTTTAGGTAGTCTATTCATACAATGTGGAGTGCTGTTTCTTGTGAATCCACAAGAAACCCTGTTTCCTCAGCTTTTACCACTTCTTTAGTTTATTACTGCTGTTAGACATTTACAGTCGGTGTGTACTGATATTACTGAAATACATGATACTTCCAAAGGAAATAGGTATATGTTGGTATTTGTCACAGCCTGTTGCTGGCACCTCGGCTCTCCATCTGAGGGCGCCATGTTGCTGTGTGTTTCTGCCTGTGTTTTGGTTTAAGACTCAATTTCCCATAATGCACTGTGTCCTATAATTGGTTTCACCTGTGTCACATTTCCTGTTTGTCCCTGCATTTGTGCATATCTATATACCCTGTGTTCAGTTGTCGATCGTTGTATGTTACAATCTTGTGTTTTTGGATCTCATGTTACTCTGTGGACTTTATAAAAACATCTTAAACTGCACTTGGAATCGTGATGGCGTCGTGACGGTTTTTGAACCACAGAAGCTTTAAGGTTCATTACTCCAAGCTTTTCAAATCAGAGCTCAACTAGGACATCTGCTGGTGAAAGTGAGCGAATGAGCTGAGTCGCAAAATGTTTCTCAACAGACCAACGCAAAAATGAAAGAGATTAATAAATGTATGTATCAGTATATGAAAATTATGACAACAATGTTTTCCAATGCATACTTTTAAGTCAAAACAATAAAGATAACGCTTTGTATTGTGGGTGTGGGCATTTTTCTTGTTTGCAAACTATTGCAACTAAAGAATAAAATAAATGAATGCAGACACACAGTTTGGTCCATTCTTCTAATACAAATAATTTGCTGTAGACTAGCAAAGCCTATATGATAACTATTTCACAGATTATTACTTTACTACCCAAAACAGTATATGAAAAATTAAGATATGTTCCATTTCTTTTCAGCACTCATTATGAGGTAGTCTACCTTTGTGTGTTATAAGCCATATACGTGGCCTAATGGTTAGAGGGTTGGACTCGTGACCAGAAGGTTGCCGGTTCGATCCTCAGGTGAGGCGGGTAATGATTGAGGTGTCCTTGAGCAAGGCACCAAACCCCTACTTGCTCCCCGGGCGCTGCAGTGATAGCTGCCCACTGCTCTGGGTGTATGTGTGTTCACCACTTGCTGTGCGTGTGTTCACTACTCTCTGGATGGGTTAAAAGCAGAGGTATATCTCGGATATGGGTCACCATAACTGACAAATTAGTCACTTTCACCTCACTTTCACTACAGTATATCATTTCCAAAAGAGAGTGATTTATGTAATACATTTTATGATTCACATATAAAGTCAAATGCAGATGAAGCCCGCATCAGATTCAAATCACTGGATCTGCACCAGCATACTTTCACACCCTCCTACACTCCTACACCCCATCAAGATCCCTGCGTTCAGCAAACCAGCGGCGTCTTGTATTGCCTTCCCATAAGGACAGTAAATCGCTTTCTCACTCATTCTCATTCACAACTCCTTCCTGGTGGAACATTCTTCCTAACTCGGTCCGGTCAACCACGTCTTTCTCACAAACTACTTAAAACCCAACCCTTCTGTGAATACTTGACTTGACAAAAAAACAAACATGAACACTCTCTTTCTCTTAACAGGTAGTGGTCTAGCTTTTATTGAAACCAGTAACTTTGTATTGGCACCTATTGTATTATTGCTCCTGTATGACATATTGCTTATTTCTCCTAAACTCTTTGTAAGTCGCTTTGGATAAACGCGTCTGCTAAATGACTAAATGTAAATGCGAACAGTACATACCAGAGCATGGGATCTCTGGGGTCTCATTTATAAAAATGTGTGTTGGATCCTTCCTAAAAGTGTACGTGGGGCCAAAAGCCCTAAATAGCTTACGACAAAAAATATTCAGATTTGGTTTCTTATGTGTCCAGGGAGTTTTGGGTTCCTAGTGCGGGGGAGGTCCCTGACCGGGTGGCCCAACCTTACCACTTCCTGGACAGACCATCCGCATTGCCATGAGAGGCCCCGGCGTGATGTACTACTTGAAAGTGGAAGTCCTGGATCGTTAGGAACCACCTGGTCACTCTGGCGTTGGTATCTTTGGCTCTGGACATCCATTGTAATGGCGAGTGGTCACCAAGAGGTAGTAGCGCAGCTCCAGGACCGCACACTTAAGGGCCTGGGCCTCTCTCTCCACCGTGGCATAGCGGGTTTCGGCGGAGTTCGGTTTCCGACTACTCAACACGACTGGGTGTTCCTCTCCCTCCTTACTCTGGGAAAGGACAGCTCCCAGCCCGGTGTCGGAAGCGTCGGTCTGTAACTTTATATTTCCTCGAAGCCTCATGAAACCCAGCAGTTCCATCGAATAATGGAATGCATAGTCGATTTAAAAAACTGGATGAGTAACAATTTTTTACTACTGAACTCGGACAAAACAGAAGTGTTACTTACTGGACAGAAAACCGGCATACGTAACAACCAAGAATACAGCTTAACTATTGACGGATACTCCATTAAATCAGGAGGCAGACACACTCTGTCATTTTAAATCTAGACTAAAGACGCATCTTTTTAATCTTTCATACACCACACTTCCATAATATTAATCCTCAGAGGATTTAGGCTGCATTATTTAGATCAACCGGAAACAAACAAAGTTCTGTAAAAATTATTCTGCAATTTCACAAATTCACAAAAAAATTTGGTTGCTGAACATTCGGTGCATCCCTATTAAATAGCACTTGATAGTCTTGACTGTATACATGAAATAAATCTTAAACCTTGCTAAAGCTATCATTTAATCCATCAGGATAAAATAGTTGGGTATCGAAGTTAGAAATTCCAATATTGTAACGACAAGGGTCAAAAATCAAGCTGCAAATGGACGACTGCGGACCTTTTTCGTTGACAATGTAGTCGGCATGCAGACTCTGACTTTTAAACTCTGACTACTCTGTCACTTCCCTGATGTCCTGGGTGTCTTCATTTAGGACAAACCACCGGTGCTGTAAAATCTGCTCTAGTGTGGGTCGCTCGGCTGGATCACAGGCTAGACAAAGTCTGATTAGACTCTTGCATTCTGCAGAAGTTTAAAGAAGAGAGCTGGGCTGGGTTTCCCAATAACGATGTATCTTAGCTCTTAAGAGCGTTTTCTACGTGCAAACTTACGAACGCTCGCAGCAATTCCACGAGCGTTTCCCAAAAATGCACTTAACATGAACGCGCGAGAACGCGCTCTACGTGCTACTTACGAGTCGCTGTCCATTCGCGAAGTGCTGAAATTTAACCTTATATGGAATCGTATTCTGAACGTTTAACCTAATAATTGTCATCTGTTTTGGATTACCAATCAAGACATTCAAGTCTATATAAAGCACCTACATACAGGCGGAGACACTGACAAAATGGCTGAACAAAAAAAAACAAGAAAAGATACCTTTCAAAAGGATGAAATTAATGTCCTCTTAGAGGAGATAGAGAAAAACAAAGATGTGATTTTTACCAGATTTAAAGGACACCATACTAATAAAGAAAAACAAAACATCTGGGAGGACATTGCTACCAAACTAACTGCAACCAGGGGTGTTCAAAGGTCAGGGAAGGAGGTCCGCAAGAAGTGGCAGGATTTTGCAAGCCTGGCAAAAAGGAAGAGGGCACTGCAGAGGACTGAAATTAAAAAAACAGGTGGTGGGACCAATGAGTCCCCCCTTCTTACAGCCGAGGAAGAAAAGGCATTGTCAATACTTGGCACAAGTGCTTCAGATGGAATTAGTGGTGGTATTGACATCCATGGAGGAGTAGGGATAACTCAACCTGAGGCTGAGCCTGAACCTGAGTCAGGTCCTTCATGCTCAGAGGAACCATTAGTTTCATCTGCCATCTCCGAGCACCTACCATCTCCTAGTCCTCCAAAAAATCCTCCCAGGCCACAGCCTCCATCTTCAGTGGTCCAGACTGCAGCCACAACAACTCAGCAGTTTGAGAATGTCTGTAGCTGTAGTCAGGACCTAGTGCAGCTGGAGAGAGAGAAACTAGATGTCTTGAAAGACATTAGGCAATGCCTTCAAGAAGCCAATGAGAGAGACAAGAACTTCCAACAGCAGCTCATTGAGCTCAAGAAGGCCAAACTGGCCTTAGAAGAGAGGAGGCTTGCACTAGAGGAGATGAGTTTTGCAAGGCCCTCAATTTCTGTGCCAATTATCTTGCCAGAAGACACAGGTAATGTGATTTATTGTTTCAGTAATTTGTGCAATGTGAAATGTTTTCTATATGTAGTTATGACTCATCTCACTGTACAATGTATTTTACAGGTTGTGGGGAACTGAATAACCCAAATTAATAAAACTATGCAATGTTTTTTATTAATAAAGCTATATGCAGTGTTTTTGATGTCCATGTCTTTGTTGAACCATGCACACGAGGCCTAAAACATATGAAATAATATAATAATTGTTATGAGTTCTTCCAAATGTTTCTGAAGTAAATGGCTAATGGTTGATGATTATTTTCAGACATAGGCATTTAAGTTTCAATATTATTAATATAAAGTCTATATATTTGGCGTGACAGATAACACAAATATATATACAGTACTTCATCTAGCCAATACATTTCTACAGGTATAGACAAAAAAATCAACAACATTTTTTACCAGTACTGTTCTATGTATACATTTTTATAATAAGCACAACTTTTCATCATTATGAACAGAGGATAGATTAAAGGAATATAATATGTAATCTATACAGTTTCTAAGTATGCCACACCTTCACTTTCTTCAAGGTAGGGCCTAATGTCATTACTGAAATTGATGATAGGCAGTGGGATATGTGAACATTATCACAGCCTGATGACCTTAACATGGTTTCTTCAATTAAGCTAGGATTAGAATAGAGTTTACACCTCACTAGACTTGCAGAGGAAATCATGGCTGCACTACAGCGTGTTCTTCAATTGAAGGTCAGAGAAAGACAAAGACAGAGACGACCACGAAGTAGACTGGTGACTTTAAATGCCTTCATCAGACAGCATCAAACCCCCTTGGATATCCTTGATGACATGGCTATAATAAGGCGATACCGTCTGCCAAGAGGACAAATAGCCCAATTGCTAAATAGCATTGGACCTCAGCTGATGCGTGCCACCAGAAGAAATTTTGCCTTGTCCCCTGAAATCCAACTCCTATCAGCCTTGAGATTTTATGCAACAGGCAGTTTTCTCCAGGTACTTGGTGATGGGCTTGGACTAAGTAAGGCATCAGTTTCAAGAGCTGTTCAAGCGGTCACCAATGCATTACTTCCACTTGCTGTGGAACACATTCAATTTCCAGCATCAAGACAGGACATCACAGAAATACAACAGTATTTTTTAACACATCATCACATCCCACAGGTCATTGGAGTGATCGATGGTACCTTGATCCCTATCCTTACACCATCTGTGGATGGCCATGTATATATATGCCGCAAAGGCTATGCAGCTATCAACTGCCAGGTGATCTGTGACCATAAGGGTTTGATTACAGACATTGTGGCAAGGTGGCCCGGAAGCACACACGACTCCTTCATGTTCACCAATTCATCTGTTGGTCAGGAGGCACAAAACTTACAGGGACAGTGGAGACTGCTTGGGGACAGTGGTTACCCACTGAGGCCATATCTCTTCACGCCTGTGGCTAATCCTATGAATAACAGGGAGACAAATTTCAACTAGGCACACCGTGTTGCACGTAGTATTGTGGAACGCACAATAGGGAGGTGGAAGATGCGCTTTCGGGCAATTCACCAGTCCAGCGGTGGTCTATTGTTTGCTCCACAAAAGTGCTGTGCAGTAATAATAGTAACAGCTATGCTGCACAACATTGCAGTGCAGATGAGAGTGCCCTTACTTAAAAGGGAGGAAGATGAAGAGGTGGAGGAGGAGGATGTGGAGGACGAAGATGGCATGGGACCACATGGCCAACCAAGAAATGCCCAATACATGGCTGGTTTTCGCGCACGTCAGCAAGTCATTGACAGATTTTTTTGAAATCATTCCTATTTTGCCCAGTCTTTGAAGCAAATTTCCCACATTACTTCTTTTATGATTTTTTTGTTCATTCATTTAATTTAGATGTGTTTTTTTATCTTGTTTTCCCCTTTTTATTTATTTCATTTATAAATTCATGTAAACAAAAAACGAGTACAATAAAGTGTACAATAAAGTACAATCAAAATATTATTATATTACTCGCGTTGGAGTGTGTTAAATCTAGATAAAAGTGTAATCTGCCGGTTGTCCTGCAGGTGTCCTCATAAATCTGTCTTCTTACGATGCACTTGGGGATGTACGATTACTCCAGAGCACTCGTAGATCTACGAAGATTTTCAAGTGCTACTTAAGCTACGATGCTTTTGGGAAACAGACCGTAATATTAAGATCAATCGTACGATCGTTTTTACGATCAATTTAGGCTTACGATGCTTTTGGGAAACGCAGCCCTGGTTAGTCATAACTAGCTGACACACCTGAAAAGTCTGATCACGTGACTACCAAGAAGTGAATACATCCTTACTCAAGACATATTGTGCATCCTAACAATACATAACTTCAGTATGTGTCAACCAGACGCGATTTCTTTAAGACTGTAAGGGAAGCCTATAATTCCCCTATAATTGTCAAAAAATGAATGGTCAAATATATGTACTATTATGTTAACATTTTATTGACTAAAAATGCGTTAAACACGTTCATCTCGAACGAAAACAATTTCGTTCAGAATCAGCTACTTAGGTCGGCTGACTCGATTTCCTTCTCATTCATTCCCGTAGCGTACAGTGCATTACTCTGTTGAAGCCCAGCGTCCATTGACTTCAATGGAGCTGCTTTAAACAGTTTTTTTCAGTGCTTAGAAACAAGACGGTCATTGGATAATGCTGCGATTATGTCCCGCCCACGGACGCTCAGCGTCTCTGGGATGAATGGAGGAGTGGGCTGGCCCGGACTCCGAGCGTCTGCGTGATGATTGGAGGGTCTGTCATCTCTTTTTAATACACTTTTATGTCCTAAAACCAGTGGCGTTGCTAGGCCCTTTTTAGGGGAGCTAAAGCCCCCCTAAAGTTCTAGCTCAGCCCCCTAAAATATTGTGTGTAATGTAATCTGTACAAGAATTCGAGATCGCTTTATAGCCCCCTTTAAAACTCTTATTATGAAAACGGCGTTAGGCTGCGTTATTTAGCGCATTCTTCAGTTCACACAGTAGCACATTGGAGTTAACGTCATTAGCAGTAACGTTATAAGGTGTGTTCATTAACATGACGTCTGCATTTTTTCCATTCTTTGTTATAAATGCATCTTAATATGACGTGGAAGCGATACAAGACCCTTTCCCATTCACTGTTTAAAAGTTTTATATGCGTTCACCCCTCGTTTACTATTTGTTAACTTTACCTCAAGCCAAATGAAAGCACCAAACACCAATGACAGCATACTTCCACGATAAAGATGATATTGTAGCGCACAGAAAGTGTCATTAATGATGATGTGCTATAGTTATAGAGAGTTGACGGTAGTTTTGACAGCTCCGGAAAGAGGACGGGCAGAGTTACTGTAGATCAGCCCGGTGCGGCAGTGTTATTCATTGTTCTGAGTTCAGAGGAAATAAAAGTGTACAGAAGCTCTATGTCGTTTTTCAGACGCTTCAATATTTTTATCATTAATTGAAAACATATTGTGGAGGTAATAGATGAACACACAGTCATGCAGAGAGAGTGACAGCGCTAGTGCTCATCAGAATGAATGGCAGGGAAACATATTAAGTTATTTTTACTAAATAATGATTCAGCAGTTGATTGTGATATTTATTTTATGGATTTGTGACTGTTGTTGTCACTTTGAACTATAAATGTTGCAGATTGACCGATTAATGTGATATTCATTTGAATAACAATAATTTGTATTTATGCTTTTCTGCATATTCTTTCTTAATTATTTATTTTAGTAACGTATACAATATGTGGTGATTAGAGTGTGGCTTTCTCTATATATATATATCCTCATTGGAGGCTGAGCCCCCCGTATATTGAAAACCTAGAATCGCCCCTGCCTAAAACGCTCGTTTTTTGGGGTCGACAGCTTATAAAAACGTATTTCTTGTTGTTTTTTTAGCTTGTGTGCTATACACATTGTCACATATCAGCTTTTAGAATTTTTTTTTTGTTATAAATCATAAATGACAAGTAGGCGGCAGCTTCTCGCAATGCAAAGAGACTGTTTGTGTGGGCGTGGTCTTCAGATTATGACGCGTATCACTCTGTGTCTCCATTTCCAACTCAGTCCCATCGCGGATTTTGCATGTGTAGTCGAAAGACAAACTGCTGCAACCTTCATCGTAAATTTCACACAATTTCACACCACATTCATTGTTTCAGTTTAACATAATTCCCCATATTTCCTCCCGTTGAGTAAAATATATATATATATATATTAGATTGCTTGTTCATTAATTCATATAGTCTGAACTAGCCAGCTAGCAAACTGCACACGATGGCAGACAGTTCTAATATTGTCGACCTGATTTTGGCAAAGCCATTAGAAAGTCTTCCTTACGAGGAGAAACTTAGAATTAAACAGCAGATCAACACCTAAGATTGATTTAGTGCAAAAGATAGAGAAAAGTAACAGGTCTTTTCAGCTCTCCTGGTATGACAAAGTTAGCTGGCTGACTGGAATTGCTGTGAAAAAGAAAATGTACCGCTGGCCATGTCTCTTGACATGGGTTACAGTTTTTATTCATGTAAATACGTCTGTGGTGAGGTTCAATACAAGGAAGGAAGGAGATAGGGTCGTCGTAGCTGAGAAGATTATTTTTTTATTCGTCAAACAAAACATAAATTGAAACTAAATGATATTTAAATATGGCCTCCTGGCACATACGGTTTCTTTCATCTTTGTCTTTCCAAGCATACGTCCTCTACGTGCGTTCGTGTTCTTTCATAAATTCTCTCCCCCGGTCCTCCCCTCGTGCTGGCTTTTGTATTCTTCTCCCCAATCAATGTTACCAGAGACAGGTGTTTTCAATCAGCTTTTGACCTACTTATTTCCCGCCGGTTTTCTGTTTCTCTCTCTCCAGACTTCGCTAGACCATGCCTCCCCTGCCACATTCCCCCATCGCATGACTCAGGCCGGGGTCCCATCCGGGCAATATGCGCATTGGTATCCTTCATGTGGTGGAGGCATTGGGCAGAACAGAGGGTGAACTCCTGCCCCAGGAGATAATAGAACGGCCCACCTGATCGCCAAGCATTCCTTTTCTATGGTGCTGTACATCGTCTCCCTCCTCGAGAGCTTGCGACTGATGTACAGCAACGGCAGCTCTGCCCCCTCTACCTCTACTGCCCAAGCCCCTGTCTGACAAGTCTGTCTGTTAAAGAAAGGGGAGAGTGAAATCAGGAGCGTGCAATAGCGGGCCGCCACACAGAGCAGCCTTAACTTGGGTGAAAACCTGCTGGCACGGCTCCGACCACTGGACGGAAACTGGTGCCACCTTTTAAGCTAGCTCAGTCAGGGACCTGGTGAGGGTCGAATAGTCCGGCACAAACCTCCTGTAATAACCTGAAAGCCCCAGGAATGTCCTCACCTCTTTTTTGGTCTTGGGCCTCGGGGAGGTTGCAATCGCTGCTGTCTTGTCAATTTGGGGATGCACCTGCCCGTGACCCAAGTGGAAGCCCAGATACCTGACCTCCACTCGCCCAACTGCACACTTCTTTGGGTTAGCCGTGGGGACCCGCTCCTCTCAGTGAACTCAAGACTGCATTTAGATGCTGCATATGTCACTGCCAATCATTACTATAAATGATGATATCATCCAAGTAAGCAGCGGCATATGCCGCATATGGATGTAGAATGCGGTCCATGAGACACTGAAAGGTTGCTGGGGCTCCGAATAAGCCGAATGGAAGGGTGGCAAATTGGTGTAATCCAAACGGCACAGTGGAAGCAGTTTTTTCCTTGGATAAAGGAGATAAGAGGATCTGCCAATACCCTTTTGTCAAATCCAATGTCGAATAAAAACGAGCCGCACCAAGTCAATCAAGCAGTTCGTCAATCATTGGATATGCGTTGAATTTCGACACAGCATTCACCTTGGGGTAGTCCACTCAGAACCGAACCGAGCCGTCGGTTTTGGGACCAAAACGATCGGGCTGGCCCAGTTGCTGTTGCTGTTACCCCCAAATCCAGCATGGCCCTAATTCTTCCTGAACTACTTTCTTCTTGTGTTCAGGTAAACGATACGGCCGGCCACGTTCTACCACTCCCGGTGTGGTCTTAATATGGTGCTCAATGACTGTAGTCCGGCCAGGTTGAGGCGAGAACACATCGGCAAAACGAGCCTGCAACCTGGCAACGTCAGTGATCTGGGACGGTGAGAGGTGATCCCCTCAGGGACCAGAGTGCTAGGTCAAGTCTTACGTCTGACTTCTGGCCCGAGATCATCCTCCCTTCCCACCACCGTCGCCAGCATCACTGCATCCGCCTCACTCCATTTTTAAGGAGGTTGAGGTGGTATATTTGATGTGCCCCGTTTCTGTCTGGTCTTACCACCTTTTTACTAGCGGTAGGTCTGTCCTCCCAAGTTTCCCTTAGGACGTCTAACACCCTGCAGGGCTGACGCCCAAACAGAATATCTCAGAATATAACGTGCAAATTGAATGCTACACTATTACTTCAACAAATAGAGTTAAAGACCTAGACAGTATATTAGACTGCAACCTGTCATTGAAAAATCACATCTCAAATATCACTAAAACAGCCTTCTTCCACCTTAGAAATGTTGCCAAATTACGAAATATTGTGGATGTTTCTCGGTGGCTTTTGGTTGGGGTCACTGAGTGCAGCTTTGACATGTCAGAGGGGATTTGGCCCTCCTGGCTGAGCCTGGTTTCTCCCAAGGTTTTTTCTCCATTAATCAATCATTGGAGTTTGGGTTCCTCGCCACAGCAGTGCTGGCATGCTCACTGGGAGACTGTATTTATTTATTTATTTATTTATTAGATATTATTTATTAGAATGATCTTGCTTGCTCTATAAACACTATGCACTGGGCTGTGTTTAACCTTTCTGTGATTTTCTTATTTGCTCCTGTATAGCTGCTTTGGAACAATGCACATAGTGAAAAGCGTTATGTAATTAAACTTGAATTGAATTGAATTAAAGTTGCTTTCTCAAGGCACTTCACAGCAGACATCACATCAGGTAAATCAACACATTTTGTAAAAAAAACATATGATCCAATCAAGTAAAAGCAATCCTAAAATAAAAAGTTCTAAGAAGAGATTTTAAAGCCAGTCCCCAGATATTCAAGCCAGTGCAACTCCCCCCACAGGTAAGGGTACATCTATGCTGTGATCAGCTGAAGGAATCTCAAGAGACAGGAAGTGAAGCAAACATTTGGATTTGGATGCCTTCCTACCTTGAGATGCAGGCCTAGTAGTTGAGGGCCGCATGACTGGACTGGGAGAGGCCATCAATAAACAGATCGATATTCAATAGAAGAGACAAAAAATTAATGTTGACTGTTTTCAGCTGGAGTAGGCAAGGTATGATGCAAAGAAAATCTGATGTACAATTCCATCAACCTCCTGCAGAGCCGGTGATCTGGAAGAATGTAAAAAGTCTGTTTTTTGAGGGTAAAAAGTGTGTCATAATATAACAAGGTGGCAGACTCAGGTGCGGGTGTTTATTAAATCACACCCAATACACTCCACAAAAAGTCCAAGTAAGGCACGGCACGGCACGGCAATCGACAGGGATTGCTCAAGACACAGATGCACAACCCGCCGGAGAGATGATGAAGGCGTAGAACAGAGGGCGGGGAGAATACTCGACCAGTTGAAACTCACAGATAGCCCTTTTCCACCAAGGCAGGAAAGCCGAATGGCAGAGTACTGTAGGTAGTCAAAGCTGGCAAAAGAGCAACGGTATGACACAAGATGAGAGAACAAGAGGGATTAAAGGGAAACCTAAAGAGCGGCAGGTGAGAGGGAGAAGGATAATTAATTTCATGATGGCAGGGACAATATACAGGTGAAAAGAGTGATGAGGTGATGAGAAGCCGATGAGCGGAAAAGCCTGAAGGGGAAACACAAGGGCGTTGTTTCTAGACACAGTCACCGAGTCACCGAGTGCACGGCGAGCTGTCACAACAACAAGCACGTGCTCTTGACAAAACAAACACACACATCGTGTCAGACAAAAGTACCGACGTGACCTGGATCATCATGATAAGCACCCCTGATGTTGGGGCTACAGCTACACTAGTTACACAGCTGCCTAGTGTTTCCATTTGTAGACATGACATGGGTAGATTCAGATGGCAACTATCATATATTAAGTTAGATGTCCACCTTAGAGATAACCACTATATACAGTATATACTGAAACCATTACATTTTTAATATTACATTAATCAAGTAATACAATTTCTCCTGTAAATCTATATTAAATAATCGAGATCTCAAATGCCTTCAAAATCTTAACGTAAAAAAAATGCATCTGTTTTTATATATTGTGATGTTAACATATTTTAATGCCAGCATATTTATTGAACAAAAATGAATTATTTTATTTATTGAAATAAACCAAAAACTGTATAAAACTTTGTTAAAGTAATCATCAAACATTATAAAAACCATATTATTTTATCTAAATTATTTGTATTAACGGCTCCCCTCGACACCTCATACATTAAAACGATTTTTAAACAAAATGAACCACTTATGATTTTTTTTCATTCAAAATATGTTGCTCAATAAATGTTTAAACAAACATATATCTTTTTTATTCAATCACACATTACGGGTTTAGTGAAAAGCAAATCGGTGTGCCATTATCCCCGTTGTACTGCACAGTAATCACTCTTCTGTAAAACCTTTCAGTGTGATACAGAAGATATCTGCCCTGATGTGATGTGTGTAGCGTTTCATGATTTCAGTTACTTTCAGGAACTTTCCAAAGGACATGAGAACTCCGGCCCGAGCGCAGTCAATTCGCACGTGTCGTATTGAGATTGGGCGGTGCAAAGTCGTTACGATTGAACCAATCAAACGTTTACAAACGAGTCACCTGAACTTTCTCCGCCCCCTGCGGGAATCGGGTTTCGATAGTAACCTCGGGCACGCGCTCGAGCCCGTCACATTGGAGTTTGTCAGTCAGTCACTCGCGCGCATCCGTCTGCAGCATGTTTAGCAGTCCCTCGAGACAGTTTGAAGAAGACCCGTTCTTCACGTGAGTCACTTTTATATCTATTCTGTTAAACAAAGATAAGTAATATAATACGTGTTCAACTGATATCAGTTAAATTATACTTCATACATGACAAGTGTGACACAAACTGCAACAGCAAGATACAGTACGTGTTTTTATTTATACTGGATTTATAAAAATGCCCTTAAGAAAATGAACCATATGGGCTTTTTGTGGCACTAGTGTAGTAATCATGTTTTTTGGTATATTGATTTCTTGTGGCAAAATGTTGTGGTAACCATGTTTTTACTTCAGTAACCGTTTAACTGTTGTAAAACCGTGGTTAAATTTCGTAAGGGTGATGTGTACAGCTTTATGAAGCTTTAGAGTAACATCCACCGGTATCGCAACGGATCGGACTGAAGAGAACCCGTCAGCCCGATACCTGATCCAGCAAAATAGACCCGGATCGGCCCCAATTCCGATCCAGAGTATCGGATCGGTGCATCCCTATAGTTTAGATGTACTTGAGTGTTGAATAACATTGCTTGTTAAGCTTTTTATTTCAATAACATGATACCGTGACAATTGTGAAATACATTTCGTATTAAATTATATTTTATTTGCATATCATATGTACTTTATTTCTACACTGTCCTCTCCCAGCGATCCATTCCAGATGCATCATGATCGCATGCGGCAGATGATGAGGGCTTTTCCGGACCCTTTCGCTCAGAGATTCACGCCTCGCATCACAGACGGAAGGAACAGAAGTCGCAGGAGTGAGGGTCAGTCCAGCACGACTCCAACCCTTCAACACAATGAGCGAGTGAGTAAACTACACACGCCAGTTCACCTCTGTTCACCTGCTGTCGTTGTCTGTCAGCGTTTGACCTCTGTTCTTTACACACTTGGCTAGAAAATCTGACTGCTTCCTAAGGGCTCTATGCACCCATGACTTGCGCATTTCACGGTCAGAACCCGCGGCAGTTTCTCGTTGGGTAGACATAAAGAGAAATTGAAAAATGAGAAAATAGTTTAATTTACACACAGCAGTGGTATGTAGAAGTGGTGTTCTACCGTCTACCCAAAAAGAAACTGCTGAGGGTTCTTCCTGTGACACGCGGAAGTCACGCATGCATAGAGCCCATTCTAGATGCTCATTACAGTGAAGATACTAAAATATTGGAAGTGGAAGATTTGGAGGTTAAAGTATGTCACTCACCAGCTGGACGCTTTGGTAGCTCAGGACACTAAACTTAGTCCCTGTGTCCATCTGTAATCCCCCACCTCTCTCGGAGGAGTATATTTAACCCTGGTCATTACCTTCATCTGATGCCAGTCTATTCACGGTCCTGCCGTATCAGGCGGGAGGTGCTAAAGATAGCCTGTGGGTCAGGGCCGGAGGGTTTGAAGAGGTTTGTCCGGTGTCTGTCTATATTTGCTGGTCTTGCAGTAGTCTCGCATGATCAGGACGGTCGGTGTAAAGACCTGTCCGGGTCCAGCCAATGGATCATAATAATAAAAAATAATCATTTAATTTCATTTCTCTTTTGGTTTCTGACTACACATGCTATCAGATGTTAACATGTTAACGGTAACATTAGTCATCTGTGCATGTGGTTTAGTAACCTGACACGTGTTTTTCTATGTAAGGTGGCATTTGAAGTCTCGCCAGTTTATTCCCAGAAGCAATACGGTTCTTCCTAGAGCTGCTCGTTTGCTAAATCAGAAGTGTTTTTCCCGATGGGAGCTGTGTTGATAGCATGAAACAGAAAGGAGTGGTGACCTCACCTGATCTGATATGGTGTTCTGGATCTTTAAATACAGTGTGGATGGTGCTGACTCTGAGACAGCAAACACCTGCTGCTTCTCCATGATTACAGCTGATAATAGGGTTAGGCTATTTGGCCTAAATTCTAAATTTCGATTATTTGAACATATTCTCTCCATTAAGATTATTGCACGATTATTTTGTTTTTGTTAATTTTTCTTTGTTTTTTTGCCCACGTAGATCACTTACAAGGTTTGTAGTGTAAATATGCCCAACTAAAGATGGGGTATTTTTTCTAATCAAACATTTCTTATCATGCTATTTTTATATAATCAATGAAAATGCAAAGTATTTATGGTTATATATTGAACATTTCGAATGTAAGACATCTTTTTTTTTTGGAAACATTTCCTCTGCCACTGAAGACAGGAGAAGAAACGCAACACAAATCAGCAAATCATCTGTCTGCATGTGTGGTGAGAAGTTCGCTTTACTTCAGGACCCTGCCTTGAGACACCTGTCCTGCCCTCATAAGAGCAGTCACGTGAAAGAAACTGTTTAACAGGAGTTTAACAGAGTTTGTAATAGTTGAACAGAGCTTAAAACTCATCACTCTGTCTAAAGAAATATGAAGTAAACTTGTTTCAGTATATTTATATTTCTCACAATATGCATATTTTTGGACCTAAAGTGTTGTGATTACTAAATGGGAGCAGACCTGGAAGAATGTCTTACCTGTCTTTCACACATATAACATAAACACAGAATATTTGATTTCTGAAAAGTAGCCATTTTAAGCTTTATTTAGACATACGTTTCATGTTTGTGTGATAAGTGTTTGCAGAGTTTTGGATCAGTGACGCATTCCAGAGATTACTTATGTGAGCGGAGTGGAGACGGCTGATAATGCGCCCTGTTCATTTTCTTTATTTCACAAAATAACAAAACGCGTTGGTGTTATTGTAAGCATACACGCGTATACAGAAATGTAACATAACTTTTGCAAAAGCATACAGGTTAAATGATTAATTACTTTTAATTTATTTTCTTTATTTACCTTCGTAAAGAAACATCGGTGCTTGAATGGCTGCTATCTGCTGTGTCGGCCAACTACATCTTTTTGTACTGTTGTGGGCTCCGTCGTGCTCTGAAAGGGAGGGGTGAACGGAGGACTGAGAGATTGGTTGCAATTCTCAAACTCACCATTAGTGGCCGCTAAAAATACCACAGTGCAGCTTTAAGATGATGTTATAGAAGCATCCTGATGAAGTCATGATATTGACAGCAAATTGATGTCAAGTGATATGACGTGCCCGCTGGGGTGTTGTCGAATCTGAAGGTTTGTTTTATGCAATGTTTACAGGAGGTGGATTTCTTCAGCAATCCTGTGGGTTTGATGGGCAGCATGAGGAACAGAATGCAGGAAATGCACAGAAATTTTGTAAGTTTGACCTTTCATAAACTTCTCCTCATAAGGATATGATTTCTAGAATCTATTTGAAATTCAAATCGTTTCTGTTGAGTTCTGTTATCATGTCCCCATAAGTGATATGAATGAGACTCTTAAAAGTAAAAAATCACATTTGTATGGTTTTGTATTTGTTATGAGTGTGAATATTCTGCAGTTGAGAACTGAGTTGTATCAGTATGATGGTGTGTTTCAGGGGAACATAGCCTCAGAACCCAACAGCCACTCGTTCTCCACCTCATCTGTCATGAGCTACTGTAAAGTGGGAGATGAACCAGCTAAAGTCTTCCAGGCATCTTCTCAGACCCGCTGCGCCCCTGGAGGAGTGAGTGCTGCTCACTGAAACATCTCAAAACATCATCTCACATCATCACACTAACCCTTCACACTTGTGTGTGTTCAGATAAAAGAGACCCGTCAATGTCTGAAAGACTCTGACACCGGCCTGGAGAAAATGTCCATCGGTCATCACATTCAGGACAGAGGACACGTCATTGAGAGGAAGGAGAACAGGAAGACAGGAGAGAAAGAACTCAACCAGGACTTCCAGAACATGGATGAGAGTGCGTGTTTGTGTGCTTTTGACTTCAGCACCCAGGCGGGGTTGGGGTAATCATTTTTGTTTCTTGTTTCAGCTGAGGCTCAGTCCTTCGATGATGAATGGCAGCAAGAAGTGTCCAGATTCCAGGTTTCGACGCCCATGGCCCGCCTAGAGGCACCGAGACACAGAACGGTACACCGAGCGGCCATCACAGGTCCACAGGAGACACGCAGGTCAGCGGCACAGACAAATGACGTTCAGTTTTATGAAAATATCAAACGATTCGCTTCACGAAACATCAACATGTCACCAGGAGCTGCTTTTTTGGAATTATGTGTGTAAACCACAACTTAAATCCAGGCCTGGTCCTCTCTCCTCGACGGTCCGGTCGCTCGTTCTCTTATGCTCCCGATCTCCTCCGTGATACTAGACCGGTGCGCGCACAGCTGCACTCATTGGCATTCACTCACCGGCCTCGACTCATGGTCTCGCCCCGCCTACTCCACTACATACCCCCATCGCCCCACATCGCCCCTTACAGGCCGGGGGGCACCCCCGAGACTGTGCTTGCTCCCTCCCTCGGGGGGTCTCCCAGTCTCGGAGTACCTTTCCCCTGGGGGTATGTAGGGACGAGACGAGACAAAGGAGACGGGAGCCCTCCAAGAAAATGGAAAGAGAGAGGGGAGAAAAAAAAAAAGTATAGTCCGGTTCCCCGACATGCTGCCGCTCGGTCCTCAACCAGCCAGGGTACTCTCTTTCGCGGTGCCATGCGGTGGCCCTGGGCGCTCGGTGGACGGCTCGAGGGCGGCCGGCGGTGGCTCCTCCTTTAGCGGGCAGCGACGAGTTCCCCGTCACCTGCTCCTCACCCTTGGGCGGACGGACGCAGGCTCCGGCCTCTGGCAGGCGGTGGCCCTCCTCGGCGCTTCCGCCCCCTGCTCCTCCCCCTTTGGCGGGCGGATGCAGGCTCCGGCCTCTGGCGGACGGTGGCAACTCCCCCGCTCCCGCTTGGACGATAGCCACCCCAGCTCGACCCAGGAGCTCGGCAGCAAAGGTCAGCGTCCCACCGAAGCTTTGGCGGCCCACAATGGCTCCTCCTCTTCTCCAGAACAAACGCTTCGGGCAACCACTGGCGGACGCCCTTCGTCCGTGCTGCCTGAACACTCCGGCACCGCGAGGCCAAACGGTGGCGAGGACTCTCCAACAGCATTTCTCTCCTTCCTCCCGGGTTCCGGCACCAATGTAACAAAGTTCGATAGTAAGGAAGAAAGGAGGGGGGAACCGGCAAACATTTAAAAATTTAATCAAATAATAACATAGCCGGCAGCCCCTCACGGACTTCCGCCGAAATAAAACAAACCACTACTAAAACCCAGGCCCGGTCCTCTTTCCTCGATGGTCCGGTTGCTCGTTTTCTTATGCTCCGTATCTCCTCGGTGATGCGAGACCGGTGCGCGCACAGCTGACGCTCATTAACATTCACTCACCGGCCTCGACTCACGGTCTTGCCCCGCCTACTCTTCTACAATGTGCTTTAGGAACTCTTAGACAGATGGAGCCCATAGACTCCCATTATATGAAGCAGAGAGGGCTGCAGATTTACCAAACAATCTTCTTTATTGTTCTACTCAAGAAAAAATGTCACCTACATTCATTTTATTAAATAAACAATTTGTTGAATGGATCCTGTAGGTCGGTTGCATTTAAAGAATCCGCATGGTACACTGACATCTAGAGGTTGAGCTTGGTATCGCAGTCTAAATTCAAAATATTCGAGAGACAAATTTAGCCAAGTAACGCCTTTTCTTGATGAACGCACGCATGCCCAGTAACGTTTTGAATTATATCGATAACAAAGGGGGAACATACAGTGGCGTAATGTGGTCAGCTGTATGTTCTTTTGGAATTTAACAACACTTTTGAACACAACACAGCCAATCAGAATCTAGCACCAGAACTAACCGTTTCATTAAAAAAAAATGTATGAGGGTATGTCCAAGACCCATTGAAAAAAAGAAGTGAAGGTGTCATCCTGCCTATAGTAACTCTGAGATTAAAATCTGATTTAAACCATGAGCTAAACATTTTATCATTTGAAGAAGTGATGAGGGTAGGAGAGAGTTTCTGTCGCTTGTTTTATTTCTGTCTGACTGGATCTCACATAAAGACTCTCAGGATCAGATGACTGTGTAAATAACCAAAGAGACATGACATCATAATGTCAAAGGTCACATATGAAAGATTAGCTGAGGTTTTACAGTCATCAGCTTGAGTCTGTGACATTCGCAGTAGATTGGGTACAGGATGGAGAATCTGACCAATTTGTATGGTAACGTGTATAAACACTCTAGTCAGCATATGATTTTCACATGTATGTTGCCTTTCACATGAGGAACGATAAAGAACTGCCACGGCACAGGTACACGCAGATAACGCTTTGTTCAATTTCGATTTATCAAGTATATTTATCACGTGTAGAGTACATTTAAAGGCTTTTTATTGCAGTCTCAGCTATACAAAACAATCCAAGTATTTATTTAGGATTAAGTATTTAAATGACTTACTGTATTGGTGGCTTACACACAAAACGTATCTACTGTAGAAGGTATGGAGTATAGACATTATTGCTGGAAAATGCAGGTGCCAATTAGATGGTGAAACAGTTTACATGAGGTGTTTGTCCTGAAATGTAGTTGTATGAAAGTATATGACAAAAATAAAATACCACACATCAAGCTGAACAGCTTTGTGTCGTGTCGGTTTTAATTTCATGAACATAATGAGCTGATTTGTCTTCACAGAGAGGCCAAAGGCGAGAAAGCCAATAACAATGAGCTGAACATCACAGGCTCCAACATCAAGAAGCAATAAAAACTGGTACCACTGCAGTCTGTCACCAGTGCTGCTCGTCAATGTGTCGTCAGTGCATGAAATTATTTTCACTGACACAATGATTGTTTGATATTTTACCTGAGATGTGTTTTTTACTGGTAATGTGCTGTTTTTTATTGTCCTACCATCACATCTGTTTGGATGAAATAAAACAAGAGAAATGTCTGTCAGTTCTCTAATAATGCACTTAACTGATCTTGTGAATGTGGAAATCAAATTTCTCTGCTCTATACATTTGTACAAAATGTTAGAATGTGAGTTTTTCATGTTTTTCTCTTGAAGTGTTATTGTTTGTTGATGATGTAATGTTGATCGTGCTGATGCCTTTCAGTGGGTCCGTTTTTAAGCTTATGCACATTTTTTCCACTTTCATAATACTGCATTAACCAATCAATAAAGTCTTTACTGAGCTTTAACCCAGAAGCTTCCTTTGCTCTATTAAAAGATAGTGTCACACAAAACAACAGTTGCTTTTTACTTAAAATCATTTACTGTTGCAATTCTGCAGTGCATGTACATTTTTGTCGTCTTGGTCTAATGTCTTGTACTTTTTCCTCAACCTAGCAAATTGTTGTCATTTTATTCAGCTGATATACTGTTTCGATATGCAATAGAGCTGCAGATTTAACAGCAATTTACACCACCAACATTTGACTTCTCCAGCCCCTTGTTGATGAAAACCAATAAAATCAGAACACACATCCAAGAACAGAGGAACATAGAAATTCTTTCAAGATTACACCGAATGACAGATTCAGTCTGTAACCTGAGAGTATAAGGATTTATTTTATGTCTGATGTTATTTTCAGTACATTTCCCTTCAGATGTGTTCATAACTCATGTGATGGATGGTATGTGCAAATATCTGTGAGTTACCTTCAGTAATAAACCCACAGGTTCATGCATTAAAAACTTGAGGATTAAATAATAGTTCATAACTTCTCATTCATTACAGCCAGTGACATCACAGATCAGGATATTTGTGTACACAGTAACAAACAACTATTGTTGACCTCTACAAACAGAATCACGTGACCTCGAGACCCTGACCTCGAGTCACATCAGTGAGGAGTGAAATTATTCACTATATGGCATTAATAAATAATAATAATTAAACACTTAGAAACATATTTTAAGTATTGTTTTTTTTGTCATCAGATTTATGTTTCTTAGAGAGTAACTTTATAGAGTGTTAAATAAAACCCGAAATATATATAATACATGTTAAGTGCACTCGTTTAATTAAATTATATGTTACAGGCTTATTCAATTAAAGATAATCGAAAACCATCAATGTGACTGAATTAATGTTGAATTTTTCTCTATTTACAAAAAGGACACACATGGACGCATTGGGCGGTAACGAGGTGACGTAAAGAAAATCGCGTTTATCACGTGTGCTTTGATTGTCCCTCGCGACTCACTGTTGAAGCGGAAGTGTTTCTCCGGCAGCCGGTCAGAGCTTGACATTCAGCCCATGTGTACGTAACATCATCACACGTTTTAGTGTATCTGTCAGAATGAGCCTCCTGAGAGCAACATCAGCTTTAACTCGAATACACAAACCGACAAACATCGCGCTTACACAGGTGCGTGTGTGTGTGTGTGTATGTGTACTCTCTCTATATCACTATCATCATGTTCTTCTCTCTCTCTTAAGTTTCTGTTTAATTAAAGTGTGCTTCATTGGCATGACAAAATATAAATTCGTTTTGCCAAAGCACTTGCAACTGTGCTTCGTACAAATAGTGCAAGTATGTGTACAAACGAAATGAAAGATAATTAAAATATAAAATAACATTATATGTATGTAGTGCAACTAAAGCGGTTTGTAATTATATGAAAACAGAAATGCATTATAATCTAATCAAAGATTTACGAAAGCAGAATTATAAGCATATTAAAGGATATAATAATCTAATGTTATTTAGAAATATTTGAAACAGCAGGTCAGGTCAGATTGATTGTTTTCTCCTTTGTTGTGACAGGCACACATATTATGTGGCAGTCCTTGTATTCTCCTAACAGATACGCCAGTTTCTCATCTTTTGACAGATTTTCAAATGCTTGTGTATGGACTTGATTTTCCACAAAACATTGTCCGTATATCCGTGTATTTTGTGCATTCTGTGAGGAAGTGGAGTTGTGTCTCAGGTGTGTTGAGATGACAGTGTGGACAGTCTCTGGTCCTGTGGCAGTCATGTTTGTGTGTGTCTGCCGGTCTCTAAAGTGACTTTATGTCCACTGAGTCTGCATCTCATCAACATGGCTTTTAGTTTTTAATCTGTCACTGTTTACAGATATTCTGCCATTCTCTTTAGGGCCAATTAAAAATTGCATTTCACTTTGTTGTTTTGTTTGGGTTTCCCAGTGAGTGATATAATTTTGTTTCATTTGTGTTGTGATTGTGTTGAGTTTGATTTTGTCAGTGTTGTTGTGGTTGAGAGCATCAGTAGATGTTAGGGCTGAAACTTCAGGTCTGAAGCTCTGGATCA
This sequence comes from Triplophysa dalaica, assembly GCF_015846415.1. Lineage (NCBI taxonomy): Eukaryota > Metazoa > Chordata > Actinopteri > Cypriniformes > Nemacheilidae > Triplophysa > Triplophysa dalaica. The sequence continues at coordinate 777,682 of NC_079550.1, forward strand.
GCTGACAGAGAGGATTCATTTCTTTGCTCATCTCGTGGTGTTTCAGGACTTTATAATGATATTAGTGAGGGTCACTGTGTTCAACATGTTTCCACAATCTGAATGCCTTTTTTTCTATCTTTATGATGAGTGGATATTTGCCTAATTCTGCTCTGCATGCATTGTTTGTTGTGTGCCGGTGAGGTTGTAAGATATTTTTACAGAGTTCTGTATGCAGGCTCTCAATTGGATGGTTTTCCCATGTAGTAAAATCTTAAATTGGATTTGTCAGCTGACCCTTCACTTCCATAGAGGGCAAGCGCTTCAATCACTGATTCTAATATTTTCAGCCAAATTGTAATTGGATTTTCTATAGGACACCTTTGATGGCATAGAAGAAGGCCCTACGTGCTTTATCTCTCAGTTCATTCACCGTATGATTAAAGTTTCCTGTGGATGTGATTTTTAAACCCAGGTCATGTAGTCTGGTGTGTGTGTTATGGGGAACATGTGTGTCTGGATCGTTTCTGAAAAGTGATTATTTTAGTTTTACTGTGGTTTTACCAGGTCTGACAGTATTGTTCTAGCAGGTTCAGTCGTAAGTCATGTTCTGTCTCCATCTCTCTGTTGTGTCAGGTGTTGATCAGCAGCTGCCGGTCGTGTTCAAATGGAGTCACACCGAACGAACGTATCCGGAACATTGGGGTCTCGGCTCACATTGACTCCGGGAAGACCACGCTGACAGAGAGAGTTCTCTACTACACAGGCCGGATAGCAGAGATGCACGAGGTGAGCGAGCGCTCTCAGACAGCCTTGCTTCAAGGCCTACGAGAGCAACACGACAATGAAAGCAACAGAAGTGTGTGTGTGTTGTCAGGTGAAAGGGAAAGACGGGGTGGGGGCTATCATGGACTCTATGGAGCTGGAGAGACAGAGAGGGATCACCATCCAGTCTGCCGCCACATACACCTTGTGGAAACATCATAACATTAACATCATCGACACACCAGGTGTGTATTCACTGATCATTAGTACAGAACAGTGAACACAACACGCTGCTGACTGATGTTCACTACTCTGGCCCACAATACAATACAGTGCAGTGGAATGAATGGAACGGTTTGACCTATCAATCATTTTGTATACGTATATAAGAGATGATAACTAGCCAAATGTCAAGAGGTTATGTGACTCTGATGTAGCATTTGTGTTGTGTGTGATGTGTGTTCCTCAGGTCACGTGGACTTCACCATCGAAGTGGAGCGAGCTCTGCGTGTGCTGGACGGAGCCGTGCTGGTTCTGTGTGCGGTCGGAGGTGTGCAGTGTCAAACCATGACTGTGAACCGACAGATGAAACGCTACAGCGTGCCCTCCCTTACCTTCATCAATAAACTGGACCGCATGGGTGCCAATCCCAGCCGAGCCCTACAGCAGCTCAGGTCACACACACACACGCAGTATTATTTGAAGAAACTGAAACAAAATGAAAATACTTTTTTATCTTTAAATGCTAAAATCGGGTCTCTTGTGCATCTGCCAACTCAGAAAACGTAAAAAATGACAAACATTAACCTTTTTTATGTGACCCTATCTCTGCAAGTCTGTTAGAAAACGAAGACTTCAGAAATCACTCTCTTAATGACGTAAACAGTCGTTCTTATTATAATATTTCCTCCCCTTGTTCTGAACGTGTCCACCCATTGCGGTGCCGCCATTTTTGTCTTTCGCATGTGTGAAGTTTCAACACCATGGCAAAAGTAGCAAAGCTTACACAGACCAACACAGAACAATGTTCCCAGGCTCACGGGAGACAAGAGAGCAATGGATTTATTTAGTTTTCAATGGAAATCATCCACACTGAACGAGTCAAAGCTGCAAATAAAGACCGTATTTTTTAACCTGTGTAAAATGTTTTACATTTACATTTAGTCATTTAGCAGACGCTTTTATCCAAAGCGACTTACAGGTGGGGTAGGCAATAGAAGCAATTGGGACAGCATAAGTACAACAAAAGCATAAGTGCAATCAAAAAAAAGAGGGCTGGTCTCATATAACCCAACACAGTATACAGAACCATTCATTTTTTTTTTTTTTTTTTTAAGAGTAGAGAAGAAAATAGAGTTAGAACAGATCAGTCAGGTGTTGACGGAAGAGATGTGTTTTCAGGCGTTTCTTAAAGATGGCTACAGAATCTACAGATCTTGTAGCAGCAGGCAGATCATTCCACATAGGTGGAACAGATCCGGAGAAGGTGCGCGATAGAGATTTTTTTCCTTTTTGGGATGGTACCACAAGACGCTGTTCGTTTGCAGAGCGTAGGGATCTGGCGGGTACATATGTCTGCAGTAGCGAGTGAAGATAAGGTGGTGCCGAACCAGTGGTGGTCTTGTAAGCCAAGAGAAAAGACGTTGAGCCTACCTTGTGTTCTTTTCTTAATGTAACTCATTGCTTTTCTGTGTTGACCATTTAACAATAAGAAGAATTTATAAATATCAACATGTCATTTTAAAACCAACAAATATTCTATAATAATTACCCAGCAACAGGAACTTAATATATGATGTGACTTCCTGGCTGTTGCTGATCTTTTACGTCTTTAAGCTGGATGAATCACATTTTAACATTTGTTTCCACAAACTTGATTTTGATTTGTGTCCAGTTATGCAGGCAGACTCACATTTAAGCATAGCGTGACGCTTTCATTCAAATTTGATTAAGAGTTGTTTCGAGAAATAAAAGCTTGAAGAGGGACAGACGAAATATAGGATCATTTTTTATTAGAATTTAATGTGATTGGATTGACGGTGAAGAATGAAAGGGAAATATTGCGTGAGCTTTTTTTGAGAGTACCAGGTGTCGCTCATGCTCTGATTAACCCAGTGTTCTGGATCGGATGTAAACCGCCAGAGAGAGAGAGTGGAGGTGTGAGTATGACCTTAAACACGATTGTTTTTTTAATGTTTTCGCTGCTTTGCGTTAATCACAAAGACAATTTGACCAATTTGAGTCAATGACAACATTAAAGATTACGGAATCGAAAAGGAGTCGGCGAGAGTCGATTGCCCATCCCTAGATTTGTTGTAAAACTAGAAAAAAATCAACCCTTTAAGTTAAGCCCCTAACATATTTAATTTCGAAATAAGTAAATAATAGGGGCATATCGCTATTTCAACCGAACCTAACGAACTGCGATACACCTCGCACAGAGAAACTCATGGCGTACTGCGAAACCTCCACTTCCCTGGCCTTTATTTTATCTGTCGAAGCATAAGATAAACAGCAATGTCTTTTTATCTAGAACTTGCACCACATGGACCAGAAAGAGCACAAAGGTGTGTGGATACAATCGTCAGTAAAATAAGCTTCTTGAACAGCTTCTCGAAGAGATTTCTCATTAATGTGATAAACGTTAAATAAGGTATTGCAAATTAGTATTGTTGTACTGTGGCAGACAGCACGATGCAAATTGAAAATGCTCTGCAATGATGGCGTGACGCATCATTTGGCCTTATATCACAAAGGCAATTTGATAAAATAGTAGGAAGAACACTTTTGATAACCAAATAACATTGTTGTTATTTTTGTTATTAAAATTATTAAGTTAAAAGTGAATCTAATGTTCTTTAGCATGACTGGTGCAATGCCAGGACCCTAGAACCTTATAATTGGTGTACAGTAACACTGTATAGATCCTCTATACATTGCTGAGCAAAACTACTCCATAGTGTTATACGACCGGAAATGAGTCTGCGGACACTGGTCTTGCAAAAGCTCACCGGCGACATTTATTTTGTTTAACTAGCTCATTAAGCAACGAGAAGGATTTGGCACAATGGTGGAAAAGCGCTCCACAATTGAAGTCAGAGATGCATTTGCACTGTGAACTGAATTATAAGCTCATGTGTTTTTCCATTTGTGTTGTTTGCGCAGGACTAAACTCAATCATAACGCCGCCTTTGTCAATATTCCCATCGGTCTGGAGGGAAACCTGCGTGGGATTGTGGATCTGATCCAGGAGCGCAGCATCTTCTTTGAAGGCCCTTTCGGGTAAAGCGTCTTTGCTCTTCAGAATGTTGGTGAATGCGATGTGAAAGCGATGTTGTGACGTCTTTGTCTTGTGAAGTCAGAGCATTCGCTACGATGAGATCCCAACGGACATGCGAGCGGAGGCGGTGGACAGGCGTCAGGAGCTGGTGGAGTGTGTGGCTAACGCAGATGAAAAGCTTGGAGAGATGTTTCTGGAAGAGAAAGTTCCCAGCGTGGACGAGCTAAAGGTGTGAGCGTGAGTCCAAGTAGACTTTGCAAGTATGCTGTCGGCCCGTGTCGTTGAGTCTTTCTCTATCTGCGTGTGTTCAGGCGGCTGTACGCCGGGCGACGGTCCAGCGAATGTTCACTCCTGTGCTGGTGGGCAGCGCTCTGAAGAATAAAGGAGTCCAGCCTCTGCTGGATGCTGTGCTGGACTATCTGCCCAACCCCAGCGAGGTGAAGAACTACGCAATTCTCAACGACCAGTGAGTACACAACGCGTTCTCCATGACATCACAAACTCAGAAAATTTAATCAGAAGAATGCTTCTGTTACGTGTTTCTCCTCATCTGTGTGCGTACGAATTTGAACGCGTATATCTCATACAGGGACACAAATGACGGCACAAAAATTCAGATGGACTCGTCCAGAGACGCTACGCAAGCGTTTGTCGGTTTGGCTTTTAAACTGGAGGTGAGTTCCAGACTGTACGAATGTTTTTGTTTTCCTCAAACGCACCTTGACTTTGTGTCTTTGCCCCTCACGTTCAGGCGGGTCGATTCGGTCAGTTGACGTACGTGCGGGTGTATCAGGGATGTTTGAAGAAAACTGAATATATCTACAACACCCGCACGGGTAAAAGGGTCCGAGTTCCGAGGCTGGTGAGACTTCACGCTGATCAGTTGGAGGTTTGTGTTCATGCTGAAGAGTTGCACTGTTGTGTTGTGTTGCGGCCATCAGCGATTGAATGTGAACTGTGTTGTTGATCTTCAGGATGTCGAGGAGGTGTACGCGGGAGATATCTGTGCTCTATTTGGCATTGAATGTGCCAGTGGAGATACATTTACTGCTCGCAGTAACGCCAACCTCTCCATGGTACATGAAGAAACCACACACACACACACACACACACACGCACACACACACACACACACACACACTGATGTTCACATGAAATATGATGATGGTGTTTATTCACAGGAATCCATTCATATTCCTGATCCTGTCATCTCTATGTCCATGAGACCTTCTAACAAGGTACTGAAGCACGTCACATGTCGTTGTGTTTGTGTACTGTTGGATATTCAGTCACGGGTGATCTTCCCTCTCGCAGAATGACACAGATAAGTTCTCGAAGGGAATCAATCGTTTCACCAGAGAAGACCCCACCTTCAGAGTCCAGTATGACCCTGAGAGTCAGGAGACCATCATCTCCGGCATGGGAGAACTACACCTGGAGATCTACTCGCAGGTACGCACAACATGCTTCACCACAAAAACATTTCACCTGACGCACTCCTCCATGCAAAATGTAAAAGTGGTTATTTTGCTTAAAGTGGATGCAACACGCGCAGTTTCTGCCAATCTCATTGTAGAAAAGCTCAATAAAAGGAAGGAAGGAGGCGGAAACCGGAAGACATTAATTTTTTTTAAAATATAAGTAATAACAGCATGCGACCCCTCAAGGCCGACCGCCGGCGAACAAAACAAATCACAACAAAAGATACTAAAGTAGAACAAACACTCTTCCCACCCATCAAAAAGTCGTCGAAAAGATGTCGAAAAGACGTCAGTGCCAGACATCCAAACAAGCCGAAATGTGGTTGAAAAGTGAAAGGTGAAACGACGTCTTTTTCGGGTCTTTGAGAAGACGTCTTTTTCGGGTTGTTGAAAGACGTCTATAAAAAGTTTTGTCTTTTTCCAGACTTGAATTTAACTTAATTTTAAGCATAAAATCATTTATATGCATTCAATATTATATTATATTTCTCAAAAAAAGACAACTGACTAAAAGTACTACGAAACATTTATTGTCAGTTACATAACATACAAATAATCGAAACATTTGAATAACAAAATGTAATAAGAACACTTTAGTTTGCACGGTGCCCGCTATACCGCCAGATCGCCCAGGGGCCGTGTCGTCTCCCATGGCTTTGACTATGATGTGGTCGGTGGCCTTGCTGTTTCACATTTTGACTGCATCTGCAATGACAAAGAAAAACACATTTGTTCTCAGTTTGTTACTCAAAAGGAATAATTAATTTGTTGTAAAGATGGTTCAGTTCGCATATAGCCTAAATGAAATGCCTCGATTCACAGTTAAGGAATGTACGGCGCCTTCCGTACAATAACATTGGACCCGGAAAAGGTATTTTACATTATACGACAGCGGCCTTTATCATACGGTTCAGATGTAAACAGCACATAAAAGACAGTAAACCATGTGTGAGCAGTTATTGCAGTAGCCATTTAACGGAAAAGACAGTCCGTCAACTGTTCTGTGAAAGCGTGAAAGAAACTCTCCTCAGACTGTCTGTGTCCTTATTCGATGATTATTACTATGATTATTATACTTTCCTCATAGTATGTAATTTTCTTTTGTTGTAAGCTTATGATACAGGATGAGTTTAAATAAAACCGTTAAGTCAAAAGCTTTTACCTCAGATAAACGGCTGTAGTGTGGTCCACTCAGAAGTGAGTCGGTGGGTCACAGACCACAGTTTATATTCCAGGTCTCGCGGGGTTGGAACGCGCATGCAAGCAAGCAAGAAGTACTATTTTAATATATTGTTTATACATGACATTTTTAATGTGTATCTATGGAAACATACCTTGCGTTGTACTACCTTATGACAAAAAAAGTAGATAGATTAGAAAAAATTTGCAGTGCGGCTCAATGAGCCTGACTATAGTGGTGTGTGTGGCTCTTTGCTAAAAAGGACACTTTCAAAAAATACTTAAATTGCTCTTTTCCGCACACTAAATTAAGTTGTATTCTAAAAATTCTGCTTTAGTATTTAAGCCTCCTCAGACACAAACTCTTAAGTTGAAATCGTTGCTATAGTAACAGTTCCGCTCTATCTAGAAGTCATAGTTGATGTAGCGGAGCTTTCCTGCTCCGGGAGAAGTTATAGTTCACACTTCCTGTTTATTGATTTATGTGCTTTTAACATACTATTCATGTAGGCATATTTAAAATGTATTTAATTACCACCTGTAACTAAGTGCTAACTAAATAAAAATGTATATTTCATATTCGTAGTGTCTTAAAACAGGGCCGGCCCAGCCTGTATTTGTGCCCTAGACAAGATTTTAGATTGGCTGAGTACACTTATGTTTTTAAGATTATATTAAGTAGTAATACATTTAATACAAATTGTATAATTACTAAAAAGTATACAAATTAAATATGAGATTAAAAATCTTACCTGTTTCCCTTTTTTTCAATGAGATGTGCAGTGAAGAACCTTCTCATCCAATGATCTTTTTCTTCAATGGACTAAAAATTTACTTGTTGCAGAATGAAAGCATTGGTTTTGAAATTTGAAATGAACTTTAAGATCAAGTTTTAATTTTCTCAAATCCACTGCAATCGTGGCCATGTCACAAACCTTATTAAAAATATCTTCCTTTGTGTTAAACAGAACAAAGACATTAACACAGGTTTGGGACAATTAGTAAATTATGACAGAATCATCATTTTTGGATCAACTATTCTGAATTTGCCTCAAAGAAGCTAATTTTGTAGTTTCATCTAAACATAGAACCCAGTTTATTGTAAAGTTCCATTAATGTGCAGCAACTGAAGATTCAGGAGTTTGCTTTGGGATGAGAAAAGATCATTTTTGTGCTTTGGTCAACGACTTTGTCAATATTGATTGACAATGATTATTGTCATTGTCAACATTAATGCTTGTCTTTGGCGCTGTAAAAGCTGTAATTTTGTATAACAAAAACCGGAAAAAACTAATGCACTCTGTAAATAGCGGAGAACGGTTGCGTGATAAATAAGGGAAACTCTCACGAATGCAACATTATGAGCAACTATTAACAACAAATCGACCAACCTTAAGAAACGTCTGAAAGGTTTGTGCATCATGAAGAAGCGGCGAAAACACTTTATAAAAATGAATTAGCAGCCACAACATTATTTTTATGGATATTTTATATTGAATATTACGGCTTCCATTATAAGCATATCGGCTCATAATATAAATATTTGTGTTCTTTAGCCACATTGTTGAACTAGTTAAATTATATCTTAAGAAATAGTCGCAACACACGTTTTTATCAAGAAACTACTGCAAATGTGATTTTCTTTTCATATCAATATCAGTAATATATGTGGTCCGAAACAGGCCTCCGATCTAGGATTTTGACCAAATCAGACTATTTTTGGACTAAAGTTGGACGAAATTTAGACGGACCAAAAAAAGACAAATTTTCGACGTCGATCTTTGGGCTAATTTCGACCAAATTTCGTCGGACCAAAAAAAGACCAAATTTCGGCGTCGATTTTTGGGCTAAAAGACGGCCAGGACGGGCCGACTTGATTTAGCCCAAAAACAGACGTCCAAATGACGTCTAGTGCTGGGTGGGTTGTACAGTGGACGACGCAAATTGATGGACGTGCTCTTCCTCTCGCTCTCCTTCTGGTTTATGTGTGCACATTCACTGTTCCGGGGGAAATCGTCCATAAGAGGAAAATAAGCACCTTTGTTTCGTCAAAGTTATCCATGGTTGAAAAAAACTTGTATAAAAGCTGAGGGAGTGTATTTTGCATAGAAATACTACATTATATGCCCAACCGAGTTCAGTTTTCAATACTTAACAGTAAGTAGAGTAGCCTACATATGTAACAGCATCATGTTTTTTATTTTATGTTGTTGCAGTCCGCACCGAGTAACCAGGGCTCTAGACTTGGTCCAAAATGTTCGCAAATGAAATAATTTTTTATAACATGCGAGGTAAAATTTCACAGGGTCGCATTGGTGTAAAACGAACTTTTTCCCGGCAAACATTTATTTGAAAATGTAATGCGTTTCATGAGTGGTCAATGACACACTTGTGATAAGTGTAGGAAAGAGCGAGCAGAGAGATTGTGCACTCCCTCTGTCTCCAAACTAAAGTGTTTGTTTTACTTCATTTAGTGTTGCGCAGACCGATCGCCATAAAAGCATCGTGGGACAGAGTCCTCCATATGCTTTTACACACTTTCACATATTGATGTCATATTTCGTTCTGCGCTGCGCTTTATGAAGTCGAACATGTCGGTTTCTGAACTCTCTCTCAGAGGCGTAGGAATGGGGCAGGCAATTGCCTGGGGCCCCCGCTTTTGAGGGACCCCCTGATGACTGCTGTTTGAAACAGTCAGAAATTGTCATCTGAATAAAACACTCAACAACATTTTGCCAAGCCCCTTTGCTGGGCCCTCTCTCCTGCTACACATGCTATGATATCCGCGAAACACATGACAACAGCGGCAGACTTCCGCTCCGCCTCGTCTTTATTCAGCAAGCTCTTCAATCCACGGCCTCGCAGTTCAGAGTGAACTTCAGAAGAAGAGAATACGGTGCGTGTATTTACTGCTATTTGCTATTCTGCATATGTGCAGTTCCTTCTTATAAAGGCAGTTTACATAATGTGAATCACGCTGGGGCAATACAGTACAGTTTCCCATCTACTGTAAAGTTTGTCTCATTAACACATTATACGGTTGTCGACCTGCGAATAATGTGCTTCACATCCATGAGGGCATACTTTAGAAGACGATCCTGATGCTATTTCCATTTGGATTTAAAACATTTAATTCTGTATGTGGCATTCGATGAACTCAACGTCTTGCACAGAAGTGATGGACAGCACTCGTATAAAGTGCTTATCAGAGTCTATGGCAAAGAAAGAAAAAAATTCCTTACTGATAAATATTAAATATATATATATATATATATATATATATATATATATATATATAAATATTTACCCAGCAGATTGTGACATTTATTAGAGGGATTTGTGCTTAGGATGTCTCTTTGAATAATAACATTTGTTAAACTTAATGTGAAAGGGATGATACAGATGTATTTATTAAGATAATACATTTGTGAAGACTAATAGAAAAGTGTAAAACAAAATTGATGCTAACCATACCTTTTTAGGTGGATTTCTAATTTTTCCATGTATTTGTTAACTTATATCTTTTGTGATGTCTTAAGAGCTGTCTAAAACCGACAGCACATCAATGTCTGCAAACGTCCGATTTGTGACACAATGACTCATTTGAACATTTGATTTATTTTGTTGAAACAACTCCTATATCAAACACTGAACTCAGGAGACTCACTGACTGAACCCAACAAATCAGTCACTCAAAACACATCAGAACACAAGCATGCTAAGACTATTTAACAAGAGTGGTTAGTAAGATTTAGTATTTAAAGTTTATTTATGACAATGTGTAGTAAAGTAATAATTTAGTTCTGAGTCACTTTTAAGTTTTGAGCTAGCTAATTAGATTTAATTTAATCTGGTAAAAATAATGAAGGCCTGTGAAAAAGTACAGCTTTTTGCAAAGTGGTCAAAAAGGAGGATTGTGAAGAGTGACAGGTTATATTTGTGTCATTTCATAGCCAATATATAACTTGAATATAAAACAAAATAATAACAACTGTATAAAATAACAAATAGAAAGTTTCTTTGCATTTATTTTGGATTTATTGGGCACCACTATTTTAATAGACAGAGTGACATATAAACAGAAAGATTCATCAAGTGAGGTCATTATGACTACTATAAAAAGGGTTCGATCAAATTGTAAGCTAGTGCGACCAACTGAAAAAGGGGAACGGAGTCTAGAGCCCTGTTCACTCACTGTCATCATCACCCATTCTCTTTCATCCATTTCATCTTCTGCTAAATAAACTCTTACGCATCTTAAAAGTCCTAACAATTTCTGATGTTAAGAGCTCTTTTAAGCGTTAAGATGCTGTGTGAATAACTTTTATTTTTACTAGGATCTTCTGGTCAATTCTAAGGTGAAATGTCTATATTGTCATGGTTATTGTCATTAGAGCTGGATTGTGACACATTACAGATGGACACAACACATGCGATGCCCTGAATTTCTCATTGTTTTTTTGTCTTGTTTAAGATCTGACGAGTTTATGATGTGATGTTTGTGTGTAAGACCCTCACATAAGTCACTAACATGGTGATGATGTTTTGCTGTTGTGTTGTAGAGGATGGAGAGAGAATATAACTGTCCGTGTGTGATGGGGAAACCAAAGGTGGCTTTCAGAGAAACTGTGACCAATGCTGTGACGTAAGTCTAAAACACACTTTTTTTTTGTCTTTGTGCGAGGTAATGTACATGAAATGAGCGAGTTGGAGGCGAGTGAAACCAAACAGACTCATCTGTGTAGGCATCTCTGAACCAGCCTTGATAAATGCTTCTTAAATAAAATAGTGGGCCTGTATTCACCAAACTTCTCAAGGCTAAAAGTAGCTCCTAACTTATCGATTTAGGGGAAACTCTTTAATATAATGGGCGTGTCAGTCCTAATTTTAGGACTCCTAAAGTATTTCACAAAGCATTTTAGCACTTAAACTAGCACCTAAATCTGTGAATGTTGGGAGTAGTGAAGAGGACTAAGACTAACTCACATCAACCCAAAAATGGCTGTTACACCGGCAGTCTGCCTTGAAACCTAAACATTTTAGAAAAATTTCATAACATAACATCTGCTACCGGTTTGCCAGACAGGCAAGATGCTTACAATTAGCTGAACATATACTTTATTTGAACATATTGTTTATTTGCAAAGGCAGACAACTCCTTTTTATTTTACATTTCAAAAATCAAGTATGTCTTTTGTTATCATGTGTTTGTCTTTAGTTTTTTTATTGTTATTTAATAAAAAAACTAACTGCAGTATGATTGATTAATTAGTAACTTAAACTATTTAAAAATAAGATTATAAAATATAGGCTATGACTACATTTTTATTTTAAGATCTTAATTAAATTATGTCATTTAAAGATGATACCCCATTCTATAACATTTCTCTGATTAAATGACGGACAGAGACCAATCCTCTATCAGCCAATCACTGTGGTCATAGTCAATAAGCTTGCTGAAATCATCCATAGCAACAAGGTCAACACCAGCCTTTCTCTGAGCTTAAGATGTGTTTCTGTTCCTAAGTAAAAGATACTCTCAGCAGCGCCATGAAGAGGTTTGAGGAAACTGTTCACTAAAATCTTTGACTGCTGTTAAGGGGAACTCTTAGTGCCAAGATAAATGTTTCGTGAATATGAGCCCCGAAAATTAAAATAAGAATTTACACAGGGCTCAAAAACAATGGTATAGGCACAGAAACTGGGTCATTAGATCATCAAGACATGAAAGATATTTATTTGCGGTTTCTTTTTCAAATGTTCAGCATGGGCCCAAAAGGATGAAGTATAAGGTAGAAGTAAAAAAAACCCAGAAGAATCCAGGTAACCATTAGACAATGGAGCTAAGTGCACTGTCACTTTAAACAGAAAGTGTTTACCTGAACAAATAACCACCTATGAATTAAAACACAAGCACACACTGATAAAGAGCACTCACACACAGCACTCTGAGGCCTGAACTCTTTATTGCTCCATGACCTTAGCACACACAGTGTTTTATATCAGTTTAAAGCGGATGATGATGACACGGGTTCAGTGCTCTTGGGCGGCATGGCGTGAGGGCATTTGGGCTGCAATTCAGTCTCCATCACTCTGACTCCTTCATTTGGAGACCATGACATCGACAGCTTCCAATGAATGATCTCCTGAAACACACGCACATCAGTCATGAAAGCCCGTTTCTTAAAACCACTAAATAAAACCCACACAAATGTGACGGAACAGATTATGACGTCATACAGGTTTGTTTCAGGCCGTCTGTGATGATGCATGTGTTACCTGTGAGGGCATGTCGTGAAGCAGAACGTGATATTTCAACATCAGCTGCTCCTCAAGGTTCGCCTGCAATACATCAGGTCAAAGGTCACGCGTGCCGATCAGTGTGCGCACCACCGTGCCGCATGTGGTGCAGCTCACCTGTTGTGCGACGCTGGCCACCTGTGCCATGTTGAACTCTGTGTTCTCGGTGGATTCTCTCAGCATGATGAAGGATGAGGCCACGCGTGCCAGATGCCAGAAGGGCTTCATCTCTTCAGTCATGTTACCGTAGCTGTCTGAGGAGAGAGAGAAATGCATGTGAAGCTCACGGCGCTCTATCTGTGTGTGATGTGTTTGGGAATTAACTTGCCTGGAATGTTGTGTGCGGTGACGGCATGCTCGGCCTCGCTGTACTTGCGGTAGAAAGCTGTTTCTTCAGCTGTGCAGTTGATGTGCTGTAGAGCCTCACAGCTGCACTGAACCTCGGGTGGGGCGGCCTCATCTCGCCGTGGGAAGAAAACCTCGGCCGAACATCTGAAGGCCGCTGAACCCTGACATATTCAACAATACACGTGACCAGCAAAAGTTTGAATTCTTACTGTAGTAAAGCGCAGTCAAATAATTTCTACAGACTGTAGTGTTATTTCAGATTTATTCGTATTTTAAATTTTCTGTCGTTTGATATATATTTTTACACATTTATTTAAATTTTCTATGTATTTAAATTAGTTGAATAGTTGAAAAGCTCAAGTATATAAATGAACACAGTCTGGGTGTCACTCAGCTCTCTATACAGTAGGTGTGTGGTGTAACACATGACTGCTTAATATAAAAACTCTTTTTCTGTGACATATCCATTGCATAACTTATCTGAACGCTACCTTTAGACGCTTACTAGACTGTTCTCTATCTACTAATATTTGGTCATATAAAAATATTATACGCATCTTAACTTTCTTTCACAAACTGTCAGGATTTCCAGTTGTAAAGTGTCAATTTGTTTCAGAAGATGTTCACTGGAGGGGCGTTTGCATTATTTTAATGATGGATGTTTGTACTTTTTGGAGATTTTGTTTCAAATATTTGTTTGCGCTCAAGTCAGTCGGTCACATACATCTGAGATAACAGGAGGGAGCGTAAATGTTGAGAGAATTAATTTTGGGTGAACTGTCGCTTTAAGAAGATTCAAACGGTGATGAAAGTGCAGAACACACAAACCTCACTGGCCCAGTCGACCACAGAGAAGTCCAGATAGTACTTCCTGCCTCCTCCTGCAACTTCCTGTTAGCAGAAAACTTTACTGAGCAGTACACAGTACAGTAAACTACACACTTCTGAGCTGCAGACACTGGCTTACAGTAAAGTAACGTTACACACTTGTTCGCACATGAAACTCACCTGCGCTCGAGCCTCGTGCACCTGCTGCAGTCCGAACACTTTGAAGGGCGAGCCATGTCGCGTGTTGATATAATGCAGGGCCACTTGAGCCGCACGACGGGCTGGGAAATGAGTGGGCACCAGATTCCCTGTGGACATTTCAGCTTCCGCCTGTGCGTGACAGATAAAACACAGAATACAGACGGATGAGAAATAAAATGATGTTGCTATTGACTTTGACCCGCTCTCTGAACGTGACATCACTGTATAAACAAACCCAGAAGGCGTTCGGTTCGACTTTTTGCGGCGCTGCGCTCAAAGATCGCCGTATGACATCATAGTATCGCGTGAGCACAGCCTTCCAAACGCTCACGCGATACTTGAATGTCACACTGTGACCGCAGCGCCGCATGACATCGACACTCCTCTTCACATGCTTCTTTTGCGCTCGTGATTTTCTACACTTCCCGTCCGCGCATCACCGCGCCCTCTCTTAAAGGGACAGCAACGCTTTTCCTTTGAGCAGCTTACTTGCAACAGTTTGTTTTGGTACTTCACAACGCTTTCTGCTACCATGACTAATACCAAAAACGGAAAAGTTATAAAACAGTTCTCATATAGTATTTTAGCAGATATGACATTAACCTCCCTTACGAAAATCAACCATGGTTTTACTTTGGCCGAAGGAGAAAAATACCTGGTTTTGCCAATTGTAATAAAAATCCCAAAACATAGTCAAGTTACTGTACTTTTACTATAAAAACATGGTTAATCATCGCAAGGTGTATAAAGTGCACGTGTGTGTGTCTCTGCATGTCCAGTTTATATAGAGTAAAGGCTTTATTATCAATTCTGCCACATGTACAGTACATACATATAGAGGATTGAAATTGCGTTACTATCAGACCCATGGTGCATACAAAATAACACATAACAAATATATGTATTAAAAAATACAGATAAATACAGATTATTATATACATGTATAATACAACAATTTTTTGAAGGGATATTCGAAAAACATATAATATACATATGAATTACAATAGCTCTCTATCCTGCCTCATCAAAATATGAGGTGTATGGTGTACAATATATTTTTGGCTCAAAATTTTGTTTTGACTACAGCATGGCGAGGAATAGGAAAATTATTGTAATATACAAAAAGCATAGAAATACTATACAACAAGAAATAAACAGACCATTGGTCTGTTTGAAAACTGGATTCTGATTGGCTGGAAGTTGTGCATTAAATGGGACAGTTCACCCATAAATGAATATTCCGTCATCATTCACTCTATGATAGTCAATGGGGGTTGCTTCAAATCGGTTTGCTTACTGACATTCTAACAAATATCTTCTTTTGTGTTTTGCAGAATGAAATTGATACAGGTTTGAAACAACCTTTGGGGAATTAAACGATGACAGAATTTTTTATTTTTGGGTGAACTGTCCCTTTAATGGACGGGTAGTTCCATTCAGTTTGATCAATGTTTGAAATTAACTGACAGAAATCAATTCACCTGTCATTTTCCCGTCTGATCACAAATGACCCTGTAAATGTCAATAACAGCTTTCACTCCTGCATTAAAATCCTTTAACGCAAGGCTAGCTGTGGATTATCCCTTACTGATAATATTATTGTTGTTGTTGCAGGTTTGACTTCACACATAAGAAGCAGTCGGGTGGCTCCGGACAGTACGGCAAAGTGACGGGGGTTCTGGAACCGCTGGATACCGACACTAACACAAAACTGGAGTTTAAGGACCGGACCATTGGTACAAACATCCCCAAGCAGTTTATTCCCGCTGTGGAGAGGGTAAGAGCACATTGATACGCATGCTTGTGTGCTTGTGCCTGATGTCGCTCACGGTCTCTCTCTCCGGCTGTGTTTGTCTGTCAGGGGTTCAGAGAAGCCTGCGAGAAGGGTCCTTTGACGGCACACAAGATATCTGGAGTGCGCTTTGTGCTGGACGACGGCGCTCATCACATGGTGGATTCCAATGAAATCTCTTTCATTCGTGCAGGAGAGGGCGCTCTCAAACAGGGTATGAAAATATTTCATCATCTACTCGCCCTCTTGTCGTTTTAAACCGGTGTTATTTCTTTCTTCTGCAGAACACAAAAGGTAGGTAGGTAACCAAAGCAAAAACATTGAAGCTCATGCATTTCGCAAAATGTCTTAAGAAAGAGTCATGTACAGGTTTTAAAATATAAGAGTGGGAATAAAGGATGATTAAACTATCCCTTTAAGAGAGCAGATCACTATCCCCGTTTTTCTCCTCTCGCTTATTTTTTATGATATCTGTATCTTCAGCTATGGAGAAAGCCAATGTTGTTATTTTGGAGCCAGTGATGTCCGTGGAGATCGTTGCCCCTAATGAATTCCAGGGGTCAGTTATTGCCGGGGTCAATCGTCGTCATGGTGTCATTACAGGACAGGACGGAGCGGAGGGATACTTCACACTGTATGCTGATGTGAGTCACACCATTACATTTACTTCGACCATGTCAGAAGCGATGATGTACTTCAGCTAAAATCTCAGCCAGCTAAGTCACTTGCGCTCTCTAGAGCAGAAGTGATTTTTTACTGATAGGTTTAGCATGGAAACATTCATGTTTCATTGAAGCGACAGCACTACAGCTGAGCATTGTTGAGCGCCTCTGTGCTCAAGCCTGAAGGTTTTGTTTTATATTTGTGAATGCAGCTTCAAACGGATAGCTTGAAGCCCCTCTCCTTTTTGATTGTCGATGTATGACTTAATGTTTGGATCATTTGACTCACATCATTGACTGAAATCCGATGTGCATCATGAAGCGAACGAGCAAAAAACGGCATTGTTCACTAAAGATGCTATGTGCGTCGAAAGTATCAGAGTTGGCTGACTATTGAATGCAGAAGAGAGTGTGAATTTAATGGATTTAAGAGTACGCTAAAATAACACAAACTATTCTGATGTGCGTTTTAATGTATCACAGAGACTTGTTTTGGTAAGATTCATCAAGAGATGGCATTGTTGATATCAAAAGCACATATATGACTGACACATGTATTGATCGATGTCTGTTTGTTTCATTAGATTCCTCTGAATGACATGTTTGGATACTCAACAGAGCTGCGCTCCTGCACAGAGGTAACACATGCAGCTTTACACTTACTGCTGCTATAGAAACCACTTCAAATGTTACATCACTCATGTTCCCATCAAGTCATTGGCTTATTGCCATGAACTCAGTCAAAGAAGCTTGGATAGTGTTAATGAGAGAATAGAAAAGAATATCTTTTATCAAAGCGTACAAAAAGCAAACGTGTGTGGTTAGTTAGTTTTTGAAGCAAGGTAGCTGGTCATTTGCAGCTACTAAACTTGTCATGTGCTGGCTTAAACTAGTCCCAAGTTTAAAGCGGTTTAAAACCATCTTAATCCGGATTAGGACCATCTTAAACCAGCTCAGGACCAGCAACCATACTTCAAAACCTAACTAACCATCATGTGCTGTTTTTTTCAACAGTGTTAACATTAAGACACTTAATGTTCACCAATCAAATTGGTTGTAAAATTCTCCTTCATGTGTTGTTTAGGGTAAAGGCGAGTACACTATGGACTACAGCAGATATCAACCATGTCTAGCGTCTGTACAGGAGGAACTCATTAACAGATACCTGGAGGCAACAGGACAGCTGCCCGCTAAGAAGAACAAATGGAAGAACTGAACCATCACATCGATCACTATCCAAGAACATTTAAAACATGCCAATTTATTTCAAATCATTTTTGTAAATGTATCTGTTCAAAAGATTGAGTTTGGTTATTGTAAATGTATTTGTACAGCATATGTTTGCAAGAGTGGTAATTATGGTAAAATAAAAAGTCAAAATGATATAAATATTTAAAATGAATAAAAAATGTTTAAGTATACTTGTTAGTACATACTAGTATAAGTAAACTTTTAAGTGAACTATTTGAATACTGAACTGTCTAGACTAAATAAACACAGTTTATTTTATTGAAGAACACTTTTATGTCACAATAGTACACTCTGACAAGTGGACAACTACACTGTTACAAGAAGTGCCTGAGATGTATCTCTAAACTAGATTAAAGGTACAATACAAGTATACTTGTGTTAAAAAGGCACAAATAAACCACGTTGTACACCAGAACACGCTGGCCTTCAGCGTCAACCACTTGCGCCTCAACGCCCTCCAGTGTCGGCGCCTCAACGCCCTCCAGTGTCGGCGCCTCAACGCCCTCCAGTGTCGACCCCTCGCGCCTCAACGGCCTCCAGTGTCGACCCCTCGCGCCTCAACGGCCTCCAGTGTCGACCCCTCGCGCCTCAACGGCCTCCAGTGTCGACCCCTCGCGCCTCAACGGCCTCCAGTGTCGACCCCTCGCGCCTCAACGGCCTCCAGTGTCGACCCCTCGCGCCTCAACGGCCTCCAGTGTCGACCCCTCGCGCCTCAACGGCCTCCAGTGTCGACCCCTCGCGCCTCAACGGCCTCAATCTTCGACCCCTCGCGCCTCAACGGCCTCAATCTTCGACCCCTCGCGCCTCAACGGCCTCAATCTTCGACCCCTCGCGCCTCAACGGCCTCCAGTGTCGACCCCTCGCGCCTCAACGGCCTCCAGTGTCGACCCCTCGCGCCTCAACGGCCACCAGTGTCGACCCCTCGCGCCTCAACGGCCTCCAGTGTCGACCCCTCGCGCCTCAACGGCCTCCAGTGTCGACCCCTCGCGCCTCAACGGCCTCCAGTGTCGACCCCTCGCGCCTCAACGGCCTCCAGTGTCGACCCCTCGCGCCTCAACGGCCACCAGTGTCGACCCCTCGCGCCTCAACGGCCACCAGTGTCGACCCCTCGCGCCTCAACGGCCTCCAGTGTCGACCCCTCGCGCCTCAACGGCCTCCAGTGTCGACCCCTCGCGCCTCAACGGCCTCCAGTGTCGACCCCTCGCGCCTCAACGGCCTCCAGTGTCGACCCCTCGCGCCTCAACGGCCTCCAGTGTCGACCCCTCGCGCCTCAACGGCCTCCAGTGTCGACCCCTCGCGCCTCAACGGCCTCCAGTGTCGACCCCTCGCGCCTCAACGGCCTCCAGTGTCGACCCCTCGCGCCTCAACGGCCTCCAGTGTCGACCCCTCGCGCCTCAACGGCCTCCAGTGTCGACCCCTCGCGCCTCAACGGCCTCAATCTTCGACCCCTCGCGCCTCAACGGCCTCAATCTTCGACCCCTCGCGCCTCAACGGCCTCAATCTTCGACCCCTCGCGCCTCAACGGCCTCAATCTTCGACCCCTCGCGCCTCAACAACCTCCATGGTCATGCCCTTACAGCTCAGTGTTGACCCCTTACACATCAATTGTATCCAGCATCAACTCCTCATGGGCCTCCAGTGTTTACACCTCGCACCTAAACTGCCTCCATCGTCAACCCTCACACCTCAGCGACATCCAGCATTGAGTCTAACTTTGAGAATCAAGTTAGTTTATACTCTGTAAAGGGAGGTTTACCTCAGATGATTGAGTTGTGTAGAGACAGTTGTCCACAGGATCTGCAGAGTCGCAGCAGGACAGCAGATGTTTCTGAGAAACTGGCAGAGCTGGGCAGAGCTGAACCAAAGAGAAAACCAACAAAGCGGAACTGAACATTTTACTGATCCACAGTATTAACATTTCTAAAGATGAGGTTGCGCTGGACTGTGAGGTTTCTCTGAAGAATCCTGTTGTTTATGTAGCATGCTTGTGAGTCGCTTAAATGCGTCACAAACATTAACCATTTAACCAATCAGGGGCTTCTGTGCTGCTAGCGTATATAAACCAAGTGGTTACCAAGTGCCTCTGTGGCGTGCGTCATGGTAGAAACCCCGCCCCTTTATGCTCTAGTCCGGAGGAGGTATGTGTTTGTAGCCAGTTGGCTGCCTCGTTTTTGTTGGGTTAGTGAATTTCTTGCTTTTAATGTGTTGCAGTGTGATGCTGGGCACATTGTGTTCTACACGACAACGGCGCTCACGGCGGTGTGTCTTTAAAGCGTTCGTTTACACGGTGTTTTGGTCTAATAAGTGTGCCGGTGGGTTGAGACGTAACGTTAGTGTTTGTAGTGTGTAAGTTCAATGCTGTTTGTTGTTGAAGTCCGGTGTCAATGTAAGCTTCATGCTCATTACAGCTGTGTGCCGTCAAGACGTCCATCCGGTCAGCATTGATGGTGTTAATGTGGCCAAAGTCGCAGCGATTTCTGTAGCTGTTTTAAAGGCTAAAACAGTTATTGTGTGAGCCTTGCGACTTTGAGCGTTACGTCGTCGTCGAGTCCGCTTGGAAAGTCTAATTTTAACCTAGAAGGGTTTTTAGTTTAATGTTTTGTATGCTGTGTGCTAATAGAGAATGCGCGATGTCAGTCAAAGCAGCGCGTCGCCTCTGTTCAGGGCTACTCTTGATCATTTATTTCACCCAAAAATGAAAATTCTGTCTTCATTTACTCACCCTCGAGTTGTTTCCGGAGAAAGACATTTAAAAAATGCTTATAAGTGTATAACAAAAGTGTTCTTTGGGCAACGTTTGACTACCATTGTAGCCTTTCTCTTTAATTACGGCCTATTATGCAAGTGATTATTTTCCCGTTTTTATATATTTTTTTCTAATTGTTGTTGTTTTATTGTCACTACTGTAGAACCATATGTAAAAACCATTGTTAAGTGAAAGTGACCTATTTGTAAGATATGGTGATCCATACCCGAAATGCGACCTATAGATTTAACCCATCCATTGAGTAGTGCACACACGTACACCCGGAGCAATGGGCAGCTATCACTGCAGCGCCCGGGGAGCAAGTAGGGGTAAGATGCCTTGCACAAGTTACCTGCCGGACCTGAGAATCAAACCGGCACTTTCTGGTCAGGAGGCCGACTCTCTAGCCATTAGGCCATAAGTGCCATGTATTGAGATGATGAACTGTGATGTTGCTCATTTAGTCATTTCATGATCCTGTGTTTGTTTACCCAAAAATAAAAATTATTTTGTCATTTACTCACCCTCAAGTTGTTGCAAACCTGTATACATCTCTTTGTTCTGTCAAACACAAAGAAAGATATTTGTAAGAATGTTAGAAATTTTCAGTTCTGTGACATGATCCATTACCATAGTAGGACAAAAACATTGTCTTTTTCTGTTCTGTTGAATAAAAAGTGAGATATTTTGAAGAATTTAGGAACATAAACAGTTCAGGGTTTTTCCTACTATAGCAGTCAATGCTGTCACAGAATGGAACATTGTTCTAATGAACACTGAAAGATATTTGGAAGAATGTTAGCGATGTTCCATTCTGTGACCGCATTGACTGCTATAGTAGGAAAAATTAAATGGTAGTCAAAGGTGACCCTGTACTGTTGGTGTTCCTAAATTCTTCAAAAAAGCTCCCTTCTTTTTTCAACAGAACAAAAAACGAAAAAATGTTTTTGTCCTACTATGATAAGAATAAAAACCTTTTGTACTGTTACTCACGCCTCATGGCTTTTGTTTTAATGGATCTAACTTGTGTGTTTTCCCCATTCATCTGGGATGGCCGCCATGCTATATTCATAAATCTGAGGGTTTGTTGAATAACAGCTGTGGGGATGAGCAGTGACATGAAGCATTCCAGAGGCCTGCTGTTCTCTCTCCACATCTGACCCAACCGCTCAAAAGAAATATGTGCTTGTTTCAACACGCGCTTAGAACTTTTTTGAAGTTTGTCTAGACCTTTATTGTTCAAGAAAAAAACATCACGTCACAGAATGAGAATATGTGTATAACTCTGTTTTGTCAAATAGAATCTAGAGATCGAGAGAGTTTTGCTAAAGTATCTTTGGTTAATCTTTTGTCTATTACAGTAAAAAAGTCCTAACCTCATGATTTTTATATTAATTTTGAACAGAGTTACAGAAAGAATGACACTATATAATTCTATATAATGTTGATAATACAATAATACTACATGAATATGTGCAACAGCCTCATGCTGCGCTGAGACTGTTCAAACTGCACCTTGACGGCCTCACTCACCTCGTTTCCATCGTTTGTTTTTATCGTGTTGTCATCTGCTCTAATGCATCTGTCAATTGTTTCGGACTTCATGAGATGATTTGATTCATTGGTGGACAGAAAAAGTGCCTAAACAAACTTGATTGCTCGGCACAGTGTTGTGTTGTGTGAGCATGCAGTGTTTTTAACTCAAGTGTATGCTTATTTGTCAGAATAAGATCAAGTGTACTAATACAAACAGTACCACCATATAAAGAGATCAGTGTTTATTTACATTTTGTACAATAATTATGAGCGTCTGCTAGTCCCTGGTGGACCGGTTTGCTTACCCAGAAACCACCCTTTGGTGCTCCTGAACGCAGGCCCTCTTGGCGCGTATACCTCCGCTTACAACTGGTTCCGAGACTAGCTTTAGCACACCTTTTCCCACAGCGAGCCTCGTTGCAAAGGTCCTGTGCAGGGTAAGGGAAGAGGAGCATCGAGTTCTGCAAGGGGTGCCTTACTGGCAGTGTTGGGCAAGATACTCTGAAAAGGTAAATCAGAACTAGTTATTACATATTCAATAGTGTAATTAGATTACTGTACCAACTACTCTCTCCAAAAAGTATTTAATTACTTTCTATATCCTACATCAACCTTGATTAGTAATGTGATTCAAGGACATGAAGCGACTCTTTTAATTCATTCAAATCAATAATATAAGACTACATAAAGTAGTATTATTAACTGACCAAAGTATTGCAAATGCGAGAATTATATATTAATGCACAGATTTTAAAATAAGACTGTCAATTCCAGTATTGCACACACGTATATTACACAAAGTATTTAGTTTAATTACATCAGAAGTAACTGTAATTATATAACAGAATACATTTAAGTAATCCCTTACTTGCCATTTCAAGGGAAAAGTAATTAAATTACAGTAAATATTTACTTAGTAACTAGTTACACCCAACACTGCTTACTGGCAAAACCAGCTTTGGATGCAGAACGGTCAGAAGTTCTAAAGGCATAAAGGCACCTGATGACGATTCCACCTGGCCATTTCACCTAAGAAAGGACCTTCTGTGTCAGCAGAAAGGCATGTGGTGGCACCAGAGTCCACACCTTTGACATCTTCTTTGTCTGGCCCTTTGGTCTCTCACCAGCGGTGGTTGTGATGTCTGTGCAGACATGAGCTCCTTCCACCAGCTGACTTTATGCCTGTTGTATTTTCAATTATTATTATTATTTACTAAGCAATCGCTTCTACCTAGATGCAAACTCCTCACCTTTTGGTTAAAACTCACCTTTTTTAGATCAAAGTAGGTCAACCACAATATTTGTGTGGATCCGAATTGTTTTTGGGGGCTGGGGGTCACTGTTCAAGCGGATTGTGTTTTTAAATTAATTATAGATCAATATTAACATAAATATTGAATAAACCAAGCACAGACCAAAGGTAACTTAACTGACTCACTCATTTATACAGTGACTTGCCGCCACCTGCTGGCAGGTTTGGTTTCATATTATTTATTTATTTTTCAATCAGTAAATATTGCACATTAACACAGTTATATTTAAAACATTAGTCCCCTAACATAATGTATGACGTTATGATTACAGTATAAATCAATTCACGCCTGACATTAACAGTTTGTGTAAAAGATGGATTTGTTGATCTGATTTGATTTGATTAAATGTAAGAATATGAGATTGGAGAACACAGATAGACAAAACTGTTCATATCTGGTTGTGTTGCTCTGTCATTTTATTCAGAGTTTGCATCTTCTCTGAAACGAGAGAGGCCAACCACCAATGAAACTATTTAACATCTCCTCTAAACTGAGTACCAATCCCATTTCTACCCCTTATTACCACTGAATTTCGAGTAAGGGCCAAATACCTCACTTCAGATAAATGGCTTGACATCAAATAGTCATTTGGTTTGTTAAATTGAATCTTGTGTTCATATGCATGTTATTGAATATTTAAAACATTAAGAAAAGGTCGCTAAAGTTTGCTAACATACTGCATTACTGATAAGAACGATAGAACTGCACCAAAAATCCACGACCAGTAGAAGATCAAAACGTCACAGCGTGACCTCTCGCCAAAGAAATGTGAAAGATGGAGGAATCACTCAGGCCCATTTTCGCAGCACCGTCCGAATGTAACCAGGGCCGTAATGCAATCACGAACAAACCCGGGGAAGCAGAACGTGTTCTGTGTCATATCATCCTGGAGGTCTCCCCCTCCATCTTGGCAATTGGAATGCGACTGCGTGGGGTGCTAGTGCTACTTTTGGCGAAAATGTACAGGGACACTTAATAAGCTGTCATTTATACTAAGTTTAAATCGCATTAGATTTGGTTACCACTATGTGAAAAATCAGCATTTCTTAGCAATATACACTCCAACATATTTTTCCTGGGTGAGGACCCACCCACATATTTTTATACTTTCAGCGTTCCTAGTTAAAGTTTTAAGTCTTTAAAGTCTCTTTTAAGGCAAGTCTGTTTAATTATAGTTTTTAAAATCTTTCACAATGATCGTAAAAAACAACAACAAAAAGCAACTTAATTCCGGCACAAATAAAACCCTGGTTCAAGTGCTATCCAGTAGATTAAGGTGATCAACCCTTACAAGTTACTAGGATATATCTTAGTGCTGATCATTACGTTAACTAAAAGTGTGTTTCAGAATGTTGATGGACTCTCGTTGGAGGTAACGGTTCGAGTGGACGACTCCAAAGCCATTTGTTTTGGGCTACCATTTACATTAAGTCATTTTTCAGACACTTTTATCCAAAGCAACTTAAAAATGAGGTGAACAATGGAAGCAGTTGGAATAAGATAAGGACAACAAAAAGCATAAGTGCAGTAAAAAACTGGTCTCATATAGCCGACTGATCGGTCAGGTGCTGACGGAAGAGATGTGTTTTCAGCCGATTCTTAAAGCGGGCGTAACACACGGGGTTTCGGCCAATCTCATATTAATCTTGAGTACCTATAGAGTAGTATTGAATACTTTGTATCTTCGAAAAGTAATTATTTTGATCACATTTATTAAATATAGATACAGGCTTAACCAAAGCACAAGCACACTCATTGTCAACAAAACATAGACATCAGTTTCACTCACTGCATGCTGTTAATGTCCTGCATGTTTTAGCGCTGGGACGGCTCCATAAATCAGTTTCAAGTGAAGATAAGGGGGTGCCGAACCAGTGATCGTCTTGTAAGCCAGGAGCAGAGTTTTGAATTTGATGCGAGTGACTATAGGGAGCCAATGCAACTTAATGAAAAGTGGAGTGACGATTGCTCTCTTCGGTTCATTGCAGACCACTCTTGCCGTTGCATTCTGGATAATCTATAGAGGTTTGGTAGTAACACTAGTAACGCATTGCAATAGTCCAGTCTGGACAGAACTGGACTAGGACTTGCATAGCATGCTCGGATAGGAAAGGTGTAATTTAACTAATATTGTAGAGTTTGAAACTACAGGACCTTGTGATGCTGGAAACCTTATCTGTGAAGTTTAGCTGATCATCGATCACCAATCCCAGGTTTCTGGCCGTTCTGGAAGATGTGAAGGTTGATGAGCCCAGTTGAATGGAGAAGTTGTGATGAATCTTTGTGTCGGCCGGGATTACAAGCAGTTCTGATTTTGCGAGGTTCAGCAGCAGGTGATGGTCATTCATCCAGAGCAAAATGTTGCTCAGGCATGCTAACATGTGTCCAGAAACAGACGGATCGTCAGGCTGAAATGACAGGTGGAGTTGTGTGTCGTCTGCATATAGCAGTGATAGGAAAATCCAAGTTTTTGAATAACAGAGCCTAGGGATGTCATGTATACAGAAAAGAGCAACAGTCCAAGCAATGAGCCTGCCAAGCAAATACAGCTGCCCCGTATTGAGATGTTGGGACTCAGAGACCTCATCTTTTCAGGATACTCTAAATAAGCGGCTCTCAATCCTGGTCCTCGGGACCTGCTCTGGATATTTTATGTCTCTCTCCTTTTTAACACACCTGATTTAAATCGCCAGCTCATTAGAAGAGAGCTAAATGAATCAACTGCATTCCGATTGACCCGACTATACACAGGAAATCGGCTAAAGTTTACTTAAGAACACGAATTTGCGCAACACGACTGCCTGCAGCGTCCTCACACAGACAAAACCTACTACGGAAGTTTGAAGGGTTATTTAACAGTAATCTTGAGATTTGTTAACATTTGCAACATTATACGCCCATTTCGAAATGGAATTATGGCAGAATATCTAGTGATGTTTACTTACGGGGTATTGAACAAATTTTCCAAGCAGGAAGTGGTTCTAAAAATTTAGAACCACTGAGAACCGCTGCTCTAAATGACCTATCCGAGAGGTAAGACCTGAACCATTGTAGCACCATTCCAGAAACACCCATAGCCTTGAGGGTCGACAGGAGGATGTGGTGCTTAACGGTGTTATAGGCGGCAGGTAGTTCAAGTAGGATGAGTACAGATGAGTTAGAGGAAGCTCTTGCCAGTCTCAGGGCTTCAGTGACAGAGAGCAGCGCAGTCTCAGTGGAATGACCGCTCTTAAACAAAAAATGTCCTTGTCCAGGAGGTTGTTCTGCGTGAGAAAGAAGGAAAGCTGGTAACATACAGTTCAACATGCTCAAGAGTTAAGCAATGAATGGTAGGAGAGATACCGGTCTGTAGTTATCTAACAGTGCAGGATTAAGAGTGGGGTAATATGGGCCTCTTTGAAGACTGCAGGAAATGTTCCATACATACTTAAAAAATAAACAAGAAAACCGGAATAAATGCTGACAAAAAAACTGATCAGCAAAATGTTCAAGTAGAAACAGGAAGAAACAATGAACTGTTCAATAGAGATATAGAGTTATTTTTTCAGGAATTACTCAATGAGGGTTAAAAACCTCTCATTAAAATAAGAAGAAAATCTCTCTTTCATCCTCCATAACAGATTCCTCCTTGTGAAAATCAATAAGTTCATTGGTTTAAATGCCTCTTTGGGTGACTGGTAGGAGGAATGCTGGTGGAAGTGGTAGAAACCGTGCTGGCAGCAGCAGCTAAAGGAGGAGGGCTGGTGGACAGGGCTTCATTTAGAACCAGAGATGACATTACCCATTAGCTAGCAGTTACCTCCCCCATATTTCTTCCTGACCCAGTTGGTGGGCACACGTACCCAAAGCATCTCTTGTCTTGTTTAAAAACATTTTAAAATCCGTTTTTATTGAAAAGTGCACATGTTTTAACACTTGATCAGGATTTATTTTGTCTGTTTTTTGTTTGGTGATGTGATTTCTTTGTAATCTATGTCCTTTGCTGCCTATCTTGACCAGGACTCTCTGGTGGAAGAGATATTGTATCTCAATGGGACCTTCCTGGTTTAACAAAAATAAAAATTAGTGGCGGTGGTCTTCTAGATGCCTTATGTCCAAAAGCCTCATCCATAACACCATCCCATGTGCCAGTTGCCTTCCCCATATCTCTTCCTGACTCAGTTGGTGGGTACTTCAGCTCCTATACAACAATATATATATGGTGATGTGTATTAAATGATTATGAGAAACTACTTCCACCTCTGTTTTTTACTAAACTCAAACATTTATTTACCAATTAAATTTTTATGCATATGCAATGTATTTCGCTGCTCTCCTTCCTAAACCTTCCTATGTCCAACTTCACTGTTTTTCAGGAAAAGGAAAAACCGCTGTACTTTTTTAATGATTTAATACTGTGTTGTCAAGGTTGATGAGCACTTTTTAATTGTTACATTTTTGCAAAACCCAGTGACAAACATACACCCCTTGACTGATCAAATAAATTTGTGACTAAAAGCCCCCCACAAAACATGAAGATGTGAGGTTATGGAAGCACAGCAGTGATATACTTTCCTGTAGCTCAGTGGTAAGAGCATGGTCGTGGGTTCGATCCCAGGGGATTGCAAATACCTATGTAAAATGTATAGGATAAAGCAATGTAAGTCGCTTTGAATAAAAGCGTCTGCCAAATGCCTAAATGTAAATGTATATACTAAATAAGTAGGACCAATTCCAATTTGTTTTTCAATACACATTAAAACACATTTTGATATTGTATTGAAGTACATTACCTCAATACAATACTTGTCCGTAAGTAGACTGCGAAGTGGACTTTACATAGTATTCTGCCATCTGAAGTGTGAATTTGCCAGTTACTGAAGTTTTCCTGTAGCTCAGTTGTAAGAGCATTGCATTGCATTACATTAACAACGCAAGGTTGTGGGTTCAAACCCAGGGGATTGCAAATACCTGTATAAAGATGTATAGGCTACTGCAATGTCAGTTGCTTTGGATAAAGTATCTGCCAAATGCATAAATGTACATGTAAGTAAACAAAGTAGATATTAACATATCTTACCCTGTACTTCTTTTTCACATTTTCCCACTTCCTAGAGGTTTGCTGAACAGACACCTTGCCTTTCAGCCCCATTTCTTGAATCACTGTTCTGTATGGATGGGAGTTTGGACATTGTTGTGTCACAGTTTAAATGAATAGAGACTCATTTTAGATTCTACAATTATCAGTTACAAACATTATGTATACTACTCGTATCCACTTTTAGCTGCGTTTCTCTAACCCCTGTGTAAAGACACTCGTTTCTCCTAACCTCCTCTAGACCCTAAACACACACACACACACACACAGCTGGGGTAAATAAATAAAAAACCTCATTGCATCTGTAATGCATCTTCATTACATAAAATTATATAATAATAACTACATTTTAAGTTAAGGCTCTCTGTTTCTTCTGATTGATGACGCTGCGTGCAATGACAGTTGGGGGATATTCGCCATTAACATTGCACTTTCGAACCAAACATGTTCACCCCCTCGGATTGGAATCGCACTTAAGATGCCAGAATACCCCGTGAAGTCCACTTATGGCCAAATAGAACGCAGCTTTAGTTCCTGTAGGGCCACTTTGCTGTTTAGTGTCACACATCTCTTCCGTCTGCACCTGACTGATCATTTCTGATTTCTAACTCTTCTATATATATAAAAAAGCATGCTTATTTAAGCTTAGATGAACTTAACTTGGCTCTGTACACTGTAGTAGGCTTTGTGAGACATGTTTTTATTGCTCTTATGCTTTTTGTTGACACAATTGGTTCCATTGTTTACCCAACTTGTAAGTCACTTTGGATAAAAGCGTCTGCTAAATGACTAAATGTAAATGTTTAGCTTGAACCTTAATTAAACACACCTGCCTGGACGTTTCTAATACACTCAAATACCTTGTTTAGTTGAATCAGGTATGTTGGAGCTGGTTTGGTGGAGAGCCGCTGAGAGAGAGACAGTCTGTCCCAGATGGGATATATCGCTGCCTGAAGGGCACTTTAAAGTGAAAACAATCATGGCTGCCATATTGTGGTGTCCTTCTAAACCAAAGTGCTCAAACTGGCCACTTCAAAGTCACTGAAAGGATTTATGCCCCGTTCACATGATGACAAGCAAACAAACTTGCTTGTCATGTGAATGGGGCATAAATCCTTGCAGTGACAGTGCGAGACAATCTAATTCATTTCAATAACAGCTTAGCAACTTCTGGCTACACGAGCAACAGTGACCGTAGGCAACAGAGCGTTATTGGTCTGTTACTTACGAACTGTTACTTAAGCAACCAAAGCTAAGGGACACCTTCTAATGACATGAAAGCAAGAGACTGGCGTCACCCAGTGACAGTGTCGCTGGTTGTGTGAAAACAGCTCAGATTGGCGATCAGGTCGCTTGTGGCGCTCCCACTACTTGTGACGCTCACTGGAGGAGCTGAGAGCAGAAAAATCATGTTAGCTCACATCTTCTATCCTATTGGCTATCATTCACGAAAGTTGGTCTTCATTTGCATAAAGTCAAACAATTCTCAACTTTGTCGTGTTGCTAGACATGCTCCATCCGGTCGCCAAGGGTTGAGTCTGGTTGTGTTGGTGGAAGTGAATGATTGGGATCATGAAAGGGGCATTCGAAGTGTACTGCTGATGGATACTTCGTGCCCATATGATTCTTTACGCAGATTCTTTGCGTGACGCCTCCGTATCAGCATGGGTAAAATGACTTAGAAAGGCACCACACTCTACACTCTCTGAAGCGCTTAAGGCATAGGGAAGAACCCCTCCGAATGCCATTATAAGTGACCCCTTGCAAGTTAAAAGACATCTATTTGTTTTCTAAAGAGAAAGTGTCACAGATCAGAGCATGATTTCTTTCTGAGGTTCAGTTTAAAATCGTTAATGCTATATACTTGTAATGAGTTTATGAGCAGCAGATTCAATTTGGATCATAAACACTTTTTGTGATGTTGCCTATGTCACTTCTTTAGATAGAAAAGTCTGAGCGGGTAGACCTTCATGTTTGGATAAATCTGAAATGTATATATTCTTTGAAGAACAATATGCGTTTAAAGAAATTGTTAGAGGTTTCATTTGTGGATTAACCCCTTGTGTCATTCTTTTTTATATTACTTGTTTACTTTATTGAATTAAAAAAATAAAGAATTGAATGTTATACTTGGTTGTATTGCATTTCTACATGTTTTGCTGTATTGAAGGCATTTTGTGTTGTTTGTTTCACTTCAGCAAAAGAAAGGAACATTGTCGGTGACGCAGTAGCATGCTGTCACGTGACCCGCTGCAGTCAGTCATATGACCGTATGTGTCGCGCGACGATGGCAGACTCGGGAGAGCGCCGGAGTCTCTTAAAAGAAGATGATGGCGATGATGGTGAAGATGTGAGTGTGAATATGAGCCCGCTGTGTGACCCGCGTCATCTGCTGCACCGGATCCTGGTTCTGATCTTCATGTGCTTCCTGGGATTCGGTGAGATTTCACACGCACGCGCGCGCGCGCACACACACACACACACACACACACACACCACGCACCTTATTACGTATAGTAATACTGTCATATTTACCACGGCTCGACCTGATTTTGCCAAGTGGTTGCTGTCCTCAGGACAACATATTTAAAGGATTTTTTTAATAAGTAAAACCTGAACCCACACCAAACCCCAACCATAACTTACCCTAAAATCAGAGTGAAATAATAAATGAAAACAATGGTCTGAAGGACCTCATCCTTGTGAAACTTAAAATAAACTGTAAACTTATTTCTGAAATCTGATTGATTTAAATGTTGTCTCAGGGTCAACATGATGTTGTCCTAAGGATATCAACCACTTGGAAAAAACAGGAGAGCCTTTACCACGTTACTGGTGTATTCCTTATGCATGTTTTCATTATAGAAATATTTATATAAGCTTCATTAGCGGTTCTTTCTATGGGCCACATGAAAAATATGTTCCATTCAGTAAACTCAAATGTGTGAAAAATTGTAGTTTACTGCATTAGTATATTATACTAATTACTGCACACACTTATAGTTAACTATAGTGAATTTGTGCTATAGTCATTGTTCCTGTAGTAACTTAAGCATCATTATTAGTATTGAAAAGATCTGTTACAGTTTTCATGGGTAAGTAATAGACAACAGTACATGTGGACAAGTTGTCTGTCATATTGGAACAATAGCCTTCACATATCTATGAATATCCAATGTGTGTAAATATTGTATATGAAAACTGATTGGGTGATGGAAACCCAAACGTTGACCATTTCAAGATGGCGATCTCTTGTTCATCTCTACCATGTCTTACAGGGAGTTACTTTTGCTATGACAACCCAGCGGCTCTTCAAACTCAAGTCATGCAGGTGTGTTTCCAGAGGGACTCATGTGACCGTCATGATGCCCAGTGTATATTGCTGGAGATTGTAATTTTTGAAATCTATGAAGTATGGAGGTCAGACTCGATGAGTCATATTGTGACCTTTAATCATATTGACTCTTTTTCTGAGGAGAAAACTGTGAGATGTTCATGAGATGTGGTGTGCGATTTGCTTTTCTCTCTGTGTGTGTTAGGATATGAATCTGAACACAGCGTCGTTCATGCAGTTGTACGCGTGGTACTCGTGGCCCAATGTGGTGCTGTGTTTTCTGGGTGGATTTCTGCTGGACAGGGTCTTTGGCATCAGGTGAGTCCTTCTCACGTCCATCCGCTGATGCGATGTCTCTTTACAGCTATAACACACACAGGTGTTTTGTTCATTCTTGCTAGGTTGGGAACGATAATCTTTTCATTGTTTGTGTTAATAGGACAGGTGAGTTATCGCACACACACTTGTTTTGTTTTTTGTTGTTGATTTGTGTGTAAATGTTATGATTTATATTTTTTCAGATCATATTTGCTGCCGGTGCATTGGCTAATCATTTCTGGCTGATGGAAGCCGGCCGGTTTGTATTCGGGTAAGAAGTGGGAGCGTGTGGATGAAAGCTGTGTGTATTAACTGCAGGTGTATGACATGTGTTTGTGTTCAGTATCGGTGGAGAGTCTTTGGCTGTGGCTCAGAACACGTATGCAGTCAGCTGGTTTAAAGGCAAAGAGCTCAACCTGGTGTTCGGCCTGCAGCTCAGTATGGCCAGACTGGTAAGTGTGTTGCTGCGTTTGCAGTGCTCTCAGATCAACGTCAATCACATTAATCTGATCTGTTACACGTGAGACAATCGGTGAAGTATATTTCTTATCGTTGCTCACTTGATTCACATTTGGATCATAAAATGATGTTTGATTTATAGCATTACGCCAACGAAACAACATATTTGACCCTGACTTACAAACCTGTCATTATCATCTGTTAACATGTCTGAGTCAATGTTTAGTGTGTGAGGAGCATCTCTGTTCTTCTGTCTGTCATTCAGGGCAGCACAGTGAACATGAATGTCATTGGCTGGGTGTACGGCCGGATTCAGATGATGATGGGATCAGCCGGACACACCACACTGGGAATAACTCTCATGATCGGTAAAAATAAATACTAACGTATAACAAAATGTATCACTGTCGACAGATTCGCTCTTGTTTAAGTTCAGCCCATCCTCTGACTATTCTGCGTTTTTTGAGTCCAGCATCGATTAAGAAGATGAAAATGCCAAAATAACTATGATTGAGGCAAGGCCAATGACCAGTGCTAATCCTAGTGCGACTACTGGAGACATTATGAGTGTTGTATCTGCCGGAAACATTTCCTTCAGTCAGAAATTTGACACTTTCAGGCAAACATAAACAGACCTGTGATGTAAACTGACACATAATGCAGAAAGAGCATCATCAGAAGAGTCTGTTACATATCAAGAAAAGTGTAGAAAGACCAGTGTTGGGTCAGTTACATTACTGGTTACTAATGACATATTCAATAGTGTGATTAGATTACTGTACAAATGAATATCTCCAAAAATTATTTAATTACTTATTACTCTCTATATTATATCAACCTGGATTAGTTCAGTGATTCAAGGATGGACACGAAACGACTCTTAAAAAAAAAAAAAAAAAAACATCAATTATTCTTATTTTGCCTACATTAACATTACATTACATTTAGTCATTTGGCAGACGCTTTTATCCAAAGCGACTTACAGTGCACTTATTACAGGGACAATCCCCCTGGAGCAACATGGAGTAAAGTGTCTTGCTCAAGGACACACTGGTGGTGGCTGCTGGGATCTAACCAGCAACCTTTGATTTACCAGTTCAGTGGTTTAACTCACTAGACCACCATCTCCATACCTGACCAAATTATACAAATATGAGAATGATACATTAAAGCATTCATTTTAAAGTTAGCCTTTGAATTTTGAAGTCATTTCCACTATTGAATATACTACACAGTATTTAGATCAGTTACATCAGAAGTAATTAAAAACAGAAAAAAGAAGAGTAATCCCTTGCTTAACTTTTTAAGGGAAAATAAATTAGATTACAGTAACTAATTACTTAGTAACTAGTTACACCCAACACTGAGAAAGACTGTAAAAAGGCATTATACTACACATATGTTCCTTAGTATGTGCTATCCCTGGGATCAAATCAACGACCTTGCTGTTGCTTACGCCATGCTCTAACCACTGAGCTACAGGAAAACGTTGACGCTGGTGACCCGTGTTCGAATCCATTCTCCGAAGTCGCTCTTTTTAGCTCTCTCATCACATATCAGATCATGAAAGCATTTGTCTTCAATAAAATTAAGAAAGCGTTTAAACATCAATTTTAGGTTAAGGGTAGGGCTTAATTATCTCAATTAGTTACCATCCTTTTGATATTTTTTAATAAATAAAAGGGTTAGGAATTTAAACTGTTATTATTGTGCTTTTGTTAAATAGTATATCTCTAAAATGCTGCTATTTTCACCCCGTGTAAACAGAACCTACTGCTATTTAGACTAAGTGCAAGTAGCATCGGTCGTGCAAATAGTTAAATTCTATTGCATTTAAAATGGCTCACAATTCATTGAAACATCTAGGAATCATAATAACATTGCTTGCATGAAGTTGGCATATAAAAAGGAAATTAAAGACAAGACAGTTGAAAGACATTCTTCAATTTGGCACTGAAGGTACAATGGCTAATGCTTTTTGGTCTTGTGAAAATTCTGGCCATTGTAGAAGAAAGAATATAATTGAATTTCTTTCGGGCGCTTATAAGAACAATTTAACACATGAGCCAGAAATGACCATTTTTGAAAAAAGAATCTGAGCTGACATGTTTGCTGAATATGAGTCTTGTATTATATGAGCGCTCACACGTATAATGAGTCATCGACTCTGAAGCGAAACATCACCGTATGACATTACAAGCACAGAATGTGTGTGTTTGAAATGAGAGACGTCTGCAATGAAGTTTTTCACTTCTCTCTTACGCTCTCACTTTGCTTCTGCTTGTGTGTTAATCTCAGAAGTATCAGTGTTTCATTTCTCCTTCACCACACACACACACACACACACACACACATACACACGTCTGGTTTATTATCTCCGTGGGGACATATTTTTAATGCTTTTTATGGTGCACCAATTGTATTTTATCCCCTTAACCTAAAGATCTTAGAAAACTTTTAGCATTTTTAGATTTTCAAAAAATATTGTTCTGTCCAATTTATTAGCATTTTTTTTTGTAAGGGAACCTCAATTTTGGTCCCCACGGTAACATGAGTCCCCATGTGTTGGTGTGTATTCAGGTTAAGGTCCCCACCAGGATATTAAAACAATGCCAGAAATGCACGCACACACAAATGCATGCAGGCACGCAGAAAAGAGGTTGCGGTCAGATGATGTGTTTATAACCCTTTACTCCTCAAGATCGTGTGATGTCATGATTAATTGTGTGTGATGTCACAGCGGCGTCCACGTGTGTGTTCTCGCTCACGTGCGCACTGGTTCTGGGTTTTCTGGACAGAAGAGCGGAGAAGATCCTTCACAAGGAGCAGGGGAAGACGGGTGAGATTACACAACAGTCCTAAATTACTGTTAGAAATGATGATGACGTTGTGTTGCGTTTGGTGTTTGACATGGATTTAGAGATGTGTGTGTGTGTGTGTGTTTAGGGGAAGTGATCAAGCTGACAGATGTGAAACATTTCCCCTTCTCTCTCTGGCTTATCTTCATCATATGTGTGGGATATTACGTGGCCATCTTCCCCTTTATTGGACTGGGCCAGTAAGTATACACACAACCCTTTCTTTAGCTTGTTTTGTTGCCTGTCCAGTCCAGGGGTCATGAAAGTGATGGAGAAACAGAAGAGTACACTTCATTTCTCTGTGAAACGACGAGTCCGGGCAAAAACATTTGAAGTGGAACCCAGTTGAAGTCATGCTTGTGTTATTTTGACTTACAGAGTTTTCTTCATTGAGAAGTTTGGCTTTTCTCCTGTCCAGGCCAGGGCCATCAACAGGTACACACACACAGTGAACATAAATACAATCAAAACAAAAAAGTCCTGTTATATCCTGAGTCCTGAGTTCTTGTTATATAAGTGATCCTGCTGTGCAGTTTGCCCTCATGTCAATGCACGGCACCTAAACCCAGTAATGTGACACAACGAGAACGTTACGTTGAGTGTTCTTGCTGTATGCACATATGACACAGGTTTTTTTTTCACTTTGTGAATTGTAGTGTCGTGTACATCATCTCAGCCCCTGCCTCGCCTGTCTTGGGTTTCATGGTTGATAGGACGGGCCGGAACATCATGTGGGTACTGTTGGCTGTGGTCACCACACTCTTATCTCACCTAATGTTGGCCTTCACCCTTTGGAACCCCTGGATTGCCATGGTAAGCGCTCACACGCATCTCTTTGACGCTGACAATATTGTGCTTGAGCTGCAGAGACGTGTTGTGCATGTATGACTGCTTTCTGTAAACGGCTGGCTGCTTTGGTTGTTGAGATGCCAGGTTGTATTGTGGTTGAAGTGCTGTATTGTGTGCTGTCGCAGTCTATCTTAGGTTTGTCGTATTCTCTTCTGGCCTGTGCTCTGTGGCCGATGGTGGCGTTTGTGGTAGCAGAACATCAGCTGGGCACCGCGTATGGATTGTAAGTGTGCCATGTTCATCTTAAAGGTGGAATGACGAAACATCAGATGGTGTCAGGACGTGTTCATGCCTTTTTATCCATGGTTGAAGTGTTTTTGCTCTTGTGATGGGTGCAGCATGCAGTCCATTCAGAACTTGGGTCTGGCTATCATCTCTCTGGCCGCGGGAGCCATCTTGGACACCAAAGGTTACCTCTTCCTCGAGGTCTTCTTCATCGTCTGCATGTGTTGTGAGTTCACCCTTAACATCACCACGCAATGTCTTCCTATCACATTGAAAGATTTACAAGCCACGAATGATAATGCGCATTGTTTTTGTGTTGTGCGCGTCATGCTGTTGAGCTGCGAGGTGAGGAGCACACCAGAGCCGATTGTTTTATTGCCGTGGTGTTTTTTGTTTGTTTGCAGGTGCGTTGATCGCCGTGGTCCTGCTGTACCTGTATAACTCCTACACAGGTAATGTCAGTGAAATGATTTCAGGATTGTCTTGTGCGTTATCCACACAGCTGTTGTGTTGTTTTTCTATCAGAGGGAGAGCTGAACCTGTCCGCCTCAACACGAGCCAGACGAGCTAAAGCTCTTTCTGAGTCTTCTGAGTGAGTACAAACCTTAATAATCACAACAAAAACCACAAAGGTTTCTTATATTCGTTTGCTTAAAGGAGCAGAAAGTGATGCTGCTGAGATTTAAAGGGAACCATGGGTAGAGAGAGATATGTGGCTTAATATAGTAACAATGGCTTTTCGGCCAAAATCAACGTTTTGAATAAAAAATAAGCCAACCAGAATCAAGAGAACAGCTAACAGCATCGTTTTTTTTGGTCCTTGGGCCGAACAGAATCATGCATTCTTAACATCATGTATACACCCATGAAAAACATTGCTGAAAGGGACGAACACAAAGTCTTGTCTCGGATAAAGAGAAAATGCCGTTGATATTTATTATTCAGTTTGCCCTTTTGTATTTCCACTTCTAGAGCTCTGCTCATGAACAGAATTATTATACAGTAAATTAATAATACAAATTATAAACCAAATAATACAATAGCCAAACATAAACCGGATGTTAACTGGGGGCCAGGCGCACACATCCGATGATACTGTCTATACTGAGAAACACAGTAGCAAGATTCTTGTCATTTATTCTATTATGATAATACACTCTAACGATAATGTGTGCAGCCGTCAGTGAATGCAAGAGAGAGGGAGCGAGAATCAGACATCAAAATTCAAAATCTAGATTTAAAATGTTTTTTATAATGGCTAAAAATATCATGTTTATTTGAAATCCACAATGATTTTTGGTTGTAATATGTGTGTTTGTATTGTTTCTGACCAACAAATTTAAAATGTATAAAAATACACCAGATTTGGTCTTTATTTTCTTTCCTTATATTTTATCATGCACCTACAGAAGAACTGATTTGTGTTCAGATTGGCCTTAGGTTAGAATGAGTATTACATTTAGTGTTTTTTTTTACGAAAAACGTTATTCAGACACTTTGACTCTTTGAAGTGTTTTTTTCTTTAATTGTTAATGCGACCTTTTTAGTTATCTGACAATATCAAGATGAATAAGTCTTGACCAAGTTTAATTCTGAGTTCTTGTCATATTCTAGCACCATTTTCTAAACTATAGCCAATAAACTGAATAATTCTTGGTTTGACTGTATATCACTGATCTCACATTCCACAAATGTCCCGTTTGCTCTCTCTCCTCTGACATGCTGGAAATCTTATCGGCCGTTGCTGAGAGTGTTGTGCGGATCAGTCTGTTATCACAGCACGACTGTGCGCACACAGAACACAACATTGATTTCTGTTATTTACAGCGACATCTGGGGACTTATTGGTCATATGATGTGATATAAAGTGCATATAGCTATTGGTCTTGTCCTTTAAGGTTGAATGTGAATGCTCACTTGTATGATAGGTTAATACCTTAACATAGGAGTTCATTTATTTCGGATGCTTGAAATCAACATTATTCTTACAGTTACGATTGTGTCATTCCATGGTTTCGATTGGTTTCTTATCATTCTAAAATGTGGTAATACTATAAATGATAGGACGTGTTTGTATTTGGCCGTGTATGATGTGTGTTCTGTTTGTTTTGTGTCATGTGATGTGATGTGTGAAGATGATGTGCACGTGCTGATGCCTTGTGATGTATTTCAGGTGAAGGTTCTTCTCTTCTTTTGACCTCTGAGCACCTGACTGGCCTTCTTCATCACGGGACATTCTCTTCTCTTCTCCATTCTCTCACACTGAGCACTTCGACATCACTTCACATCACTAAAGACCTGAAGTGACTCTTTCCACAGGAACAGACGTCTTTACATTCACACAGGATAATGATGTGACCGAGATGCGTATAGCCGATGCTTGATCTTCAGAGATCTGATGAGATGCTATTGAGGGGATCATACTAGAGATGACCGATATTACATTTTCACAGCGAGACCGAGAACTGATTATTCAGAGTGAAATGTGCTGAGATTAAATGAATATTTCTTAAAGTGATAGTTCACCCAAAAATGAAAAATCTGCACTTTCTTGTCAATTCAAACCTGCATGACTTCTTTCCACGGAACACAAAATGAGATATTTTGAAGAAAGTTGGTAACCGAACACAACTGGACCCCATTCACTTCTATTGTACAGACACAAAACCAATGCAATCAAATGGGGTCCTGTTAACAACAATCTTCAAAGTATCTTCTTCTGTGTTCTGCAGAAGAAAGAAACTCATAAAGGTTTGGAATGACAAAAGGATGAGTAAATGATGACAGATTTGTTTTAACTTTCTGAATGTTATTAATAATTAAGAGTATTAATATTAAACATTAAACTGTTGATGTTTCTTAACATTTTCTATATAAAGAGCGCAAATTCATTGCCTATTCCTGTCCGCTTTTGATTGACCGGAAATATCGGCTCTGATCATCGGCTGTTTTTAAACTATACAATAATCTATATTGGTCGATTTTTCACACTATTGGCCGATATATCGGCACATCTCTAGAGTACACACTGAGAAATCCACAGCAGAGTG
This sequence comes from Triplophysa dalaica, assembly GCF_015846415.1. Taxonomy (NCBI): domain Eukaryota; kingdom Metazoa; phylum Chordata; class Actinopteri; order Cypriniformes; family Nemacheilidae; genus Triplophysa; species Triplophysa dalaica. The sequence continues at coordinate 817,513 of NC_079550.1, forward strand.
TTGACGGTAATGATGTTTTCAGTCTCGCGTCCTCCTGACGGCAGGTTGTTTCGACTAGCTGCTCTCCTCTGTCATTTCAACAGACGACCGGTCTGGTCTTGTCTTCAGAAGCACTGACAGATCGATTGAGAATCTCACATTGAATTTAATTGTTTATACTGTTTTTAATCCATATGTCTGTGTTGCACATCTATTACTGAAATGATTTTATACCCCAGCATAGCTTGATTTGAAAGAATTGTACATTTTAAAGTCAATGAAAAATAACCGTATATGTTTTTGAATACACAGTCCTGGGCTAAGTGTGCATGCTTAATTTTTTGTCAAGATTTATGAACCGACTTTGTTTCTCAGACAAGTGTCGTATGTTTTAAAGTGCCTTTGATATTTAGATCTTCTTGTCAACTCACTTCAGAACAGTCTGCCCCTGATAACTTTGATGAGAAACTAGCAGATTAGCAGATTGTTTCTTTGACTCTGCCTCTGCTGCAGTGCAGCTTATCCAGAGAAATGACTTTAACATTGATGTTGAGCACTTGATATCTATAATACTGTCTGTCTGTGTGAAAACACTGCTGGAATCATCTGTGACAGACAGATAGACAGTGTTTATACACGCTCACTCTTCGTCTTTGATTTTTCCTTTTGTTTTTTATGATACTGTACGTACTGGGTGTGAATGGGAATTGCAATAAAGAATGAAATTTGAACATTTGTAAGTTTTATTACAGTTCGTAAATGCGTCTCTATGTCCATATTAACATAGAAAACGATAGTAAAAAAAACTGTGTTTTTGTCACAGGGACGTCGGACGTCTAAACAGCGGTCAGCAGTCTGTGAATGCTCAAGAACACATGAAGCCTCTCTCTCCGTTCGGCCTGCGCAACCGCTATCTGTCCAGACTGGGTGTGCAGGTATTCAAACAGAGTCACACCTCCCCTACAACCTAGCAACACTGGAACAAGCATCTAGAACACACTAGCAACAGTGTACTGCTGTGTATGTTATAATAATGTTCCCATATTAACGTGATTAAGACCATATTCACATTGAGAAACTCATTGTCTGGCTAAAGTCATAAGCAAAAATCGTATTAAGACATCTGTACTAGTCCTACTTTAGTCGCATTATCAAAGTGCATTACAGACATGTCATGCACAGACCTTATTCAACATAGTGTGACTGCAAAGATACACTCAGCAATGGCCAGTAGTTTGACGGCAAACAAGAGAGCATGGCACGTAGGAAAGCTTTCTATAATTTGATTACTTCCGTCCATGTATGCGTAGTCAGTGATTCCACATGACTTGTCTTTGTGCTGACAGATTCCAGATCACTGCTGTCCTCATGTGTCTTCACTGGCCTACAGAAGCGTCCTCAAATGAGTTCGTTTCACCTCTTGTTCCTCACAGAGGTCATCATAACACTGTCTTAATAAACTTGTTTTTGCATGTATTCATCATATGTGTTTTATTAAAGTAGCAGCAAAAAGTCCCAACTGGAACTAAATGTGACCACAGTATCAAACCCGTAAGCATAATCCCTTCGTAAAATAGAGTTAAAAAAACTTTGTTGTGATGACATCATCATCTGTTCACCACATGAATGTGACAATAGCACTGCGCTCTAAGGCCAAACCACTGGGATTTGGTCGACGACAGCCTAAGGTCTTTTTTGGGTGGAGTATCCCTTTAATTTGAGCCCTGATGGGGAATCTTCAATGATTTAGCTATTTTCTTACAGCCACCTTGTAAAGCTCAACACGATTATGGGAATTATGTCACTTCACACGTATTTATGGACCTGTTGAACAGAAGTCATGGCTGGAAAATATCCTGTTCTCAGTCTCCCTGCTAAGAAAAATGTAGCTAGGCCTATGAATGGGAATATAGTTCAAATACCGTAGCTAAATCACAATCCATATAGATTTGTTCAACAAAATGTTTTTGTACAGATTAATTTGTACTTGCTCATATTTAGGATTGAACAAGTGATTAAACAGCTCTGGAATGTTTTTGCAGAAAAGGCAGCAGGTTTGATGTGCTGTTAGTGTTATGAGTTCATTTAACACCTGTCCCTGAATAGAACATTTTCTGGATTCTGAATGAAACAAAGTACGTGAAACCTAATATTGTGTGAAATTCTCATCTATTTTAAATTTCAAAAAGGGACTTTCACTCGATGGGTATTTTGATTCGAAGTCAAGGGCTGCATGACAAATGAAGCCTTCATTATGAAATAATAGTATTTTTAAATAATCTATGATTGAATAAGTCACACTCACTATGACTTCTGTACTGTACATACCACAGTATCAATTAATGTAAAAGCAGCAGTGAAGTGAATATACTGCACTTTTGCTTTCTGTTTGTATTTCATCATTTGGACCAAAGTCCCAACTCCCAAATTATGTTTATTTTATATATTTGATAATATTCATATATTTATAAAAGCATGCATGCAAACGCATATAAATATAAATCTTTGATGTATATAAGAGCTATAGACAATATGTGACCCTGGATCACAAAACCAGTCTTAAGTAGCACTAGAACATTTTCTGTAAAAGACAAAAATGGGTCAAATGGGGCGATTTTTCTTTTATGCCCTTAGGATATTAAATAAAGATCATGTATCATGAATATATTTTGTAAACTTCCTACCTTAAATATATAAAAACTATATTTTTGTGAATGGGTGGCCTGCATCGGTGCCCCTGATTAACAACTTCTAAGGCAATTTTCTCAATATTTAGCTTTTTTGCACTCTCAGATTACTGAGTTTTAAACGGTTGTATCTCAGCCACATATTGTCCTATTCTAACAACCCATACATCAATAGAAAGTTTATTTATTCAGATTATGTAAAAATCTCTATTTTAAAAGATTGACCCACAAAACTGGTTTTGTTGTCCAGGGTCACATATATTCTTGGTGTTCTGGTTAGTTGATTGAAGAAATTGTTTGTTTTGTGAAAACAGTTTTTTTCTGAGCAGAAAACCCCTGCTTTAATAAAAACATCTAACAACAACACGCGGATATATTGTGTTATATTGTGCACACGCATTGACACGCGCAGCCCTAAGCGACCGTTGTGACGTCATAGCGTTCCATCAGCGTCTCAAACCGCGAGAGAGATTCAGTCAAACAGTGTTTTACTGAGCGGCTGGTCGCATCATTCTCTGCTTGTCTGATACGACTGATCGACTTGGATTAAATGGGCAGTTTCAACAGCGACGAGCCTGACAGTAACACGGCCCAAACTGTCACGTTGTTAAAATTGTTTAATATAATTAAAACATTTCTCATCCCTCACAAGGAGCATTAAATTAATTTGTGATTTAATGTGTGCGTAAAAGATTAAATATCATGCACTATTGGATTTATTCTTATTCAAATATGTACAAAGCACAGTATCATAAAACTGAACACTGAAATAATCAAAGACTTCAACACAATTTAGAGGATTTAAAGCAGATATTTATTGACAGAGATGAATAAACATTATGTTTAGGCTTAACATTATATTCTTTTTTTACCACATAAGTTGCGCAGGTTGTCCGTGTTTAGAAACAACATTCAAAAGCTTGTGAAACTCACAAGCATCAGGTTCGGTTCATTTAAACGCACCAAATCGATCGAAAATCACTAAAATATATGTGCATATTTTGTAAATATTTATGTAAATATTTTATATATGTATATAAAAATATATTTACACTCACATCTGTAAGGTATAATGTAAAGGAAGTATATTAATAAACCTCTAAAGTAAAATCAGGCAGTGAGGTAAAAAGAAATGACCGTTAATTTTAAATGATCTCTTGTTTGCAGAAAAAAGAAGGTGAGTGCGTGCTGGAGACGCGCACGGACAAAATAAATTGTCAGATTAATAGCATTCGTCTTGACATTATACCAGATTTTACTCTGATCATAAATGTTCCATATAACAACATAGTAAACAGAACTGACCAGATTAATTTATCAAATGACCAGTTTCCCTATTATCTGAGGACGAGTACATCACGCCGCTACAACGTTCCCTGTGGAATTAATTCACAACGTTATTTGAGGACATCGCTAGGACGTTTCTTGAACGAATGCAAAAATTCTAAGAAATGGAACGTTGCCAAGACGTCCTCAGAACCTGGTCACAAAGTAATCTCACGGTGACCAAATGTAGACGAACTGGCTACGTTGTCAGAACGTACTGTATTAGCTGGGGGAGAACTTCAGAATTAACTTTAAATCAACCCAATCTTTCTTTTCAGAATATTGCATTCATTCTAACAAACAAAAATAAGAGGAAATCAACTGTAGTCATCTTTATCAGGTTAGCGTCAAGAGTATTAAACATCAGGGGCCCGTTTCAATAAGGAGGTTCAACCAACTCTAGGTTAAACCTTGAACTCAGAGTTGGTATACTCAGAAATTGGAAACTTCAAATTCTTGGTTTCAGAACAGCTGATTTGAGTTGGTTCAATTTACTCTGGGTAAACTTACGCTGGGTTAAGCGCGTGCACCACGCCATCATCAATGGAGCTCCGATATTACGATGCACCATGTAGTTACGCAATTGACACGTTGTGTTGTATAGGACACCTGAAGGGCATCAGACTCTCGTTTGAATCAATACATATCGTTCGTTTGAACCCTGCTCTGAGCAAGTTTGAGTTGGTTTGGCTGCACGTCTAAATTAATTGTTTATTACCTTTATTGCTTGATTTCTGCACGTGTCTCTGTATTTATTCATTTCTTTATTCATGCACTTTATTTATACACGTTATTAAGTCATTTCTTATCGTCCACAGAAAATTATGCTCTGATGTAATACACGTACTGTACGTCGGCTGAAGTTATTGATGTAAGGATGGATGAGGTATATTTCGATATATCTAATTCACTGTAAAGAAAAACGGTACAGTTTTAATAAAAATGCACAGAGAAATGACAAAATTCCAATGGGGTCTAAATTGCTCTCCTGAAATCAAAGTACATCGCAATGAATTAAAGCAGCCTCTTCATACTGAATCCTCTATAAAAGAGGATAAATGACAAGAGCTGTCTGGTTCAGATTGCCTGGGATATGTGTGGTCCGCAGGGAGCAGATCACCTGCGAGTCGTTCGTACATGCTACGCCAGTTCCGGGAGGCCGCGTGGATGCAGGCTACTCGTTGAGGGTCTCGCGCCCTCCGACAGGCAAGGGGTGAGCGGGGCCCCTGTCTACCGGACCAGCGTGTGTACCTCTACGCACAAATATGCCAGCGCAGTCGGAGCCCCCTCCTTGCCCCGACACTGCGTGCCCGTTGCACACTGCACCCTCAACCCTGCAGGAAGGTGTCTGTCGACATGCCTTCCCGAGAAAAAGGTCTCCAGGAGGCCGCGTGGGCACGGGTTTCCTCACCGTGGGGTCGCTCCCCCCGCAGGCGGGGGATGAGCCTGCCGCTTCAGACCAAGGGGTTAGGGTGCGTCGACAGAGAGGCGTTATCACCATCCACCTGCTGCCGGTGTGCCACGCTTTCCTCAGAACTCTACTCTGTAGCCAGTGTTTGGAGCGGTCTCATGTTCATCAACCCGAGGGGTTCCACCACTGTCGAGGATGCCATGTGTCCCAGGAGCCTCTTCAACTCAACTTTATCTATATAGCGCTTTTTACAATTTTTATTGTTACAAAGCAGCTGTACATGAGACACATTGAATACAAGAAAAACAACTAAAGACATATACCTGTAAAAACAAGAAAAAGGTGAAAACAACAAAAGATAGACATACAAATGCTCCACACACACAATATGCATACATACTTACACCCACTGACATAGACGCACACACGCAAACACACTCGCACACACGCACAGTGAAAGCACACATAGGAGAGAGAACCACAGGTCAAATATTAAGCGGACTATAAATTCTTATATGCAATATTAATTACGTATAACTTCTAAATTCTAAAGCAGCCCCCCCGGCCAGGCAAATAGTGCATAAAAAAATGCAAACAGTTGTGCTGCAGCTCATTCAGAAAGCTGCTGCCAGGATTCTGGCCAGAACCAAAAAATCATGCGTTCACTCGAAACAAGGTGACTCAGCGTTTAGCCATTTCGCCCCCCGTAGCTGGAATCAGCTTCCAGAAGACATCTGATGTAGTGGTCGACCGATTATCGAACTGGCCGATAATCGGCGTCGATATCAAAGATTTAGCCATTAATCGATATCGATCATTTTCAAAGCCGATTTGCTGATAAAGTCATTTAATTTTGAAATGCGCTATTTGGCTCTGATGCAGCCAAGGATTTAGTGAGAACAGCCGAAACACGTCTCTCTAGTTTTTTGCCTAGAGTAATGCCCGCCGACTGCCCCTCTGATTTGTTGGGACTAAGTTACGAGTCCGGCCAATCAACGCGGGAGGAACAGAAAGTGTTTTTCACTCTCACACCGAAAGCGCTGCTTCGGGTTCATACTCTCTGAGGTAAGGCAGCATCAGACGTTGAAATAAATCTCAATCCACTACACTGAAGATGCAAAACACTTCAATATAATTAGTGCCTGAATTTCGGAGCAGCTTTACGAGTTTCCCGCAGGTTCTGCAGGATTTACGCATTATTATCATGTAGATACAGCTGATAGAAAAAGTATGTGAACCCTTTGGGCTTACTTGGATTTCTTCATAAATTGGTCATAAAATGTGTTCTGATCTTCATCTAAGTCACAACAATAGAGAATCACAGTCTGCTTAAACTAATACCGCACAAACATTATACGTTTTCATGTTTTTATTGAACACAACATGTACAGTTGTGAGCTCACATCATTATCAGTTTTATTAAACCCCCAAGTGACATTCAATCTTAGTACTTAGTAAAACATCCTTTTACAGTTATAACAGCTTTTAAACGTGAAGCATAGCTTGACACAAGTGTCTTGCAGCGATCTACGGGTATCTTCGCCCATTCATCATGGGCAAAAGCCTCCAGTTCAGTCACATTCTTAGGCTTGCGCACTGCAACTGCTTTCTTTAAGTCCCACCAGAGGTTCTCAATCGGATTTAAGTCTGGTGACTGCGATGGCCACTTCAAAATGTTCCAGCCTTTAATCTGCAACCATGCTCTAGTGGACTTGGCGGTATGCTTGGGATCATTGTCCTGTTGAAAGGTCCAACGTCTTCCAAGCCTCAGGTTTGTGACGGACTGCATCACATTATCATCCAATATCTCCTGGTACTGAAGAGAATTTGTGGTACCTTGCACACGCTTCCCAGTACCTGCAGAAGCAAAACAGCCCCAAAGCATGATTGACCCCCCGCCATGCTTCACAGTAGGCAAGGTGTTCTTTTCTTCATAGGCCTTGTTCTTTCTCCTCCAAACATAGCGTTGACCCATGGGCCCAAACAGTTCTAATTTTGTTTCATCAGTCCACAGAACACTATCCCAAAACTTCTGTGGTTTGTCCACACGACTTTTGGCATACTGCAGTCGACTCTTCTTATTCTTTGGGGACAGCAAGGGGTTGCGCCTGGGAGTTCTGGCATGGAGGCCTTCATTACGCAGGGTGCGCCGTATTGTCTGAGCAGAAACTTCAGTACCCACATCTGACAAATCTTTTCTCAGTTCCTCAGCAGTCACACGGGGACTTTTCTCCACTCTACGCTTCAGGTAGCGCACAGCAGTCGAAGTCAGCATCTTCTTTCTGCCACGACCAGGTAGCGTTTCAACAGTGCCCTTTGCCTTGAATTTGCGAATGATGCTTCCTATGGTGTCTCTTGGTATGTTTAACATCTTTGCAATCTTCTTATAGCCATTGCCCTTCCTGTGAAGAGTAATCACCTGTTCTCTTGTCTTCCTGGACCATTCTCTTGACCTCACCATGTTTGTAACCACACCAGTAAATGTCTAGAAGGAGCTGAGTATCACAGTCATTTTAAAGCTGCCTAATTGGTGCTTATTAGGCTTTATTGCTGCTCCCTGATATCCACAGGTGTTTTCAATACCTGATTGAAAACACTTAATTGAACCTCTGTTCTTCAGAGTTGATAGATCCAACTATGAGATATGGCTTGTAGATCTTATAGATCTAAACTTTGAGTCCAGTTTCACTAGATCTCTCTCCGTCAGGAATAAATTACACCTGGAGATATCAACTCCGTTGTGAGTCAATCCTTTAACCCAACCACCAGGGAGACATAGAGCTGAAGGGAAGAACAACAGGCAGGAGACGAAGTGATGTTAAATAGACAGACAAATGATTTATTGAATAATCTCAGTTGTGTGTTGATGCTCAGTCAAGCTCTGCCAAACTTCGTCTGACTAGAAACAGATTCAATATGTGTTTTTAACCATTCCAGATTACAGTATCAAAACATTGTCTCATGACATTATTATGGACCTTGAGATGGAGACCAACGGATACTCATATCATCATAAGACACAATACAACTCCCAATGAGGTTAAACAACAGGAAAGTAAGGAACAAATAATATGAATAATAGTGAATAATAAAATAAATGAAAGAATACATATGATGAATATTGGAATAAATGGGATAAATGAAATAGAATAATAAGATGAAATAAACAAGAAACAATGTATGTTTCTATCCAGATCTATCATTCCCCCCTCTTAATCATATATGAAATAATTAGATTATGTATGATTATAAATCTTAATGATTAAAAGCAAGCAACCTCTCATAATCATGACAACAACAAAAACAAAAAGTTTGGATGATCAGGCCATACTTTTCCCTTCTCCATGCCCTCTAAATGGACAGGTCATTTTCTCTTCCATACCGCGTACGAGAAAAGGGGGTGTGACTAGTCTCAATGTGCTGTCGTCTGACCAGCATTGTACTTTTGACAAAACAAATAAAACAACTTCAAAGTAATGTACATGAGCAAGATGATTAACACCCCTGACACTACAATTGTTACAAATGCTTTCAAATGATTCCAGATGGGTCCTAATATTGATCCGAACCATGTATCTCACTCAGATGAGAATATACCATGATCTTTGTTGATTTTAGCAACCTGTTCATGTAGAACTTGAGCTAGATTGTGGACTACTTCCTCAGAATTGTCTGGAATGTAGAACAACACTCAGTACCAATTATTTTACAGGCTCCTCCCTGAGAGGCTAACATTATATCTAAAGCCATTCGATTTTGTAGAACAACTTTTCTCATTGCATATATTTCAACAGAGATGTTGGTGATAGACTGAAGAGTGCTGTTTGCTGTTTTCTCAAAAGCTTCCTGTAATGCCTGTACTTCAGTTTGTAGATCAGTCACTCCGAGGAATGGTACAAATCGCCCTAACCACTTTTCAACCTTGGAAAGGGAACGCCTAGTACGTGTCAGGATTAAATGATGTCTAACATAATCTTCTGACACTACTCGAACTGCTGGTAAAACATAAGCCAAATAACACCTTCCTCTCCATCCCTTAGGAAGGAACGGATAAGCTTTGTTACCACAAACAAAGTGTGTGCCATTAGAAGCAATGAGTGCTGAATTTGTGAGAAATGTCATATTACATTTAGACGCCTGAAATGTCAGGTTTGGGTCAGACTGACTTCCTGCATTCCTTTCAAAACACCAGAAGGAAATGCCCTCAGATTTTACATTGAGTGCGAATTGGCTATTGGAGCCAGTATTATCATATTTAGGCAAATGCCAAGAGTTGTAATGTGGATAAGAACAACCTCTGTAGTAGCACATAGTGCTTGTAACCTCTAGGTGAGTATTCCAAGGAAAATCGACCATTCTAAAGACACATCTGTGAGAATTTGATGTTGTTAATGGTCTAACAACTGTGCATTTAGCACCAGCTTTACCTTGTGATTTGGAACAATTAGAATTTCCAAAAACTATAGTATAAGTGTACCCATTGAGGCCCCCCTGTAGTGGCTGTATTTCTACTTCTTCCAAATATAACACTTTTGGCCATATATTCTTAACATCATCTTGATGTTTCAAAATTAAATAATCATACATTTGCAACAAATGAGCCGATATAGTTTTTAATTTGTCAGAGGTTTTCGGGTCTCCAATTGGAGCACAACACATGGATTTAGGAATAGGTGATTTTTGTACTAAATTAGCCAAAATCTCACCTATTTCGCCCATGTCATCTTGTTTAGCAATAGAGATCAGATCAGGTAATAGTAATGGATATGCTTGCAATTGCCATGCATTTATAGTTCTGGCATAGACGTTAGCCAAAGTCATTGCTAAATTGACATCTTTCTGAACTTATAGCTCTGGATAAAAGACAGAATATGGACTTATGCTTGGTAGGAGACCCAACACAAAGAACAAAATCCCTGCCATTTTAATTTGGTTCATATCCTTCAGTGTAATAATTAAAAGTCATCCATTGACCTGGCTTTGATCTAGATTCTGCTTTAAATTGTGTATGACAGTTATGTGATTTAAATGTCAAAATCCCTGTATGTAGATTAATCGAAGGCCAAAACAAGTATTGAGTGTACACAGTTAAAGTCCAACTTGGTCTTATTTCAGGATGTTGTACCCATTGGTCCTCTTGAGTTGAAGTAAAACCTACAGCCAATATAGCATTGTCATGTGACAGCATCTCAGAGTGTCTAACGGTGGTCTGTGTAGTTCAAATTGCCTTTGTTCTTGAAATGCAGACACATAACCAGAATTCACCAACTCTTGATAACGTGGTCTCTCTGCGTACTGATCTCGAGGTTGAAAATAGAGTGACGCCCCTCTTATCCGGTCTGCAGGTGGTTGGCGCCACAGAGTGTCCTCTGTATGATAAGGCCTGAATCTTTCTGCAAACTGCTTGAAGGCTGCTGACATCAATCTGTAAAGACAAAAAGGAGAAAGAAAGGAGACAGAGGAGTTCCACATTCAAGGAAACAAATGATGTCATCAAACGGTGTTGAAGCGTTTACCTTATTTTAACTATTAAGATTCCCTTGCAAAAATCAAGCAGAGACCAAGCGACTAAGCTGTAGTTTGGTGTAAGCTAATAACCCATCACCCTCCCCCTATGTTCATCGTGAGGGTGGCCCCCAAGTCAATAAAAGACAAGGTTCTTCTCACGACTCCATCCTACAGTGATTCGCCGGCCTCATTTCGATTTTTGGGAGTATGAGCTACAGCTAATTTACAGTGACTAATGTGTGTCCATTTAGTCTTGCCTAATAATGTAGACTACAAAAGGACCATCCCATCTTGGTTCTAAGCCTGAATGTTGCAGCTTCTTGACATAGACCATTTGCCCTGGTACAACACTATGCCCCCCCTCTTGGGGCATTTTCCAAGCTTCCTGAACCTGTTTTTGAGCCTTTTGTATAGCCTCTGTCAAAGTCATGCAGTACATTAAAAGTGTATCTGACATCATATGCACATCAGCCTCAGCAAGATCTGGAGTTCCTGGTAACGACATTGGTCGCCCTGTGATAACCTCAAAAGGACTCAGCCCAGTCTCTTTGTTAGCTGATGAACGGATACTGCACAGAACTAACGGAAGAGCCTCTACCCATGTCAGCCCTGTTGTTCCATATTTTGCCAGTCGTGTTTTAAGAGTCCGATTAACTCTTTCAATCATACCTGATGATTGTGGGTGCCCTGGACAATGAAAGTGCCATTGCATTCCCAGAAGTCTGCAAACTTCTTGACACACCTGGCCAGTGAACGTTGTGCCACAATCAGAATCAATACTGGTCGGAATTCCCCACCTGGGAATCACATCTCGAACCAAGACTTTAGCAGTAAAAGCAGCAGTGCCTTTCTTAGTGGGGAAAGCTTCCACCCATCTAGAAAACTTATCGACTATCACCAAGACATCCTGATAACCCTTACATTTAGGAAGAGTGATAAAATCGCATTGCAATTCACGAAACGGCCCAGAGGGTGCAGGTGTTGGATTTGAAACTGATGGAATCGGGGATGCCGAATTGTGTTTTTGACATGTCATGCATCCTTTAGCTACAGCTTCTGCATGTTTCCTGAATCCCCTTGTCCACCATACTGTGTTAAAGCGTGAACACATTTGAGAAACCCCTATGTGTCCTACACTGTGTATCTGTGTGGCCAGATAAGGAAGCAAGGCTTTTGTAGCGACAGTTCTGTTTTGACATCTCCAAATGTTGTCATCTGACAATTTACAACCATTTTCCATCCACACCCATTTTTCTTCTCAGGAGCACTGATTTTGCATCTCCGCTATGTCTTTGAGTTGTGAGTTATGTTCAATGACCTGCAGTTGACATGCTTGAGCAGTAGGAATGTCTGTCGTTCTTGCGGCGGCAACCTTGGCTGCCTGGTCAGCAAGAGAATTTCCCTTTGTTTCAACCGAATCGCTCTTCGTATGAGCTTTCACCTTCAATACCGCAACCTTTTGCGGAAGCTGCAGAGCCTTTAAAAGATTCTCCACCACTCCACCATTCTTTATAGGCGTACCTGCAGAGGTGAGGAAACCTCTTTGCTGCCAACCTGCTCTGAAATCATGAACCACAACAAAAACGTAGCGGGAATCACAGTAAATATTTACTGTTTTGTCAGTTGCCAATTCACATGCTTTTGTAAGGCCAATCAATTCAGCTTGCTGAGCTGAGGTTCCTGGTGACAGGGCCCCAGAAGCCAAAATTTCTGAATCAGTGGTAACTGCCCACCCTGCCTTGCGTTCCCCATTGTCCACAAAAGATGACCCATCAGTGTACAAAATCAGATCAGGATTTTGAATTGGTACGTAGTCTAAGTGTTCATCTACGCTTAAATTTTGTACAATCTCTGCACAGTCATGACCGTCTGGAGTTGCTTCAGACGGTGAAAGCAATGTGGCTGGGTTTGAAGGTGTAGCTTTTTCAATAACAATGTTCGGTAGCTCTAGTGCTGTGGACCATTTGATCCATCTTGGAAGTGTCACATGTGCAGCTCTGCCTAGAGACAACAAAGCATGTACAGAATGTGGACAACGAATGGTTAATTTTTGATCAAGCACTACAGGAGTCACACAATACAAAGCAAGATAAACTGCTTGAACTACTCGCAAGCAAGGCCCCCACCCCAGTGCTACTCAACTCAACTCAACTCAACTTTATTTATATAGCGCTTTTTACAATTTTCATTGTTACAAAGCAGCTGTACATGAGACACATTTAATACAAGTATGAATTCTAAAGCAGCCCCCCCGGCCAGGCAGATAGTGCAAAACAATATGCAAACGGTGGTGAGGAACCCAAAACTCCCATCGAGAAAAAAAACCTCAGGGGAACCCAGGCCCAACCAGGGGATTCCAGTTCCCATCTGGCAAAAGCTGCTGCCTCTGCACAAGCTCATCAGTGCTTGCACAACAAGGCTTAATAAAAATATAAAAATTAAAGATTATCATTAACAATCTAATAGCATTTGAAATGTTGTAGAAAAAAACAAAGTTGTCGCGTCCTTTATCCAGCTCTATCCTCTTAGCACTTGTCAGGTCACCGCTTCCCATTCTCAGCTCTGCCATCAGGTCTGGGCATGAACTGCATCCTGCGGTAACCTTGGAACAAAGAGACAAGACTGGCTGAGAGTAGAGTACTGTTCTGCACTCTTTGATGCAACAAGTACATCATTTGTTGTTGGATGTGTTCCTGGTTCCGGTTGATCTAAATAATGCAGCCTAAATCCTCTGAGGATTAATATTATGGAGGTGTAGTGTATGCAAGATTAAAAAGATGAGTCTTTAGTCTAGATTTAAACTGACAGAGTGTGTCTGCCTCCCGGACCGTGCAGGGAAGAATATTCCAAAGTTTAGGCGCTAGATAAGAAAAGGATCTACCACCTGCACTTGATTTTGAAATTCTAGGTATTACCAACTGACAGGACCCCTTAGAGCGTAATGTACGTGGTGGTCTGTAATACAATAGAAGTTCATTCAAATACTGCGGCGCTAGACCATGTAGGGCTTTATAGGTAATAAGCAAGATCTTAAAGTTAATGCGATGCTTTATAGGTAACCAGTGCAAGGTTGACAGAACCGGGGTTATATGCTCATACTTTTTTGTACGTGTAAGAACTCGAGCTGCCGCGTTTTGAACCAGTTGCAGTTTTTGTAATAGGCCCGCAGGGCAACCACCTAGAAGTGCATTACAGTAATCTAGTCTTGATGTCATGAATGCATGAATTAATTTCTCTGCATCTGACAGTGACAGCATATGACGTAATTTAGATATATTCTTAAGATGGAGAGAGTACTGTCAAATACAACGCCAAGATTCTTAGCTGATGACGAGGATTTTATGGAGCATCCGTCAATCGTTAAGCAGTATTCTTGGTTGTTACGCATAGCAGTTTTCGGTCCAGTAAGTAACACTTCTGTTTTGTCCGAGTTTAGTAGTAAAAAATTGTTACTCATCCACATTTTTAAGTCAACTATGCAATCCTTTATTCGATGAAACTGCTGGGTTTCATGAGGCATCGAGGAAATATAAAGTTGAGTATCATCAGCATAACAGTGAAAGCTAATTCCGTGTCGCTTTATTATATCTCCTAGAGGTAGCATGTATAATGCGAAGAGCAGGGGTCCCAAGACTGAGCCCTGTGGTACACCGTACTGGACTTGTGATTTGCGGGACACCTCATTGTTTATTGCTACAAATTGAAAACGGTCGGATAAATAAGACTTAAACCATTTCAATGCTATTCCGTTAATGCCGACGTAATTTTCGAGTCTATGTAGAAGTATGCTGTGGTCAATGGTGTCAAATGCAGCACTGAGGTCTAGCAGCACCAATAACGAAATACAGCCACGGTCAGACGCTAAAAGCAGATCATTTGTAACTCTGATCAAAGCAGTCTCTGTACTGTGACATGCTCGAAATCCAGACTGGAATTCATCATTAATGTCATTCCTTTGGAGGAAGGAGCATAATTGAGTTGAAACTACTTTTTCCAGAACTTTAGATATAAAAGGTAAATTCGATATAGGCCTGTAATTCCCTAGTTCTTTAGGGTCGAGTTTGGTTTTTTTTAAAAGAGGCCTTATAACAGCCACCTTAAATGCTTTAGGCACATGTCCTAATGTCAGAGATGAGTTAATAATACTAAGAAGAGGATCTATAATTTCGGGGAGCATTTCTTTCAGTAGTTCTGTAGGTATAGGGTCTAGCATGCATGTTGATGATTTAGATGATTTAATGATTTTAGACAGTTCATCGTGATCTACTGTAGAAAATAATTGCAATTTCTCCTTAGGGGTGCTGTAGTTAGTTTGTTCAGCGGATTTCACTACAGGTTGCATTGTTATAATTTTTTCTCTTATATCTTGGATTTTACTTGTGAAGTAGTTCATAAATTCATCACTGTTATGCTGATAATCAGAATCTGACGTCGATGACGACTTATTTTTTGTTAATTTAGCCACGGTGTTAAATAAGAACCTAGGGTTGTGATGGTTTTCCTCTATTAGTGTTGAAAAGTAGGCGGATCTAGACGTTTTTATTGCATTCCTGTAATTTCGAGTACTATCCTTCCATGCTATACGAAATACCTCTAAATTCGTTTTCTTAAAGTTGCGCTCCATTTTACGGGATGCTTTTTTTAGAGTCTGAGTGTGTTCATTATACCACGGTGTTGGGCTGCTATTTTTAATTTTCTTTAAACGCAGAGGAGCAACTGTGTCTAATATTTCCGAGAAAGTAGAGTTAAAATTTTCAATAGTAGTGTCAAAATCGTCAACGTTATTACTCATGCTGGATATTTTAGACAATTCAGGCAGATTATCGAGAAACGCATCTTTGGTAGTTGAAGTAATCGTTCTACCATATTTGTAACAAGGAGTTTGATTTGCAGCCGTAGGCCATTGAAGCAAACATAATATCAGATAATGATCCGAAATATCTTCACTCTGCTGAACGATTTTAACATCGTCCACATTTATACCATAAGAAAGTATTAAATCTAAAGTATGATTACGAAGGTGAGTGGGTCCTGACACATGTTGACTAACGCCCATGGAGTTAAGAGTGTCTTTGAAAGCCAGTCCCAAGGCATCTGTATCATTGTCTACATGGATATTAAAGTCACCGACGACAAGGACTCTATCTGCGGCCAGTACTAGTTCTGATAAGAACCCACCAAAATCTTTAATAAAATCTGTGTGGTGCCCTGGAGGCCTATATACAATAGCTAGAATAAATTTTAAAAATGTTTTGTCCTTAGTATTAGGTGTCGATACGTGAAGTACCATGACTTCGAAAGAACTGTACTTAAAATTAGACTTCTGAGAGGTAATAAAAGAATTCTTGTAAAGTGCAGCGACACCTCCCCCTCTACCTTTTAGACGAGGCTCGTGTTTATAGTAATAATCATGGGGAACGGATTCATTTAGAGTAATAAAATCATCTGGCTTTAGCCATGTTTCTGTCAAACAAAGCATGTCTATTTTATGATCGGTTATCAAATCGTTAACAAAAAGTGCTTTATTTGAGAGAGATCTAATATTAAGCAATCCGAGTCGTAACAGCTGATTATCTGTATTTTGTTCATGTTTGATTTGTTTAACGTTTATTAAATTACTTTCAAGAGGTTTACGCAATATCTTATGTTTGCTAATCCGGGGGACAGACACAGTCTCTATTTTATGTTGTTTGTAAGAAGGGATTATTACATGTTGTATATTTTGTGTATTCTGTAACGCGAGACGGCAAGCAGACAGTTGGTTAAGCCATTCTGTCTCTTTCCTGACCTGGGCCCCAGGTAGTCAGACTTTAGCATTATTAAGACTGTGTGCCAAATTTCTAGAGAGGAGGGAAACCCCATCCCAGGAGGGATGGAGACCATCTCGTTTCAACAGGTCAGGTCTGCCCTCAAAACTCTTCCAGTTATTTATAAAATCTATATTATTCTGCAGGCACCACTCAGACAACCAGCCATTTAGTGATGATAATCTGCTATAAATCTCATCA
This sequence comes from Triplophysa dalaica, assembly GCF_015846415.1. Taxonomy (NCBI): domain Eukaryota; kingdom Metazoa; phylum Chordata; class Actinopteri; order Cypriniformes; family Nemacheilidae; genus Triplophysa; species Triplophysa dalaica. Next base: position 834,432 of record NC_079550.1, read on the forward strand.
CCACGGTAAGCAGTAAGGGGGCCAGAGAATATTACAGTGTCTGACATCGTTTTTGCGAGCTCACACACCTCTTTAATATTATCTTTAGTGATCTCCGATTGACGGAGTCTAACATCATTTGTGCCGACATGAATAACAATCTTACTGTATTTACGATTAGCCTTAGCCAGCACATTTAAGTTTGACTTGATGTCAGGCGCTCTGGCTCCCGGTAAACATTTGACTATGGTGGCTGGTGCCTCTATGTTAACGTTCCGGACAATAGAATCACCGATCACTAGGGCACTTTCAGCAGGTTTCTCAGTCGGTGCGTCACTGAGCGGGGCAAACCTGTTCGAGACTTTAATCGGAACGGTTGAGTGATGTTTTGTCCTGCGACTATGCCGTCTCACCGTCACAAAGTTTCCCAGCTGCAGGGGATTTTCAACCGGAACCGAGCTGTGTGCGCTAACATTGCTCGCATCCGAAGTGTTTTCTACGGTTCTTACACTCTTACTATCCTCAAATAAAGATTGGATGCGAGACTCTAATTCTAAAATCTTCTCCGTCAGCCTAACTACTTCCCTGCATTTATCACATGTAAAACCCTCGCCGCTGACAGAGAAGGCTAAACTAAACATATGACATGAGGTGCAAGTAACAACAATAGGAATAGAAGCCATAACTCACCGGGTATGAAGTGCAATCCTAACTTACCAAGGTTGCTTGATGAGTCTTAGTATATACACTTAAAAAGAGAAACAGTTAGCACACAAGACAAATAGGGGGAGATAATGTTTCACAATGTCAACAGAAGGCAAGCTAACACGCTAATATGCTAGCGGCGTTACGTTTCAATGAATATAGGTTTAAAATATAAAGTTATAAATAATTCGGCAACGACAGTGATATGTAACGATAGTAAAATACACTAATAATAAGACCAAGAACAAATGTGAGGTGAAGCAAGTGTCAGAGGATACAAACTAGCCGCCGGCAGCGATGCAATCAGGAACCGGAAACCGCCGGTTTCTCAGACGAACTCCAGTCCGACTCCAGCTACTGTGTCAAGTTGCTGAGAATAATACCCCATAGGTTCATTCTGATCTCCCCATTCCTGAGTTAACACGGAGGTCATGTAACCTTTTTGTTCATGAACATGCAATGTGAATGATTTCCTGTGATCTGGTATTCCCAAAGCTGGAGCTACACACAAAGTCTGTTTCAAATTCTCAAAACATAAGTGAGTATCAGGATGCCAGTCAACTAAGTCCTGTGCTCTGGGATTCCCTTTCAACAAATCGTTTAAAGGTTGTGTTTTCTCTGCATAGTTTTCAATCCAACTACGATTGTAGTTACAGAGACCCAGGAAAGATCTTAACTCTCTGATTGTTTTGGGAACAGGATGTCTTTTAACAGCCTCGCAGCGGCTTGTTGTTATTTTCCTCTAACCCTGAGACAAACTCTGCCCTAGATAGATTACCTCACTCTGACATAGCTGAGCCTTTTTCAGATTCGCTCTGTGAACTTTGCTGTGCAGAAAATCAAGCAGCCGCCTGACATCTCTCTCTTGTTCAGCTTCATTCTCTGAACAGACCAGCATATCATCAATGAACTGGATAACAACTGATGTTGACTCAAATTCTTTCATGTGTCTATGTAGAGCCTGATGGTAAATAGTGGGGGCTTTATGGAGGCCTTGAGGAAGACGAATAAACGTGAATTGCTGACCCTGAACTGTGAAAGCAAACCATGATTGCACATCTTTAGCAAGTGGCACTGACCAAAATCCATTAGCCATATCAATCACTGAAAACCATTTGTGTTCTGGTTTAATCAAACTGAATATAGTGGTTGGGTCAGCTACGAGATGAGTGATCTTATCAATGTACTGATTTGCTACCCTGTAGTCAATTGTGAGTCTCCATGAACCATCAGGTTTCTTTACAGGCCACACAGTACTGTTGCTTGGGCTGTTGATCTTAACAATAATGCCTTTCTCCTCAAGATGTTCAATCACTGGCATAATGCCCTTCATGGCAGCAGGGTTGAGGGGATACTGCTTAGTGCAAGGGGGCGCTATCCCTGTAAATGTGACAGGTTCCATAACAAGTAACCCACAATCTGTTTTATTATCTGTCCAAATCGCATGGGATCGTAAATCAGCTTTGACCAATGTTCTCAAGCTCTAGGTTACTTTGCCCTCCTTGAATTCAAAGTTTGAATTTAGAGTTAGCAACACATCCAACCCCAATAATGGTTGAGTGACTTCACCCACCCAAACTGCAGCATTGATTTCTTTGGCCCCAAACAAAAACGTTATCGGCTGTGTTTTTGTTAAAAATGTTCCCTTCCCTGTTGCACCTGTTACATGAATGGTTTCTGTTGTCATCAAAACATTTGAAAGATAACCTGATGGAATCACAGTTAACTCTGCACCAGTATCAATTAGGAAATCTACGTCTGTTTGTGTGTTAAGAATGTGGGCCCTCACATATAAGCCATCTGACTTATGCATAACCACTGCCTCCAAGTCCCTGAGACAGTGGTGACCCAATTTTTCCCGTACCTCTGCAGCTGGCTGTTGGACAGCACCCAACAGCCTTTGTTGTGTCTCACTGGAAAGCTGAGCAAACTGATAAACTGGATCTAAGACATTTGAAACATTGGGAGGAGGGGAAGGAGGCGGAAAACTTTGCCCAACACTCTGCTTTATCATTGCATAGCAATTTTTTTCCCAGTGTCCCCTTTTTCCACAACGCATGCAAACATTCTTTGGCACAGTATTTCTGGACCGATTTTCAGAATCTGCTTTCAAAGACCGCATTGATTTTGAGGCTTGGCTCTCTGCTCGAGCTACATCACTTGCAGTTTTCATCAAATCATCAACAGTGAAATTAGTGTCTGTGGGATGTCACGGGGAGAACAACGACACGGACACAACAGGTACAATAAACGGCCCCGGAGGGTACTTTTATTGAAGGTTCCAAACGAGACAGGGGAATGCACCAAGATGGTGCCGGTCGAAGGTGCTGGTGATCTCCGGGTAGGGGAAAAGTGGTAGTCGTTCTCAGAGCCTCGTACACGTGTACGGTCCCGTCATATTGCCGGGACCGCACTATAGCCGGCAATATGAATCTGGTCATCCAGTCCGTCCTTCAGCCTTCGGAGTCTAGGAGGAAGACAATACGTGACGTGAGTAAGTTGCTCAGTAAGGTTTGTGGAGATCAAGCTCACCTTCCCTCAGAATGCCAACAGCTTTTATAGCTGTTGGGATTGTGCTTTGAACGACCTGCAGGTGCGTCTCGTTGATTTCCCCTGTCTCCATGGCGACGCTGATTGCGCAACGGGTGACTCGTCACACTCCCCCCCCCAAGCGTTGCCTTGTTCGCCTGGGCCGTCCTGTAAGGAGATGGAAATATGTGTGGGGGGGTTTGAGTGTCACCTGACCTAGTGGTCCACCCTGACCAGATCCTCGACAGACCGTCTGCATTCCCGTGGGAGGTCCCGGCTCGATGTACCACAGTAAAGTGGAAGTCCTGGAGCGCTAAAAACCATCTTCTTACTCGTGTGTTATTGTTCTTAGCTTTGGCCATCCACTGGAGTGGTGCGTGGTCCGTTACTAACGTGAACTTCCGTCCCAGGAGGTAATAGCGTAGCTCCAGGACTGCCCACTTTATGGCCAGGGCCTCCCTCTCGACTGTGGCATACCGACTTTCCGCCGGGGTGAGTTTGCGGCTGATGTATACCACCGGGTGCTCAGCCCCACCCCGGGTCTGTGACAGGACCGCTCCTATTCCGGTATTGGAAGCATCGGTCTGGAGTATGAAGGGGCAGCCAAAATCCGGCGCATGTAGTACTGGGGATGACGAAAGGGCCTTCTTCAGTACCTGGAATGCCTGTTCCGCCTCCGGTGTCCACTTCACGTTCTCTGGCTGCCCCTTCCTGGTCAGGTTGGTCAGGGGGCTGGCTATGGACGAAAAGTTGGGGATAAAGCACCTATAGTACCCTGCTAGCCCCAGGAAGGCACGTACCTGAGATTTGTTACGGGGTCGAGGGGCATCCCGGACGGCTTCCACCTTCTTCATCTGGGGTTGGATAAGACCTCCCCCGACCCTGTATCCCAAGTACTGGGCTTCGGCGAGTCCGAGGTGGCACTTCTTGGGATTCGCCGTCAAGCCTGCCTTCCGTAGGTCCATCAGCACTCTCCGCAATCGGTCCAGGTGCTCATCCCAGATCCCCGAGTGGATGACTACATCATCAATGTAGGCTGCAGCATATGGTTGATGTGGACGAAGCAAAATATCCATCATCCTCTGGAAGGTGGCCGGTGCCCCATGCAGTCCAAAAGGTAGGACTCTATATTGCCAATGTCCCCCTGGGGTGCTGAATGCGTTTTTTTCCTTGGAGGCTGGGGACAGGGACACCTGCCAATACCCTTTTGTTAAGTCAAGTGTTGTAATGTACCGGGCCTTCCCTAGCCGGTCCAGGAGTTCATCCAACCGGGGCATTGGCTACCCGTCGAAGCTGGATACCTCGTTGAGCTTCCGAAAATCGTTGCAAAAGTGGAGAGTGCCGTCTGGTTTTGGGACCATCACGATGGGACTGGACCAAGGGCTGCGGGAGGGCTCTATCACTCCAAGCATTTTCATCCTGTTGATTTCCTCCTCTATAGCCAACCGACGAGCCTCTGGTACCCGGTAGGGCCGCTGTCTGATGATGACTCCGGGTGGTGTTCGAACTTCGTGCTGGGTTATTCGAGTCTGCCCGGGCTTTTCTGAGAATACATCTCGGAACTGACTGACCAGGGTCTGTAGATCTTTCTTTTGGAGAGGAGACAGCTGTTCTCCCATTGGGATGACTGGTGGTTCTTCTGGAACGGAAATCGTCAACAGGGCTGGGGTGGGGATCCACTTCTTCAGTAAATTAATGTGGTACAGCTGCTCCTCTCGTCTTCTTCCCGGCTGACGGACACGGTAGTTGACCGGCCCGACCTTCTCCACTATAACGTAGGGTCCCTTCCAGGAGGCCAAGAACTTGGATGTGGCTGTAGGGATCAGCACCAACACTCGGTCTCCTGGTTGGAACTCCCGTGGCTGGGCAGGCCGATCATACCACCGTTTCTGGGCGCGCTGGGACTCGACGAGGTGTTCCCGAACAATAGGCATCACTCTGTCTATGCGGGATCTCATCTGCTGTACGTGCTCGATCAGAGACCGGTGGGGGGCAGGTTGCTGTTCCCAGGCATCACGGGCGATGTCCAAAAGGCCGCGGGGTTGTCGACCGAACAGAAGCTCGAATGGCGTAAACCCAGTGGACGCCTGGGGCACTTCTCGTACGCCAAAAAGCACGTAGGGAAGTAACAAGTCCCAGTCGCACCCATCCTCTGCCACCACTCGGCGGAGCATCCTCTTCAACGTCTGGTTAAATCTCTCCACCAGACCGTCAGTTTGGGGATGATACACAGAGGTCCGGAGTTGTTTCACTTTGAGAAGGCGGCAGAGGTCCGCCATCAGCCGGGACATAAACGGGGTCCCCTGGTCAGTCAGGACTTCAGTGGGGATGCCTACTCGGCTGTAGAGTAGAAACAGCTCCTTGGCTATCGCTTTCGACGTTGCTTTTCTTAATGGAATGGCCTCCGGATACCGGGTAGCGTAGTCCACCACTACGAGGATATACTCGTGCCCCCGGGCAGACTTCGGCAGCGGTCCTACCAGGTCCATCCCGATGCGTTCGAAGGGCACCTCGATTACTGGTAGGCGTATGAGAGGACTGGGGGTGGTCGTTCGGGTGAAGTCTGCTGGCATGTGGGGCAGCTTTGACAAAACGATCTCGGATACGCTGTATGGTGTTCGCTGCAGCCATATGTCCGGCCATGGGGTGTGTGTGAGCTAGCTCCATCACCGTTGCTGTTTTGGTTGCAGGTACCACCAACAAGAGTTTCTCCTCCCCCCGCCTCATAGCGGCGCAGTACAACAACCCCTGTTTAATAACAAAATGGGGAACCGGGTGTGGACCGGGCTGACGGTCTTCTCCGTCCACTACTCTCACCTGGCCCCAACAATTTTGTAGCCTGGGGTCCTCCCGTTGTTCCCGTCCAAACAATCCCCCTATGGTCACTTGTTGGTATAGGTCAGTGAACAGATTATGGTCAGGACCCTCACCCTCCTTTTCGCTTTCGGTGGCCATCAGAACGGGTCGGGGCTTCCTCTCCTTTTTGGCTCGGGCTCTCTGTAGTCGCCCCTCGCGACCCACTGGCCGCACTATGCCGGGCTGTACCAGGGTGACCGAGCTACCGTAGTCCAGCGTAGCGGTGATGGGTCGCCCATCTCCCCGGACCATCCGCCGAGGAGCTCCCGACGGCACGGTCTGGTGTGTACCGCACAGCCAGCGAGCCACATAGGGGGGTTTCCCGCGGAAGTCTGTTCTGTAGGCTTCGGCTCATCCCGTGGCGTAGCTGCTTGGGGTTGATGAACTGGCCTCGAGGTGCCCTCCAGCGATCGCCAATTAGGGTTTCCCCTCCGGGGCCATGCCAGCTCTCTCTCTCCGGCCTCTCTGGCTACTGATGCCTCTGCCAACTCTACCGCTTCCACGACCTCGCGTAGGGTGGATGGTCCTCTCATGCTGACGGCCATTCGGAAACGTCGGGGTAGAGCTCTTAACAGCCTGTCTACCACTACGCGCTCCGCCACTAGGAGGGCTGAGGGTTCTCCGGTCATTAGCCAAAGATGTGCCAGCCGGGACAATTGGGCCGCCTGGGCTCTCACTGGGATGCGTTCCTGGTACGTCCATTGCTGGAACTTCTGGGCGGCACTGATAGGGGAGAGACCCACCCTGGCGAGGATCTCCCGTTTAAGAGCTTCGTAGTCCTCGCTGGTGGGTGGTCGCATGGCATGGTAGGCCCGCTGAGCTTCGCCGGACAGAAGTGGTGCTAGAATCCTCGCCCACTCGGCCTTGTTCCAGGCTTCCCTCGTTGCTACTACCTCGAAAATATGTAAATAGGCCTCTTTATCGTCATGGTACGTCAGTTTCGTCAACAGCTGATGGGCCGCAGTTCTCGTTTCTGGCAAAGATGTTCGGGCAGCCATACCCTCTCGGATCATACCCAGGGTCTGGTCTGTCTGTTCCTGCCGGCTGGCCAGTTGCTCTGTAAACCGTTGCTGGCGTACCACAACTTCAGCCAGGCGTCGGATAATGTCCTCCATCTTGAAAGAGAGAGAGCTGCACGTGTCCTGCAGGATGCACAGAGAGAGAGAGAGAGAGGAAAAAATAAAAATTAAAAATATTGTAAGTATCCGGGGTGAGGTAATCGTAGCCTACGTGTCGTTGCTATGCCCGCATTCTCCACCAAATGTCACGGGGAGAACAACGACCAGACACAACAGGTACAATAAACGGCCCCGGAGGGTACTTTTATTGAAGGTTCCAAACGAGACAGGGGAATGCCCCAAGATGGTGCCGGTCGAGGGTGCTGGTGATCTCCGGGTAGGGGAAAAGTGGTAGTTGTCTCGGAGCCTCGTACACGTGTACGCCCAAGGGAATATCCGGGACCGCACTATAGCCGGCAATATGAATCTGGTCATCCAGTCCGTCCTTCAGCCTTCGGAGTCTAGGAGGAAGACAATACGTGACCTGAGTAAGTTGCTCAGTAAGGTTTGTGGAGATCAAGCTCACCTTCCCTCAGAATGCCAACAGCTTTTATAGCTGTTGGGATTGTGCTTTGAACGACCTGCAGGTGCGTCTCGTTGATTTCCCCTGTCTCCATGGCGACGCTGATTGCGCAACGGGTGACTCGTCACAGGGAGTACCTAAACCCTCTTTCCTGTTACAAACACCTTTTCTTATTTCAGGTAGTAACCCATCAAGCCAAACTGATAACAAAGGTCCTCCCTTTCCTGGGATCCTAATAAAGCTCACAGGGTCGCCCTTTTGATCTAGCCCTGAAAACATTGAAAATGTCTCACACATCCGTTCAGTGTAATCCTCAACATTCTCATTAGCTTTTTGTTTGCAGCTGCTAATCTCATTCCAGTCGACCTTTTGCTGTTGTGCTTTTCTGCACCACATCTTAAGCCTTTTCCATCCTTCGATCTCTGATCTAGGGTCTGCCATGCTCTCATCATATAAAACATCACCAAGAGCTTCCTTCAAATTCCTTCTGTCTGCGGCTGACAGATTCACTGAGACTATGCTGAACCCATCTCTTTCTGACAGAGAAAACACCTCTTTAAGAGCTTCCAGTCGAGCTAATGCTGCCCTCGGATCTTTTCTCACATCCCCAACCTCTTTTGACCATTTAAACACGTCTTTGGCATTTGCAGCCACATATTTGTAATGGACTTCATCACGACCCTGAATCTCACGATCCATTAACACGTTTCCATCTTTTGTTTTCTGAATATAAACTTCAGTTTTCTTTTGGCCTTTTTTAACATCAACCCTCAAGGGTCTGAGTCTTGCCTTTGCTCCCTGAAATTCATCCGAATCAGTCTCTGTGTCATAATCAGTATCACAGGATTTAAGGATTTTCCGTTCTCTTACAGAAGGAGGTTTTTGCTTTTTCTCCTTTTTAGCCTGTTAAAACTGATCTTCGAACTCCTTGCACCTGTCCTGTAGAGTTGTTATTTCTACAGTCATAACTTCCTTCTCTTCGTTACAGTTTTCCACCTGGGATTTTAAATCATCACACCTATCTTGTAATCCCCTCAATTTGCTTTCCATAACATCTTTCTCCCTGTTATGGGTATCTTTGTCTATTTTCATTTCCCATTTCCTGCATTTAGACAAGGTAACAAGAGTCCAAGGAACCTGCCTTGAATCTCTTTTCCTCATTCTCTCAATTTTTTTCCATACTGTCCTAATGTCATTAGGCTCCCAAATCCCACCTTTCTGAGCTTTGATCTTACATTTTTCAACTATTTCTGCCTCAGTTTGTTTAGTGTCAAAACATTCAGATAATTTATCTGACAATTCCCCTGCTATTTTGTGTAGTCTAATCTCTACATCACCCTTAGTTTCAGACATCTTTTCGTCTATAGTTTTGTTTCCTGACATTGCCATACCCATAATGAACAATTAGAATCAATCCCCTAACACACACAGTGTTAAACCACGGTACCGATTTACTTTTGATTCTTTAGATGGAGATGACAAACAACCAACTCACACTGCTGTAGGCGCGCCCCAGTTGCAGCAGCACGATGAGGAGAAGACATGCAGGGTTTCCCTTCGTACCTCTCGTCCGTCACAAGTCCGGTTGTTCAGCTGTCATTCCATCCATATGATAGACCCAACTATGAGATATGGCTTGTAGATCTTATAGATCTAAACTTTGAGTCCAGTTTCACTAGATCTCTCTCCGTCAGGAACAAATTAAACCTGGAGATATCAACTCCGTTGTGAGTCAATCCTTTAACCCAACCACCAGGGAGATATAGAGCTGAAGGGAAGAACAGCAGGCAGGAGACGAAGTGATGTTAAATAGACAGACAAATGATTTATTGAATAATCTCAGTTGTGTGTTGATGCTCAGTCAAGCTCTGCCAAACTTCGTCTGACTAGAAACAGATTCAATATGTGTTTTTAACCATTCAAGATTACAGTTTCAAAACATTGTCTCATGACATTATTATGGACCTTGAGATGGAGACCAACGGATACTCATATCATCATAAGACACAATACAACTCCCAATGAGGTTAAACAACAGGAAAGTAAGGAATGAATAATAGTGAATAATAAAATAAATGAATGAATACATATGATGAATATTGGAATAAATGGGATAAATGAAATAGAATAATAAAATGAAATAAACAAGAAACAATGTATGTTTCTATCCAGATCTATCAGAGTGGTAGTCTTTAAGGGGTTGAATAATTATGTCAATGAAGAATTCACAAAAGAAACACTTACTACTGTATTACAAAACTAATTGATGTCATTTTAGTTGCAAATGGTTCTTTAAGAAGTCCTTGTAGGATTTCATTCTGAATACAATTACAAATGTACACTAAATTCCCTAAAACCATTTACAGCATTTGGGGTTGAATAATTTTGAACACAACTGTAAACGTTCATAGTGCAGGGTGGAAAAAGTATGTGAACCTTTGGGTTTAATAACTGGTTGACCCTCCTTTGGCAGCAATAACCTCAACCAAACGTTTCCTATAGTTGCAGATCAGACCTGCACAACGGTCAGGAGAAATTTTGGACCATTCCTCTTTACAAAAGTGTTTCAGTTCAGCAATATTCTTGGGATGTCTGGTGTGAATCGCTCTCTTGAGGTCATGCCACAGCATCTCAATCGGGTTGAGGTCAGGACTCTGACTGGGCCACTCCAGAAGGCGTATTTTCTTCTGTTGAAGCCATTCTGTTGTTGATTTACTTCTATGCTTTGGGTCGTTGTCCTGTTGCATCGTCCATCCTCTGTTAAGCTTCAGTTGGCGGACAGATGGTCTTAAGTTTTCCTGCAAAATGTCTTGATAAACTTTGGAATTCATTTTTCCATCGATGACAGTAATCCGTCCAGGGCCTGAGGCAGCAAAGCAGCCCCAAACCATGATGCCCCCTCCACCATATTTCACAGTTGGGATGAGGTTTTGATGTTGGTGTGCTGTGCCTTTTGTTCTCCACACATAGCGTTGTGTGTTCTTTCCAAACAACTCAATTTTGGTTTCATCCGTCCACAGAATGTTTTGCCAGTAGTGCTGTGGAACATCCAGGTGCTCTTTTGCAAACTTCAAACGTGCTGCAATGTTTTTTTTGGACAGCAGTGGCTTCCTCCGTGGTGTCCTCCCATGAAGTCCATTCTTGTTTGATGTTTTCCTTATTGTAGATTTGTCAACAAAAATGTTAGCATGTGCCAGAGATTTCTGTAAGTGTTTATCTGACACTCTAGGATTCTTCTTCACCTCATTTATCATTCTGCGCTGTGCTCTTGCAGTCATCTTTACAGGACGACCACGCCTAGGGAGTGTAGCAACAGTGCTGAACTTTCTCCATTTGTAGACAATCTGTCTTACCGTGGACAGATGGACATCAAGGCTTTTAGATATACTTTTGTAGCCTTTTCCGGCTTTATGTAAGTCAACAATTCTTGGTCTTCTGAGAGCTCTTTCGTGCGAGGCATGGTTCACATCAGACAACGCTTCTTCAGAACAGCAAACTCAAAACTGGTGTGTGTTTTTTATTGGACAGGCCAGCTTTAATCAACACATCCAATCTCATCACATTGATTGGACCCCAGGTTGGCTGACTCCTGGCTCCATTTAGCTCTTAGAGAAGTCATTAGCCTAGGGTTTCACATACTTTTTCCACTCTGCACTATGAATGTTTACATGTTGTGTTCAATAAAAACATGAAAACGTATAATATTTGTGCGGTATTAGTTTAAGCAGACTGTGTTTCTCTATTGTTGTGACTTAGATGAAGATCAGAACACATTTTATGACCAATTTATGAATAAATCCAAGTAAGCCCAAAGGGTTCACATACTTTTTCTTTCAACTGTATAGTTCACATCCATAGTATAACAATGATTTTGCTCTGCAATCGAGCAGCACACGCGTTTCTTGGAATTGATCGAGCTGATCGAGCATTTGCACGTCATTTTAAGTTACGCCATTTCAAAAATACAAGCCATTTTAAAGCATAAAGAACTGTAATCGTCGGTCTTCAGTCAGAGAGCTCTCATGCAGGCGCACAAACACACATACAGACTTCACATCTCAAGCTGGTCGCGACAAATGTTAGATAGAGTTATTTTTTGCAACTTCTTTATACACATAATTGTTTGTTTTGCTCTTTTCTTTTTATATATAGGCTAACATTTTTAATTCAATTTTATTGCCGTTTTATTGTTTCTTAAAATCTAAAGTTTCAATTGTGATCTTAAATAATTAGCATTTTAATGATACGTCTTATTTCTCTTTGTCAATCATTTTATGTAAAGCACTTTGAATTGCCCTTGTGTATTTAATGTGCTTTTTAAATAAACTTGCCTTGCCTTGCCTTAGACGCACTTACTCTAATAAGGTACGAAGTCTGAGTTTACATATTCATGACATAAAAATATTTGAAGACGTAACCGCGAAAACAGAACACACATGCGCAGTAACGAATGCCTGACAACAGTAGTTAAGGCGCATGCGCACTAAAGCATGCATGATGTCCACGTGCATGACGTCACCGTGTTACATGCTGCAGCGAGGTGTATCTCGCTGAAGACCGCACTGACTTGTGAATGAAACTTTTAAACAAATGTAAATACTTACACACAATCTCTGACACTGTGGCCTGTACATTTTAGCACACACACTTACTTATTGTACCACACTTAAACAAGACATTCCTTGTTTCCGTCCAAAAACGCAAGAGATTCGGACCTCGCTAAAGGGTTATGTAAGCGCCAGACATCTCCCTAACGCTTCTTCCCCCATTCATTGCAAAACACCTGCACACAATAGCGCCCCCCTGAGCAATGGAGGAGAAGTCAACCGTAGGCTATTGTTGTCCCTGTTACACTCTCCCCTGCCTCGAGTCTACGTCCACATTGACTGCCAATTTAATTGCCATCAGCACCCTTAAGCCCTTCTGATGTGTACATTACTATGCCTGCTAATACTTGAGACAAAATATCTGGGCTGAATGATATCTCATTGCAAACAGTTTTGGACAAATTATGTGGATTACTGTGTTTACCTGCCGACGGCCTTTGGGACAGACGTGGCGCTGGCATTGGTGCTCGAGTCTTGTCTGGCAAAAACAAACTTCTTCTATGAGCTGGAACTGGACACTCCACAACAGCGTCCGTAACAGAGTCAGTTGATACTGCTTCTTTGCCACGATTCCATTTTACCACTCCTCCCTCTTACAAGGTCTAAACTACACCCTCACATTCAGCCGGCTCCTCAACATCTACCTGTGGATCTGACTGATCAGGCGTTGCTTTGTTGTTCTCTTTTGGCCACATTTGCTCTACGACTACACTGTCCATCTCTGAATACTCTGACCGGTTCACTCGTTTCTGCATCCCTCCTCCTCTTAGCCCCACAACATACGTAGTTCCTTGAACGTCTTTTACTATGAAAACCTCAGGCGCCAATGCGTGCTGGATCTTATTTCTCCCGGCAGAGCGGGACTTAGGTATTCTTGCTGCCCAATGCAGACTTCAGGACAATACACCACATTTTTATGCTTAGCAACTTGCTCTGCTGCCTTTTGTGTAGCATATTCTCGCGCTTTAGCATGAGCGTCATGGAGTCGCTCTTTGTGAACAGACAACCAATTGAACTCTGGGATCCCCTCAGGTTTTTGTCCCAAAAACACATCCACTAGAAGGCGTTGTTGTATGCCAAACAACATGTAAAATCGCTCGCATTGTGGATTCCCTTGCGGGTGGTATGGGCTGGTTCTCGACTTCTGAACCCCATAAAACTTACAAAGTTCTGCCATAGCCGCGCTTTCGAAATTCCTCCCTTGATCGAAGTGGCGGAACCCATCTTTTAGGAGGACCTTGGCGGAAGTCTCCGCTTTCTGGTTCCGCCTAGGGAACGCCTAGCTAAACTTAGTGAAAACATCTGTTACCACAAGGACATTTTCACGACCATAAGAGGTGGGCTCCAATGTAGTAAAGTCAACAGCGACCACCTCCAAGGGACGGGCATGCAAACTCATTGCAGATGGCCACACAACCATCATACTCTGCATCCTCAGTCAGAACATCCCCTTCTTCTGGACTTGTCCTCCGGGAGAGGGCATCGGCAGCAGTGTTGCAGCGCTCGGGTCGGTATTGTACCTCAAAGGCAGCAAATATCCCCGGAATTTCTCCACTACAGTGCACTTTAGAGCCAGGAGTTCGAACTTCATGCCTCTGTAGTTCCGGTCAATTCGCTCAGCCCCTCTCAACCTAAGGCTCGCAAATGCAATAACTGTTTTCCTCTCCACTTGATACTGGTACAAAACAGCGCCCAGTCCCACACTACTGGCGAGAGAATTCTGCAAAACCCAGCATTGGAGCGGTAGTGAACTCCCCTTTTAGATGCTCGAATGCCTACTTGCACTCAGACGTCCAAGCACCCTGGAACTTTTTGTCCCACTGGGATCCATGACCATGTGCAGCGCACACATTGACTACATCATCTAAAGGCCCTGCAACCTTAGATAAACCTGTGATTAACCTGCAATAGTTACTGCAGGAGCCTAAGAAGGATTGCAGTTCCTTTACAGTCCTAGACACTGGCCACTGCTTTACAGCGCTTACTTTTCCAGGATCGGGGCCTACCCCTTGAGCTGACACTAGATCCCCTAAAAACCTCACCTTACTTTGGAGAAAACGGCACTTCTCCACTTTGACTTTCAATCTGGCCTCCTTTAAACGATGAAGCAACATTTCAAGCCTGCTCAGATAACTCTCAAATGTGCTGGAATAGACCAACAGATGATCCAAGTACACAAAAACAATTTCAACAATTTGATTTGGAGGTGTCCGCCTGTATTACCGGAACCTCAGCCGTCACATGGATCTCTTGCCTAACCAGTTCGTTGTACCCAAGATCCTCATCGCTCATAGCAAACAACAATGCTCGTAACTCTGCCTGTTGCTCAGGAGTTCCCCACATCTGCACACTGTATGGAGGACAATTTAAGTCACCTGAGGTCTCTATCATTGACCTTACTCTGACAGTGACTTATTCATGATCCCCAGCCACCCCCGAAAGGATACGTCAGAGGACCCGCCCTCATCCAGACAACCCTGGGACAGTACCCCAATCCTAGCTTTAGGAGGCAGCCAGGCATCTTCGGGTGTTAGATTTAACACCTGTACCAGGAACACACATTTGCCCGAGATTACCACTGTGGGCACTAACACCAATCTCCCAGCAATGACGTTGGCCTTGGCTCGAGTATCATAACCCTAACCTGAACTGTGGAATTGTAAGCTGCAGGCACTTAAATCTTCAAGCTACTCGGACTGTAGAGGTCAAGCTGACAAGTGCTGCCTCTTGTACTATATTAAAAGCAGCTGGCCAATCAGAATCTAATGTACTGGCTAAGGCACAATCAAACTCGGCCAAGATGAGCTGCTTACAACGCTGAGCAACGTTCATGCAAACAGTGCCTGGGGGTGACTGACCAGCCTCCCCATCCTCCTGGTCGCAAACTATCAAAAATCTGCAGCCCTGTATCGCAACCCCTATTGCTTGGATATCCAACTCAACGTACCCCAAATATGGGAGTGGCAATTTTTTGGAAGCTGTAATTCTGAGCCACTTTATAGTGCTATACATATCCCCATCCTCACCATGTAAGTACCCTCTGAAGAAGCTTTCGGCCAATGTGCTCAAATTGCTACCTGTGTCTAAAAGATACTAGACATAAACCATGCTGATTTCAACCACAGGACATTCGCCTACGGCACATTCCACAAACCTTTCTTTTGTCAAAGTACTGTTGCTTGAGCCATGGGAAGCCCCTCTCATCGCTTGGCTCAAAGAAATGGAGGGACCGCCTTCCGCCTTTCCCAGCACTTGTGCTTCTGCGGACGGATTCACATGCCCTTCATGTTCATGTTGTGAGGTACACTGCCGAGCTATGTGTCCCACACCTTCACACTTCAAACAGATAGGCTGAGCGTCTCGGGTATATCTGGGCTTGAACGTAGCGTTTTGAGGCTTTTCAGAGCCCGGATTAGCTCTTTGAGTCATAAGGTTACAGAGAGCAACGGACAGCTCCCCAATTGCTTTCCCTTGGTGCACCACTACTTTAACTACCTCTGGCAAGACCGCATTCAGGTCATCTGAGGGAGCTGCAGGTCCGCTCACTTAGCCCACACCTCCCACTGTACCATGGCCAATCAGGTAACGATTTTTCATGCAACGCTGGCCCCACGGGTTGTACTTCCAAACCCCACATTAGCACTTCTTCCCTGACTTTGAATAATGTTGCATTATGCAATTCATGACAAAGTATAATGTCACATACCCCCTCGATAAACTGGTCCCTCAGTGCTAGCTGCACATCGTGAACCGCGGTAGACGACTGTTGTTGCACTGCATTTAACATTGTTGACAAGGCGTGTGAGTATTCTCGGTGCTCTTCCCCCTCCCGCTGTTTGTGAGCATAAAAGGCGTGTAACAGTTGAGGGATTGTCCGTTTTTTCCCAAAAGCGGCCCTTAAGCAAACAAACAGGTCTTGCAGGTGTGTATCTCTTCCTCCTAAACACCAGTTTTGACCCCCTTGGATGCGACAAGATAAAGTCTACCTTGTCTTCTTCGCTCAGCCCCCATACCAGTATTACTAGTTCAAGTTTGTCAATGAATTCATCAACAGTCTGAGAATCTTTACTAGAATCACCACAATAAGGAACAATTTGCTACACATAGGACCTCGTAATAACAGTGTTCAAACTGGCAAGTGTAGACATCATTTGATCATGTCTGTCTTCCAACTCCTGAATCTGAGACTGTAGCTGCAGAAAGGGGTTACCTGTTCCGTCGTTACTGGCACTGGGAGCTGCTCAAGCCCCTTGGCTTTCTCCCAATCACAGATTTCCTACTCATGAACTACCTCCATAGCTCTAGGTCTCAGTTAGCAGATTCTCATTTTTTGTGTAGCCACACAAAATCAGAGTCTGATGCAGTTTTCTCGGTCAAGCTGATCCTGATGAGATTATTCAGTTTTTTTCCTCTGACAAGTTGTTTTCTCCCAGTCCTTTCTGGCCTGGCACACATCCAGCCCTCAACACTACTGTTGTTCACACCCCTCTTAAGGTATAAGCTAACATTTTCCTCAGCACCATAGAATAAAAAAATCTTCCACAGAAAGGGAAACCCAAAGAAGGAAATATCCCACTTCTGACACCACTATGATGTGACCGTGCGAATGTGCCCACTGAAAAAAGGTTCAAACGCAATAGCACTGTAGAGAGATTCAAAGTAGGGAAGGAAGGAGACGGAACCAGCAGACATTGAAATAAAGTTTTAATATAAATAATAACAGCCGGCGGCCCCTCACGGCCGACCGCCCGGCGAACAAAACAAATCACAAACAAAAACACGGAAGTAAAATGACAGCCGGCCGCCCCTCACGGTCGATGGCCGGCAAACAAAACATAAATACAAATACAAACATAAAACATGTTCGGGCCCAGTCCTTTCTCTTTGACGGTCCGGTCGCTCGTTCTCTTATATGCTCCCAATCTCCTACGTGATTTGAGACCGGTGCACGCACAGCTGGCGCTCATTTACTATTACTCACCGGTCTCGAACCACGGTCTAGCCCCGCCTACTCCACTACAAGCACATTTATAAAAGGATTCTTTATTTGCGACTCTGCCACAAAGGTAACGCAGCGTTAAAGTATGTGAAGTTTCCCTTCTCGTAAAAGAGGATGAACAATGTTCTCAAATCTGACAACAATGAAAATCTAATCGAGTTCACATCAATCGATCGCAGCTGATTTTTCCTTAGCTCCGGAGAGCTCTTTAGTGTGTATTCCCATTGGTCTGAAGGCCACCAGTCTAACAACCTTAGCCTTTCAGACATGATTGTTGTTCGGATTCTCATGGCGGAGCCGAGTCCGCCCGTGAGTCTGTTCAGGTCACTACCTTACAGCTACATTGACAGCTGATTTTTCCTTAGCTCTGGAGTGCTCTTAATTCCTGAGCGGGGAGGATCCGACAGTCCATTATGGTCACGCGGACCACGCAGGGGCCTGCCCCTGGTGCACGTGGCTTTCAAATGTACCTGATTTACCTTGTCCGAAGACCTAGTTTTACACCTGCCGTTGACCCGAGGGCTTTCGGGTAGCGGGGTGGGCGGGGGGCTCGGGAGACCCCATTAGCTCCGGAGAGCTTGTTAGTCCATGTTCTCATATGTCTGAAGGCTACCAGCCTGGCGACCTTATGACTATTCAGACTTTTCCTTTTACAGGATGCCTTTGGCGGTCCTTCTCCACCACTAGTCCGCTCAGATCACCACCTGTCAGCTAGCTTGAACCAATCGCAGCTGATTTTTCTGAAGCTCCGGAGAGCTTGTTAGTCCGTGTTCTCATAGGTATGAAGGCTACATGTCCTGCGACCTCATGGCCATTCGGACATGGAAGTCTGATCGGCAGCAGCGGACCACACAGAGAGTGAGAAAACCCTTTGGATATTTATGACTCCTAAGCTTCAAAGCATTGGTGAGAAGTCTCTGTATCATCTCTAACTTAACATCTTAGGCTAACCAGAAAAACTTCTCTGACAGATAGGAACTTATGTGATTTAAACTATCATTTTCCATAAATATATCTAAATGTCTAGGTTGTGTTTGCACTTGTGTCATTTAAAATAGTCAAGTTTTGATATAGGGTTCATTCGATGTATTCATACGTTGGGATGATTCACAGCTCAAAGCTTAGCATGTGTCCTATGAAACTCTGGCCTACTTATCACTTTCATGGCATTGGCCCGCAGGCCACCTGGGGGCAGGGAAGGTATGCGTCTAAAAACACCATCACCGATTCGCTTCGGGGAAATTGGAAGGGAAAAGAAAGAGAACGCGAAAGACAATCCAACGGACACCTCGGCTTACGGCCCCCTCTGGGTAGTCCGATTAGGCCATGGAACTTCGGACTCAGAAACTAAACTCAGTATTTCAACAGGACTTCATTCTGAAACCATTCAAGATTTCCATCCACGCGTAAACGGATATTGGTCCAGCACCGAGATAGCAAGTATCCGATTCTATATATAGAATAGCTGCGTTAAGAACGTGCCTCTTTGTTAAAGATGATTTTATTGGTTTTCAGACATGTTTTAACTGCCTCGCGACCATGCCCTCACTCTCTCTTTCTCTCTCTCTCACTCACTCTCTCTCTCTCTCTCTGCGCTTCCTGCGCTTTGTGTTTCGTGTTTTATGTATTTGTTTGTGTCTATGTGATCCTCATTATGTTTACCATGCAGAGAATGATGAGTTTTCTTTATGATGAGTTTTCTGTGCTCACGCTCACAAACGGGTCACTTAAACTGTGATTCAATCTTTGTTACCATTGTTCTTAATTATGTTTGGAAAAGTCACGTTACTTATGGTCACGAGATAACGTTAGTGTATAAAATCATTGATGCATTTGCTGGACGAATACATATAGGATTTTTATCGCTATAAACTAATTCCTTGACTGAAATTGACGTTTTAAATAACTAATTTCATGGAAGTGATCTTGATAGATCTGATGGAGAATCATATTTGGTGAGTTAAACTCATCCTTATTTTAACATGCAGCTAAAATCGCTTGAGCTGTTATCGCAAAATAAGCTCCTTCAGTGTGATACAACTTGATCACACTGTCAGGGCTTATTTCTGCGATAACAACCAGCTGCCTGTACATTATCCCTTACTTATTACACGGTTTGTTGGATTGGCCAGTTGCTGCATTTGCAGGTTTGTTATTCCCAGATACAACCGCTCAAAACTAATAACACACCGTAACCGGATGCAGCAAATCATTTTGGCAGGTTTTTTTGTCAAATTAAATATAAATGTATTTAAATAAGATATATGACATTTTATTTACAAATGATTTAACCAAATTACCTTTTCCTCACATTTGAACTTTTCTTCTTAGAAGGTCTGCATCCAGTAAAAATTAAATATTTTAAATTCACATTTCATGTCCAGTTTTTTTCTCATGTGGCAAGAAGCCCTGTAATAAGTGGGATAATGTACAAGCAGCCGGCTGTTATCGTTAAATAAGCCACTTCAGTGTGATACAAGACCATCCGCTTTACGTCCTGATCACACTGTCAGGGCTTATTGCTGCCATTGCAACCTGCTGCCTGTACATTATCCCTTACATACCTATGTAGCTGGTTGGTATATTCAAGTGACAGCACTCTCACGCAACTTATGTAAGTTCCGCCCAAATAGGATAAATGGTGGGCTGTATGGCGTAGTGAAAAGTGCGAACATGTCTCTTTAGTGTGATACGCAGGAGTAGCTTTTTTTCACTAACTTTATACACTTTTCCCTTTTTTCTGATAGTCTTTCAGTTTTTTTGTTGTTGATGATGTAGTGACTGGATCATTGAGAGAAAAGCCTCACTCCCTTTTGTCCTGGTTTCTAGATACCATCATCAAAAGACCATAGCAAACTTGGCTCCATGGGGTCTGGTTTTAGGTTTTGAACTCTCACCGAGAGTGTGATACCCCAATTGGTTTTTCTGTAGGATATTTACGACTCATAGGCTTCAAAGCATTGGTGATAAGTTTCTGTATCATCTCTAACTAAACATCTGAGGCTAACCAGAGAAACTTCTCTGACAAATAGGAACTTGATTTAAACTTGATTTAAACTATCCTTTTCTGTCAATGTATCTAAATGTCTAGGTTGTGTGTTGGCGCTCGTGACATTTTAAATAGTCTGTAACTGTTAGATATACAAGTTTTGATTTAGGGTTCATTTGATGTATTCATACGTTAGGAATATTCATAGTACAATGCCTTGCATGTTTCATATTTTACTACTCCTCTTTGAATTCCCTATATGATGAGCTATGTTATAAAAACATAGGATGCATCATTGTTCGGTTCTATAAGAATCTCCCCACCGAACGGGGCGTCAGGAAAAGACACGTTGTTATAACTCGTTGTGGATTTTTATTTAGTCCACAAAAGCACCCTCAAAAAGCAGGTTATAAACCTGTAGAAATAGAAGGGCTACAGTGTAAACAACAATATTTATAGTCATATACATAATATACCATAAATTCTGAATATACAAATATTAATAATGTATAAATTCCAATATGGTCAATATTTAATATTATGAATATTATAATATACTTGGTGTTTAAACTGAATGACTAAACAATGCACATGCATCTAAATACAGAAATACAACAATTTCACACACACCAAGTATACAATGTCAATGTTACACATTAAACCAATAGCCAAAGGTGTTCTCAGTATGTTGGCTTAAAGTGAAAAACAGTGAGTGTAGTTTTAAGTAGCATCGCTGAGCATAGTAATCCATAACGAATGTAAAGTGATTAACTACATTACCCATCCAGCACCGCAAACAGGAAGTAACTCGTGTGACAGTGAAACGCTCCAATTTCAAACATTTGCTTTTATAGCCACGGATACTATCGAGCCGACAACATTAAACATCAGACCGCTCACAAGGTTTTATCATCGTGACCAAAGTAACAGTTATTAAGCATGTACAAACCGCGCACACATACAACGGCCGCACAGCAGTAGCGCTATCTATGATCATGACTAAGTTTAAGTATTAAGTGCAAACTGACCATCCTGTCAGAGCTATGCAAATGAGGCGCCATGAGAAACAAAGGAACTTTCTCTGGCAAACTTATCACTTTCATGGCATTGGCCCGCAGACCATCTGGGGGCAGGGCAGGTATGCATTTAAAACACCATCACCGATCCACCTGGGGGTATAGCTTTCAGAATTAGGAATTGGAAGGGAAAGAAAGAGGACGCGATGGACACTCCAACAGACACCCCCGCTTGAGGCTCCCCTCTGGGGATTCCGATTATTTTCCTTTGAGCTAAACTAATTCCTTGACTGAAATTGATGTTTTAAATAACTCATTTCATGTATGTGATCTTGATAGATCTGGTGCAGAATCTTATTTTGGTTAGGGTTCCTTATTTTAACATGCAGCTAAAATCGCTACAATGATCTTCAAAGAGAAACTTTGCTTTGTAGCTATGCCATTGTGATATGTTGTGGTTCGTTAACTCCGGTTGCTATCCACTTTTCACTTGTCTATCGTCTTTCTGCAAGGACGGTGATGCCCTGTTACAAACTTTGCACTTCAGCTGTGGCTTTGTGATAAGGTGTGAATTATCCAGACCATTTCATTCATTCAGCATGTCAGCATGTCTCACCAACGAGCTTGCGCAGTCGGTGCTGAACTGGATGAAACTGATCAGTCGGACTCCAGGGTCCCGCTGAAAGACTTTCAGAGGCTCCTGGGCACATGGCGTCCTCGGCAGGGACAATCCCTCTCGGGTTGATACACATGCTGCCACTTCAGCACTGGCCTCAGAATTATGGTTACGCCTCACTGTGCTCACTGCGCACCTCATACCCTGGTCAGATCTGACCCTTCTCTGAGCTGAGGGTCTCTCGGGCAGGTTCGAGGCGCGTCATGATACGACAGACGCCTCCCTGCGGGGTGGGGTGCAGTGTGCAACGGGCACGCAGTATTGGGTCAGTGGACGGGTTCCCAACTGCCTAGAGTTTTTGGCTGTCCTTCTGGCACTACTATCTTGGAGATGATAGGTTCCCAAGATCAAACCCCAGTCTGTCTCAACACAACGTCAGGGAAGGAAGGATACAGACGTAACCGAGACTTTTTCAAATTTATTCACTTTCAAGTACGTTTTCAAAGAGCTCTGTTTTCGTTGACGAAACCCCCGTCTCACTGTGAACGAAAAAAAGATCAAAATGATTAACATGGAAACTAAGACAGGGTCTGAGAGGGTACAAATCTTATCTGATTCAGGCCCAGAGCCACTTTGGTAAAAATGGGGCATTTTGAGCAATTGTTGAGCAGTTGCGAGAGTATAGAGAGAATTGTGAGCGCGTTTTCCCATGTGAGCACTACAGAAGAGTAAATGCATGTGATCTTCTCACAGCATGCATGCTAGTTTTCTTTTGGGTCATTTGTGCTTAAATATTAATCTTATTTGTGATCTGATCTGATCTGTCAGTTAATTGGACTATTACAAAGGCCTTGATTTTCAATCTCTGTGACATTACCTAATATCAGATAGCAATGAGGTGTAAGGCAGCTGGAAACGTCCTAAGAACTAAGGTTGTTTGTGATGCTAAAACACAAAACAATCAAACCCCATTTGTTGCTAGATTCTGAGGAATGATATCCTGCCCTCCCCTCAGGTTTTGTTGATGCCAGGAATTGAACCCCCTCATCTTATGACACCGCTCCCCTTCATCTCTTCAGGCCTGATCACTAGGAAAATGCTTACTGTAGTAGAGTAGGCGGGGCGAGACCGTGGTTCGAGTCCGGTGAGTAATTGTGAATTAGCGCCAGCTGTGCGCACACCGGCCTCGAATCACGTAGGAGATGGGAGCATAAAAGGAACGAGCGACCGGACCGTCGAAGAGAGAGGACCGGGCCCGAACTTATGTTATTTGTATTTATGTTCATGTTTTGTTCGCCGGCGGTCGTCCGTGAGGGGCCGCCGGCTGTTATATTAATTTATTAAATGTATGAAATGTCTTCCGGTTCCCGACTCCTTCCTTCCATTTTATTGAGATGTGTTACACTTACGCTTTATTCTGTGTATATCATTTATTGTCATAGTATGAAGTTTTGATGATTCATGTTTGGTATTGTTTTAAAGGTCATGGTGCGATGGGTAAAAAGGTCTAGTTCTTTCAAATCTAACAGAGAGTATATTAAAACTGTTTAACTCTAATCCATCACCTGCACTCATAAAAGAGGTGTGACTTTCCAGGGAAGCCTGTTTACATGTAGATTGAGATCTCCTTTGATGTTCTCTTCAGTGACGAGAAAACAAACAAACCAAGTTTCTCGCTGACCATTGACTTTGTTACATCTGGGTATATAAGGTGAATTGGCAAAAGACTCGGGGAAGCTTCTGTAACCAGAACTTCCCACATTGCAGCTGTGTGTCTCGATTTGGAAGCATCTGTAAACAGAACTTTCCACACTGCTACTGTGTGTCTCGATTTTACCAGGTATGATAAACTTTGTGGTTTTATTTTATTCTTGTACTAAGTTAATAATCTTTGCTTAGTACATTAGGAATTTCTTTGTATATGCATTCTATGATTTGAATTAATGTTGTGCCTGCCTGGTATAATAAATTGTAATTGTTGATATTATCTGAATTCTTCAAAGTCTGTTATTACAAGTAGATTGAAAGGAACCTGTTCTGTTACCGCAAAATCGATGTGTCAGGATAGGAAATGGTTATTTATACTAGATTTTTTATTATGAAAGGAGCATTGCTAAAGCTCACATGATTTCCACCTATCATCTGGTCTAGCAAGTTGCATGATCGTGACTAAAATAACTATTGTTATGTTTCTGAGCAAGGATATTGCGGCCAAACTTAATGATATTAGTTTACCCGGCAACCTCTGACTAGAGATCGGAACTGTATTGTGTCCGTGAGATCCATGAGCCCGGCCGGCGTGAGACTCTGAGCGACTGCAGGTCCCAATCGAAAGAATAACTATATATATATAATAAATATTAGAGTATGGAGAATTATAGATAAGTTAACTTAGATCTATAGATACACTTGAAATGTCATACAAGTTATTTTATTTTATATTATATTGAATTTGGAGTCAGATCGGTCTTTACCACAGAGTCATTTAAATTGAACTAAATTGTAACAGTTCCTGAATAACTTCATGTAGAAATCGCTGAGGAGAAGCAGAACACGAGATCCCTTAAACCACGACATTGGATTCCGTCGTTGGGCCTTTGGGTGGTCCTTTACAGAGGTACAGTGATGCTGACCTGCAGTCTAAAGTAAACCAGGTGTGCTGATACATCTGCTCGAGTGTGGGCCGTTCATATGACATTTTCAAAAGATATTGGCATGCTGTAAAGAATAGAGAATATGTCTGGTCATGTCATTCTTATGATTACAGTAATAAATTAGTAATATCAATTGTAAAACCTATCATTAGGTAACACACAAAAAATGATCATAGCACACAAAATAATTTTTATATAAACACAACAATTTTGACTTTTATTAGTCTTTTATTGCATCTTCTGCTCAAATTTCTGTAAATGTCTGAGTTCATGATATAAAATATTTGAAAAAATGTTAATGTAATGTATACGCTGTACTGCATTCTATGTTCTTCTGCATTTAACTACTCACTGGATGGGTTAAACGCAGAGGTCACATTTCGGTTATGGGTCACCATATCTGACAAATAGGTAATTTTCGCTTTTTCACTTTCACTTTCCTTACTAGGTTTTTCAAATGACAGCAAAAAACATTTACAGGATATTCATGAATAATAAAAATAAATAAATAGTGAAAGTGCCCATGACTGATGTTCCTTTCAAATGACTGCCAGGTTAACTGATAATTTTTCTAGTTGGTCTGGTCTAATGTTTAATAGTCTCTTGTCAACAAAACCATCCTGGAGGCAATCTTAAAGTTGGAAAAGAGGGTGGATTAGAAATTGGACGATTTACAACAACAGACAAAACAGAGTAGCACCAGTCTGCAACGGAAGAGGTAAATGAATGCAAAAAGAGATTTAAAGATTTGGAGATACAAAATGAAAACTTGCATAAAGAGAATGGTGATTTCTAAGAAAGGATCACAGAGCAGGAAAGATACAGGATAAGATGGTGTCTCCGTATTAAAGGCATGGAGGAAAAGAAAGATGAAGAGGTAAGATCAAAGGTCATACAAATTCTGTGTTAAATTGCCCCGGATATGGATTCGACGATGGGGGAGGCTGTGGATGTTGCACACAGGGTAGGAAAAAAAATGGACAAGACAAGAAAACTGAAATGTCATCGTGTTGTTTACACAAAGGCGAGAGATCGAAGAAATCTGGCGACGAAGTAAAGGTTCTGCTGTCTGCAAAGCTGAATTAATTTTGCTGAGATACTTCCTCGAGAGGATCTAGAAGACAGGAAGAAGTTGTTGCCACAGATTGACCAAGCAAGGAGGGCGGGTAAAGATGCCTTTTTTAGAGGCCCTTACGGGTTTATTGAAGGGCGTCGGATCAGTGCTGATGGATGAAAAGTAGCATTTTCATGTATAAAAGAGTGGGAAACTTTAAAGGGACAACGGGGCTCTACTAGAAGGCTACTGTGTTTTTTCCTTAGATACAGAGAGCTTGATATTACAAATATTGTTTGGGTAGACTAATTTTGTTACACTCTTTCTCTGTTCTAGTGATAATGTTCAATGCAAAAATTTCCTTTGGTTCTTTGAATGTTAGGGGCTTCAAAGACATGATTTAGAGAAAAACAATCTTTTTGTTTTGTAATGGGCAAAGATCTCATTGTATGTTTTTAAAGAGACTCAATCTTCATAGGCAATTCATCTTTTTGACCAATCAATGGGGTGATCATTTTCAGTCATGGCACTAATCGCTCCGGAGGAGTGGCGATATGTTTTAACAAAAGTCCGGGGGAAGTTGCTTATCATAGAGCTGATCGAGAACTGGGTAATGGTTGTTATGAAATTGAAAGCCAGTTTCTTTTTTAGTTAATATCTATGGTTTTAATAATTCAGTTCAGAATCATAAGGTACTTGAAGATATAACAAATGTGATTTCAGAAGTAGAGGACGTGAAAAGAACACAAATCCAGTGTGCAGGAGAAACGAGTTGGGCAATTAATATATTACTGCAGGTTTAGAAGAGTCCACACAGCTTTTCACAATTGGCCAGATTCACCGCATGACGATGAGCACGTGTGTTTCGTGCTTATTCTGACAATTGAAGTCCCACTAATGGTCACATACGGACTTTCACAATAAATCAATTAACTTTTCATGCTATCTCCATCTCGTATAGTGTTCATTAAGAGATTGCAATTATTTTTACTTTAATTACTTTTTTTGTTAATTTGTTTATATAGGATTTGTGCACAAGTATTGTCCTTTTTCATACAGACCCTTAACAGTATTCAGTATGCATAAGTAACAAAATTTTATGTAATAACTGAAATGTCACAGACTTATTTAAGTCATGATGACACCCTTGAAAATATCACATACATCTTAAACAACATATCAGTAAATAAATTAAAACAGATAATCACTTAAAATAGACAAACTGAAAATTGTGAAGTGTAATTGCATTGATTTGTTAGTGTTAGAAATAACGAGTCACACACGTGTTGAGTATGGTTCCATGGTCCCTTTGGATATATAAAGATCATGCATTACAAAGAGCAAGACAAAACAAAATGAATGATATAACAATTAATGTGAAAGGACAGCAAAGGTAAAATTTTCACTCTAAAGGTTTCCAAGGACATTTCAGAAAGGATGAAATTCTCAGAAAACGAAAAGTTGAAAGTAAACTGGAATAATTATCAGTTAGCAATGATTTGTGTGATAGTTTTGAGTATTTCCCCAGATCTAAAGTTCCTCTCCTCTGTCACGGCAAAAGTAACAGCCGTTAAAACAAAACAAGGTATACACTTGAACAAACACATACTGGACACATAAGTGACAACTTAATTTTTAGCATTCTCTCCAACAGCAATTACAGCTATTTATTGTTTACAAAAGCCAAACATTACACCATTTAACACTGTAAAAAATCTAGTAACAATTTGATGGATTACATTTGGTTTGAAATACAGTATTTGTTCAGATCTGGTAGAAGGGTTCCTTTAAAATTAAATTATTTATACAAGCAAATATATTGTTTATAAACACAATACTTATTACATTGAACCTTTACTCACCGTTGTTGTTCACTGTGCTGTATTTCATGCAAAAATAACGGCATTTATATAGCTTCCAGTTCGTCTGCAATAAAGCAAGTAAACGCCAAGTGATCTGCCATGTTTGAGGTAGCAACGTGAGCACTGAAGTGTCCGACTTGACAGCTCCATTTTCAACTCCGTTCCCGACTGCTCTCGGCTAATCTCGCCGATCGTTCTGCGCAGCACAACATGATCTCGAAAACACCTAGAGGCAGAGTCACTTGTGATTATGGCTTCTGAAACATGATTATTACAGTACATGTTATTTGTTGTGCACTAAATTAAGGTTATATAAAGGTTTCACGGTTATAGATTTCTATTAACCACAGTAGTATAAATATATACATTTTATACCAGCAAAAATATGTCTGCATATAAAATGTAGTTTTAGCCTGACTGTAGATACAGTTAAAAAATATAGTAGTTAATACTCAGTTGCTAATTTCTAATGAAACTGATCCTGATATAGACAGCAAGATAGTGTAGCAATGAGAGCCTTTTAATCCTAAACATTCTGAAAACAGAACGACACAATGAGTGAAATAATTCTGTATGCGGCGGTCAGTTCCTTCAACTACATTAGCACTGCAGCTTGTGACAAAATAAAATAAAATTTCATATATTTCATTTCAGTGCAAACAAGACATGCTTGGTGTCTGTGGTTATTTTAAGAGAGGTGAAATCAAAGTTCTAACTGCAAGCAGTAATAAACAGACAGACTCAACATGATTCGGCTTGACCCCTGTTGGATCTGACACGGGATACGGTTCAGGATGAGCAGGATCAGCTGTTTGCTGAACGGATCTTAGGTCCGGTTCAGATTCACCCGGCAGCAGTGGAGAAATGATCAGTTCCACACGGGCCTTCCACATTCTCTTGAGGAAGCCACGGATTCCTTTTCTCTTGCTCTTTTACAAGCTCTTCTAAAATACAGAAGAGGAGACATTCGATTAAACATGAGTAAGTATAGTAAAGTAAAGAGACAGTTAACAAGTGTGTGGTCTCTTCAGACAGGCCACAGCCAGACTGCTTATCTGTCATCTGTTATCAGTCATAACATCAGCCATCCTGCTCGCTAGATCTACACCAGAGATCGGCCATTATGAACATCAGTGTGTATTCATATGACTCTTACCTTGTGTGATGTTCTCCACAGCATCATTCAGGCTGATATTGTGTTTTTCTGGGGCATCAGCTGACGGTGAATCCTCACTGATAATACTGAGTACCCCAGTTCATCATCATCTCTGACCTCATCCATACCAAACACAATGGATGACCTGGGTAAAGTCCAGGAGGCACCGCAGACAGCAGACAGATCAGAAATCTGTCTCCAGATGTACTTGGCACACACATCAGGTCTGAATGAGATGGAAGTGATTCGGGCAGCAGTGGAGGAATATTACCCCACCCCCTTGTTACACTGTTAATCTCCTCATTATTGTTTCATTCTTCCTGCTCATTGTCTTATCTCTCTTCCCTCTTGTTTCTAGTTTAGGTTCTGATGTCCTTCCCTTTATATTCCCTTCTGTTCTCCTGTCCTGTGTCAATTCGTTGTTATATCCTGTGTATGTGTTATTTCAGTAGTACTGACTGTCTTAGCCAAAGCATCCCTAGCCTTATTTTTCTGCCTTGCCTTTGTGTTTATTGTTATGCCCTTTTGATTGTTATTGTTTACTAACCCAAGGCCAGCTATATTCCGTTGTGGTTCCCCGAGCCGGCCACCGAGTCTGCTACAGTTTCCCCAGTTCCCATGTCTGAATCAGCTGCAGCTTCCCTAGCTCCCATGTCAGAGTCTTCTCCAATCTCAGAGTTTGCCGATGCTTCCCCAGTCCCCTCGTCAAAGTCTGCTGCAGCACCCCCTCAGTCAGCCTCATCAGTACCTACATGATGAGTGAATGTAATAAATAAGTGCCATGTCATGACACCATGAGTCTGATATATCATGAACTGGAGAATAATCTTTACAAGCACACTGTACGACGGACAAGCGACAGGAAGAGAGACAGGAAGAGATACATGATTACAGCACTCGTCACACAAGTCAGTATCATTAATGTACTCTATGTCTTCTTCATGTGTGAAAACATTGGTTCAGCAGCGGCACCGGTGGTTCAGTGGACTCTGCTCCAGCATGTTGCATGGAAAGCATTGTAGGTGACCTGACTTCAAATTCTGGCTCCTTTCTTCATTTGCTCTTTGAGTTGGCTTGAGCTTTCTCATTGACAGGCAGCTGGTGAGTGTTTTGTTTGAATTTTCCAGTATATGTTGTTTATCTCCACAATAACCATCTGTAATTTTTTACAATTTGCATCTCTTCATACTTGAAATTGTTAATTTTGTGAAACATCACCGCCCAGTTGTGTCATTTTGTGCTGTTTTGTAAAACGTGTTGAGCTGTATAGACCATTTGATCGGACACGCGTGCCTGGACTGCAGTTAACTCTCTGTGTTTGCCTAGTGTCTAATAATTTAACTGTTTCTATTTTATACATTTAAATTATTATTTGATTGTATAATAACTGTATTAAATAAATGATTTTGTATTGCATGTTAATTTTATTAAATGAACCATTTATTGAATGATTCCTGTAGTTTGGTCTCGTTAAAGAAATCGTACGGTACAGTGACATCTAGTTGTTGAGCTTGGTATCACAGTTTAAATTCTGAATATTGGCTGAATATAAGCAAATAACGCTAGGTTTCTTTTCATAGCTATCAGAAATAATGAACAGGCACCGTATTATTTGCGAATGCGATGCAGAAATTAGGGGCAGTCTACGAAAGTGTGCATGCGCTGTAACATTTGTTTATGTTGTTGTTTTGACACCATCTATTCATATTGTTCTTCCAGACACGATAAAGATGAACGTGAGTAAGCTCAACGCGTCTCTTGTGTGCGAGCGGGACACGAGCATCACCTCCATCCTCATCCCCTGTCTATATGCAGCTTTATTCCTGCTAGCCGTGCCGATGAACGCTCTGGCAGCCTGGATCTTCTTTCAGATTCATAGCAGCTCAACATTTGTGTTTTATCTGAAGAACGTGGTGGTGGCGGATCTGTTGATGACCGTCACATTGCCCTTGAAGGTGCTGACTGACGCCGGCTTGGGCTCCTGGCACCTGCGGGCCTTCTATTGTCGTTACTCGGCGGTTCTCTTTTACAGCTCCATGTACGTGGGCATTCTTCTGCTGGGACTCATCAGCTTGGACCGTTACCTAAAGATTGTGCATCCGTTCGGGAAGAGCCGGCTACAGAGGCTGGGGGTGGCCCGGGTCCTCTGTGCTGTTATCTGGCTGATGATGATGTCGTTGGCTCTGCCCAACGTGGTCCTGAGTAACCGCATCCCGAAGATGTCTTCGAGCGCTCGACTGCGCTGCTCCAGGATGAAGGGAGAAGCGGGACTCTCGTGGCATGAAGGCTTCAACTACTTCTGCCAGCTGCTGTTTTGGGGCACGTTGTCAGTGATGCTGGTGTGTTACACATTCATCAGCAGAAAAGTGTTGGAGTCGTACCGCATGTCACGCAGCAACAGCGTCACAGCCACTAAACAAACCACCTGTAAGGTAGTGTGAATTTTCTCTCATCCTGAATGATGATGGTCAATGTTGTGTGTAGTTATATCTGACGTCTTTCCTCAGGTGTTTCTGGTAGTGGGAGTTTTCTTCCTATGCTTCGCACCCTTCCATCTTGCTCGTATCCCATACACCCTCAGTCAAACCCGAAACACGTCTCATGTCCAGTGCTGGACTCACAACCGCCTCTATTGGATCAAAGAGATCACGCTGTGGCTGTCATCGACAAATGTGTGTCTGGACCCTCTCATTTATGTTTTCTTGTGTCAAGTCTTTCGTAAGAAACTCACGGCCACGCTGAGCCGTCGACCAGAAGTGTCTGTGACCGGGTCCACCATTAGAAGAGAAATGCCCAACCTGCTTCCTCCTAATGTCAATGAGAATGAATTCTAATGTCCATCTCTGGCCTGCGTGTCATTTAAACCACATGGAAACTACACAAACACACTTAACTGTGTCCAGAAATGGTCTGATCTTCAGCTCATTTTGATCCGCAACACACAAGCGGACTGAACCCGCAAACACGCAAGTGGTCAAACAAAACAGTGTTTCTAACAAAAGTCTGTCTCTTGAATTAGTAACTTTAAGCCCTTTAGGAGCATTTATTCAGGAGAAGCACAAAGTGTAATTTTCGATAAAGCTTTCATTCAGTGGGAAAATGTCGCCAGTGCTGTCCTGCGAACACACGGTTTCTCTTTCCCCTTGCAGGAATCGACTCAGTGAGCCGCAGGAAGAAGCAGCACATTCGACAGGTGACTCCTGTATGAAATGAGTACAATACTGCGTTTCCAACAACCTTCCACTGTTGTCGACTGTTTGAATGAATGAATATGAACACATTTTGTCTGTAAATATGCACATGGTTACCTAGACAGAGGCTGTGTGAAAGAATATAGCCAACATCGCCGCTTTTTATTGTGATTTGTTAGAAGATGTCGGGTCAGAAATGACTTTCAAATGTAAATAAAAGCGGCTTTATTGTTGTAAATATAATCCATAGGCTAAATTAGAATATGTTCACGGTTGTCTTTACATATATTTGTGGTGTTTCTAAGCCAATTATGAATTTTTATATAATGTTGATCAGGGCTAAATGCCTGACTTTACTGATTTATAGCTTTCATTATTAGAAAATCCAGACTGCTTTTACATACATTGAAAAATGTTAACTTACAGAGACTCAAATCATATAGGCTTAAGATGTATACCTATAATATTTGTTAATGCCGTTTAACACATTACACGCTTACATAAGAACGAGTCGCGAGGTGCTTGTTACACAAATAATGTTTAACAAATGGAGACGTTACTCTTATAGTACAATAACAGTATATATATATATAAAATATAATTATATTTTTATAAGAAAATATTTGAGAATTACATTTAAGAATATTCTTAAAATGTCCTATAATGCCAGTGAGTTACAGTATAAAGGGAAATGTTTTGATAGTGTTGTTGCTGGTTCAGAAAAGCATTGTTAAGGTGTACATCGTGTACAGATATTGTCCTTCAGTTTGTGATCATAGTTTGTAACTTTGCAATGTAATCCTGTATAAGAATAGTGATGTTTCCTACACGTAGTAGGCTATTTCAAAATGTTATTGTGCGCACGTGCGTCTACAAGACACGTGTTCCAACGGGCCAGTGAATTCTTAATCTGGGCCTGATGTTGTCAATGAAATTTTCTCTTTTCTTACCAAAAAATCTGCTAAATATGTCTGCTGTAAACCTGTTACTTATGAAGTTACATAAAAAAGTTAGATTAAGAATTTGAAAAAAAATGCATTAATAATCTTTAATCTTGAGGCCTGTTAAATCATTTTTATCTCTGAATCTAAGCATTTTTACTTTATTATGTTTGCCTTCTTACATCCGATTTAACATAAAGTTATCTCTGCTGGAATTTTCGCATGGTTTCTGTTAAGCGCCCGCCTGTCGATGGCTGAAAGTTCAGTCTTCTTCAGTCTGATTGGCTGACATTCTGCTTGGCCTCTGTGCTTTGATTGGCTGGAATTCTGTAAACCCTGTCTTTTTTCATTTGATTGGTCAACCTTTTGACATTGACGAGCGCAAGCCGCTAGGGGTGTTGAAATTAAAAGTTTTTTCGATGTATCGCGATGCAAACGAGGCCAATTAGGTATCGGTTCAGTATTGGATTGGATTCAATTTATTGTCATTACACATATACAAGTACAGTGTAACGAAATGGATTTAAGAAGAAGAATACAGCAAACATGAGGGAAGTGGAGAGAAAAACAGATACACATAATACACCATAGACCAGACTTGCAACAGGGTAAGATAATCCAGCTCCGGCAAGCAGCCATCCGGTCCTGCAGCCATTACGGCGCTAAACACAGACCCGCTTGCCAAGCTGGCGGGTCAAAGTTACGGAGGTTTGGAATTGGTCAGAGTCAGTATTTGTGTCTGTATGAGCGATAAGGTCCAAAAGTCTGTGTGTGTGTGTATGATGGGGGAGGGAACGCAAGAGCGTCTCGCCACATTGCCCTTCAGGGTTGTTTCTCCAGTATCAGCCTCGGCCAAGGCCAATCCTGGTTCAAGGGGGGCCGAAAAGATAAGATTGCTACCTTTTCGGTAACAGGTATTATGCTGATTGGATTATGTTTTGCCCTGGGTTATCGTATCGAACCTAGACCTGCCTGAAACGTCTCTAGTAACCACTTCCCCACGCTTGTACGTCACTGTAACACGATTCAAGATATGGAAGGAAGGAGGCGGGAACCAGAAGACATTTAAAATAAAGATTTAAAATAAATAATAAAACTGCCGTCAACACAAACATAAATATAAACTTAACATGTGTCCGGGCCCGGTCCTCTCTCTTCGACGGTCCGGTCGCTCGTTCTCTTATATGCTCACAATCTCCTACTTGATTCGAGCCCGGTGTGCACAGCTGGCGCTCATTCACAATTACTCACCGGTCTCGAACCACGGTCTCGCCCCGCCTACTCCACTACATACCCCCATCACCCCTCACAGGCCGGGGGGTACCCCCGAGACTGTGCATGCTCCCTCCCCCTCCCTTGGGGGGGGGGGGGGTGGGGTGGGGGGTATGCAGCGACGAGCCTTAAAAGCCAACCCCTGCTCCGCCCCTTGCCCTGGAGAAGTACATTTAGTAAACCTCTCTATTATTGACGCTGTAATGTGTTTTTGTGAAAAAAGAGACTCCGTGTGTGTTGATGTGTGCTTCTGGTAAACACTACAGTGTTTGGACCAAATGTGCCCAAAATAACAATAGTTTTTTACTTTGATTCCTATGAGGAAACTGTGAGTAACTGAGACAGAAATGTATTCCAAATCTACAATATTTAAACATAAAACTAGTGTTGTAATAATGTTTTGACATGTATAAAAATTTACATACACCTTTCATATTTTTAATTTTCATACTGGTACACTTACATACACTCTTTTTTTATGTTAGCTTTGTTTTTGTTACAAATGAGCTTGTCAATATCAATATCAATATTTTGTGTCCATTTATTTACATATGGCATGAGAACATGCTCGCTATCGCACTGCATCACATGCTGGGGCGTTGCTCCCATGTTTGTAGGAATCATGCAATGCTTTTATTAATGTAACTTCAAATCGGTCCTCTTCAGGACTTCCTGCGTATTCTGTGAGAGACAGAAGCATGATGCTGTGTTAACCACGCCAGAATTAAACTTCCTGTCATGCTGAAGCTGGCCTTCTAGAGCCTGCCTTGTGCTGTTGGGCTTTGTTGACCTGTATACTGTTGCAAAGCTGAACTTATGTAACAAGATGATAAAAATAGCCTCCTTAACCATATTGTCGTTTCCTTGTTGCTGTCATGTTTAATGTGTTGGGGGTCGTAGGGCAGTGGCTGCATCTTTATTCTGTTCTTCCTTTTCTCCTGTTTTCGGAGGGAATATTTTTTTGTTGTTGTCGGAAGAAATATCTTCTTTTGTGTTCTGCAGAAGACAGAGAATCATAAATGTTTGAAATGATAAGAGGGTGAGGAAGTTATGACTGAACTTTCATTTTTGGGTGAACTGGTTAAATTCATTCAAATCTAGCAAAAATCCAGTCAAGACACGTGGAGTATTCCTAGCGAAGTGCATGAGACGTACACACTTTAACGATCCCGTTGATCCCTTAATCTTGTTTACCTATAGATTAGTATTGCATACGTCGTATCTTAGAAGAGTATTTAGTTTGCTAACATTAATAAAAGATAGACACAGCTGTACGATTATTTCCGGAAAAATACGACGTCCTGGGGTGCTGGGAGGGGGGAGGAATCCTGAGCACACAACACATCTTATTTTGTATTACATCCGTCACTGAAATGCTGTGAACAAACAAACACAACTCAACTTCTCTCACTATCACAAGAGTATCGAGCTGCAGGCCCACACGGCAGCCAATCTTGATGGTAAGATAGCTTCTTTTTTCGGTCTTCGCCGCATTATGCTACAGTTCAGATACACACATGGCTGTGGTCAATCGTTTGACGGCAAACAAGAGAGCATGACAGGGTTACACAACGTTTTTCCCCTGAATTTTTTTTTTTTTAATTAACCTACACATTCTATTCACAGAAAAAACAAATCTGTGATTAAAATATTATAATTGTAATACTTTTTCCTGTTACTGAAATCCGATGGTTGAAATGAATGCAAAGGATTCTAAAAAAGAATAGAAACAAAATGAAAGTGAGCAGAAAGAGTTTCTGCGTTTTAACCTGTCATTAGGCTATGGGTTGCATTATAGTGGGCTCTACCATAAATCACAAGATGGCTATTTGTCTACTTTTGCGATTCTGACAGCGATTGTTAGTTAAATTGTGCCATGAGCCTTCTCTGTGCCTCTTATATTTTATTCTCCATATATTTAACTTGAGTATTTAAATGCTGACTATGGGTGCTTGACAATACATTGATGCACATTGTTTGCCTTGAAACGTAATGCCCGTGAGAAAGTATTCTCAAAATAGTATTCGTTTTGCAGATAATTTTATGTTGTGGTAGTCGATGGATACTATCTGATGCAGACATTGACTCTTGAATCCTAAAGTATTAATTCCTGCATTGTTTTTAGGCATTTAAGACAGACATAAGGTTGTAGTCTACAGGTATTTGGTGATTTGTTTGATGCAGTATT
The DNA here is from genome assembly GCF_015846415.1 of Triplophysa dalaica. Lineage (NCBI taxonomy): Eukaryota > Metazoa > Chordata > Actinopteri > Cypriniformes > Nemacheilidae > Triplophysa > Triplophysa dalaica. The sequence goes on from NC_079550.1 coordinate 870,627, forward strand.
CGTCTCGCCCCTTCTCCGCTGTGATTGGATGGCTGAGTAAAAAGTGACATGGATGAGCACAATCATTCTGCATTGCCACATCGCCCTCCACTGGATGTACAATGTGCAGCAATAAGATATATTTAAGCATTAAAAAAAGCAATTGGCTGGAAAAGCGATAGAAGCCATAATACATTTCACTGGATTGTATTGGTTGTAATGGAAACAAAAGTCTCTATTGGTATGTGTTGGGCTCTGTTGACCAGACTATGAATCATACTCAAATAATGTCCAAAACACACTACAAAAAAGGTATTTCATAAACCCAATGGAGTTTACATGGAAACAATTAGAATTTCTGTGGGGGGGGGGTTCAGCAGGATACTCATACTTTTAAGAATATTTTGATTTAGGTTACTCAAAAGTAACACACAAGTAGTGTAACGCATTACGATTGAAAGATAGTAATATTGTAATATTACTAATTACTTTTAAATGACAGTAGCTAGTAATATATATTTTATTACATTTTGAAGGTAACTAGCCCAACTCTGTTGAGGAGTAACTGAAGCATGTAACGGGATTAAAGTAATAAGGATCCAAAAATTTGGTAACTGTTATCGGTTACAGTTACATGAAAAAACGTAATAATCTGATTACAATTACAATAAAATGTGATTATTATCAGGATTACAATTGTTTCAAAACTTAAGTAATTGTTTTAAAATGTGGAACTGTAATGTGTTTTTGTGCTGACAGTGCAACCAATTTCTATGTACAAATGTAATGTTATATAATGCATAAAAAAACATTCCTAATGCTTCTTGTTTTATCTACATAGCATTGTGACACTTATAATGTGTTGCGTTAACTGACATTAATAATCATGATTACATTAAGTCAATGATCAATAATACTTTTATTTATTCTTGGAGCCCTTAATAATAATTTCCTGTTTTTTTACTGTATTCTTCTTTGAGCCGCCTCAAGACTGTTTTGCTTCTGTGTAAATTACAAGAATTTTTCAAATCATGTTGCTTTTCCGATTTATTTACATAATTGACCCTAAAGTAATCCAAAGCATCTGACTACATTATTTTTTATATTGTGATACTTGCTCTACGTTACTGATTAAACATTTTATGAAGTGATTTGTAACTGTACCAGCATACATATTAAAGTAACCCTCCCAACGCTACGTACTGACGTATGAGAATAATCAGTTGAAAGGGAATATGAAAGGAATGTTCTAAAAGAAACTCACGAAAACACCATAAAAATATTATCTTATCATATTAAGGTCAATAATTACATTACTGCTCTCCATGTTAACATAGTCACCATAGATCTGGGTAGTAACGTGCCATATCAAAAGGTCCCATCCTTTACCAGTGATATAATTGCATTTCATGAAATGTATTGTTTAAGTTAACCTAACAAACGATGTTCGCTAAGTATTAATTCGAATAGAACATTTATTCAGCACTAGTTAATGTTCATTTTCAAAATGTAATTGGTCATCATAGTTGTTACTTCACCAGACTGTTTAAATGTTGACTTTACACAGATATTTATCATATATTCAGCCTAGTCTAAAGCCATGCAAAAAAATCCCTGATATTTTGTCCTACAAGGGAAACAAAACAGAGTGTGTTGAGAGTTATAAGTATCTGGGCATATTTATTTTGTATTTATAAAAACAAACACATACGTGCATATATTTAAGAAAAATATAAAAAATATGTATATGTAGTTGGAATTATTGGTTAATATAAATAAATACATGTAAATCCCAAATATGTATACATGTATGTGTTTATAAATACAAAATAAATATGCACAGACATATATTATGTAAACACAAACTTTTATTCTGTATGCGATTAATTGCAATTAATCGATTGACATCCCTACTTTTAAGCCACATATTTATAAATAACTTTCTAAATTTAGGTTAAAAGTAGTTTCTTATTATAGAAACAGGTCTTTATTTTCTTTAAGTGCTAGGAAATATTGGTATCTGCTACCTTCTTATCATTGTTGGATGATGGAGATCTGTATCTTTATATGAATGCCCCTGCTCATTATCTTAAAAGACTTGAGCCTGTATTTCACAGTGCCTTATGGTGGGTTCACACCAAACACGAACAATTGGGTTCCACGCTCTTTGTTACTTGAGGGAAAAGTTAGCTATTTTTGCGTGACGCAATCTGATAAATATTAAGTAGCGCAAAATACTTCATTTGCGTTTGGTGTGAAACCAGAGATGGGCTTTATTGCTGGTTGTAGTATTCAAACACATCACTGTCTTTTATATGATATGGCTGAGTTAACATCATTGTATTCATAGAAGTTTTCTTTGGTACTGTTATTAACAATTCTGTGGCTTAACTCCATTTTACTCTCAGTTTTTCAGATGGAAATTTGACTTACATTCTTCGTTCAAACGAGTTGTTACATCTCAAATACCTCATGTTCAAACTGAGTAAGGGAATAAAGGATGTATATTTAATGCTTCTTCTGCTTTGAGTAATTTACAAAACATCTTAAAGCTGACTGTACTTCCGTCATTAACTGAGTTCAAGTCACTTTCTACAAATGATGTGTCTCTTCATAATTCATGCATTTGTGACCTCAAGACTTGACTATTGTAATGCTCTACTTAGTGGTTGACCTGTTTCATCGATAAGCAAACAACAGTTAGTTCAGAATGCAGCTGCCAGAGTTCTTACTAGGTCAAGAAAATACGATCACATAACCCCAGTTTTATCATCGCTTCACTGGCTACCCATTAAGTATTGCATTGATTTTAAAATTATTTTAATTACTTACAAGCTTTAAATGGTTTAGCTCCTACTTACTTAACTGAGCTTTTATCACATTACAACCCATCACGCTCTCTACGATCTCAAAACTCAGGACTTTTGATGACACCTAGAATAACAAAATCCACCAAAGGGGCTCGAGCTTTCTCATATGTAGCACCTAAACTCTGGAATAGCCTTCCTGATGCAATTTGAGAGTCATACTCTCAAGACACAATTTAAATCTAGATTACAGACACATATTTTCAGCCAAAGTTTCACTAATGCATAGTTACTGAAGAGCAGCTACGCTAATTATTCTCCTTCTACCTTCGCCTCGGGATGCCCATCCCGAGGTAGGGAGAGATTCCGCCAGGTCCAGATGATCGTCATATACCCATCCCCAACTAGAGATTATGTCAGCTACATCTGAAAATCCCTCACCATCCTCCTGCGAGAGCCTACCGACTGACCATCCCAGCTCTATCTCAGGCAATTCCATCACCACCCAAGAGAAAGGCGACCGTCCCAGCTCAGACAATTCCATCCCCAACCAAGAGCAAAGACGGACTACTTGTCACCTTAATGCTTAAGTTACAATACTGCTTTTTATTTGTTGGGGCTGTGTGGGTCTGGTTTGGTCTTGTTTTGTGGTCGATGTCGGACAACAGAGAAATAAAGTTACATTTTGCCATTACTATATTCCCTGCTTGTTCCTCTGTTTTCTGGTGACGATCGCTGAGTGGGAATGGGTTGGACCTGCATGGTTTCGGCTAGTGGGACTTCCTGGGTCGCGGATTGTAGGCTCTCCCTCTTCTTCGTGGATGTTTGCTCAGTGGCTTTTGGTCGGGGTCACTGACTGCAGCTTTGACACGTCAGAGGGGATCTGGGCCTCCCGGTTGAGCCTGGTTTCTCCCGAGGTTTTTTTCTCCATTAATCAATCATTGGAGTTTGGGTTCCTCACCACAGCAGGACAGTGTTGGCTTGCTCACCGGGAGACTGCATTTATTAATTAGATATTATTTATTAGAATGATCTTGCTTGTTCTATAAACACCATGTACTGTGCTGTGTTTTACCTTTCTGTGTTATTCGTTTTTTTCTTATTTGCTCCTGTAAAGCTGCTTTGGAACAATTCACATTGTGAAAAGCACTATATAAATAAACTTGAATTGAATTGAACTTGAATAATTTGTTGTTGTGAATTATGTTGTGTAATGTGTTTTGCTGTAAATTTTCCTTTTTTTATCCTGTATGTGGCTGCCTCCTTGCAGGTAACTCTTGTAAAAGAGACTTTTATCTCAATGAGTTTTTTACCTGGTTAAATATAGAATGAACAAATATTTAAACAGGTTATCTAAAGGAATTATTTTACTGGAAATTAAAAATATTTACCTCAGACCTGAGAAAGGGACAATATAGGATTCCCATATAGGTTTTAGGGTGGACTTAATACTTGTGATATTTAACCTAAGCAAATTTCCACAGAGCTATGGATGATTTTACAAAGAGCCTTGCTGAAAAGGCTGCAAAGGACCTGCAACCAAAGGTTTTAAGAATTTTGTCAGGAAACTTGAACCACGCTAACGGATTCCAAGTAGGAAGAATTGAATAAATAGGAAGAGACATGCACTGTACGAAGAGTGCCGCTCAAGAGTGAACTACACTCAGTGTAGATCAGTGCTTCTCAACTCTGGCCCACAAGATTCACTTTCCTGCTGAGTTTAGCCCCAACTCTGCTAGAACACCTGAAGAGACTAATCAGTGATATCAGGCACAGACGCGTTCAACTTAATGTAGGGCTGCGCAAATTGTTTGGCATATCACATTGAAGTACCTCAAGTGCGATGGAAATGCGTACCGAGCAATATGGACTTGAATGGTATCGCGGTACTTAAATCTCATAAGCTGATAGATTTGCGCAGCGCCGCATTAAGTTGAAGTTAAAATGGATCTTGTGGGCCAGAGTTGAGAACAGAGAATAGTATATATGCGGGATATTGAGTCAAAATGATTGACAGGTATGATTGATGGTGACCTTGACCTTTGCGGGGGGGTTAATTACTTCCGGCCAGCCACTTTGACCTTTGACCGTATCCGCCCACATCGTGTTGACAGTATGGCCCAACATAGTGAGGGACTGCCTACGTCGCGTTGAACTTTTGACCGTATCCTCCCATATTGTAGAGACAGCCCATTTGGCGCCATTTTTCCGGAGGTCATGTTTCAGTATGTTTTAGGATGTATTGATACTTGTTTTATGCATGAAAATACGGGTTTTAAAATAATAATTGAATAAATAAATGCAACAAATGATTAAATAAACGAAACACTGAATAAAGCAGTGATCAAATAAAGCAATGATTAAATAAATAACACAATAAATGAACGATTGAATAAGTAAGTAATTAAATAAATTGTTAAATATATTTTTATTTTAGGACTAACATCTACCCTCATGAAATGCGTGACGAATCAAATCGTATCCGGACCTCTCTGTGTGCTCATGATTTAAACCGTTTTAATGCATCAATCATGTCATTCTCTAGACCAGCGGTTCTCAACCCTGATCCTTGCGCCCCCCGCTCTGCATGTTTATTGTATCTCTCTTGTTTAACACACCTGATTTAAATCTCTAGCTCATTAGAAGAGAGCTCATTGAATGAACCGCGTTCCGATTGACGTGTTCCCTGAACTGTGTTTATTGCTCTCTACTCACTGCACACAGGAAATCAGCTAAAGTTAACTGAAGAACACGAATTTTCGCAACACTACTGCCTGCAGCGTCTTCACACAGACAAAACCTACTATGGAAGATTGAAGGGTTATTTAACCGTAATCTTGAGATTTGCGCAACATTATGCCCATTGCGAACTGGAATTATGGCAAAATATCTAGGGCTCTAACGGGCGTATTGAACAAACCTCCGAAGCGGTAGGAGAAGCATACAAAATATGCAGAGCGGGGGAGCGCGAGGACCAGGAAATAGCGAGGGTAAAATTCAAAGACATCGACATCGCTTTCACAAGCAACTCTCCTCAAACCAAACCAAGAGAATGGGACAACGATCTATACGAAGAGCATCTGGCTTTGGCTCTAAAAATCCATGAGGGTATATCGGTCTGACAAAGTTTCTTCATGAAAATAAGAACAATGTGACGGACAAAATTTTGATGGAGAGTAACAGAGTAATCGGTTACGCATTTAACAAAGAGTCTCGAGTTGTAAAAAAAGACGAATATGTACCCGCAAAAGACCCCAGCGTGGTGTTCCCGGGTGTTCCCAGGACTGGATGTTGTTTTACAACTACGTCTGTAAGTATTTAAACAACAGTCGCGAAGAACCTTTTTAAATCACAGAGTGGGACTTGGTGACACCCAACGGTCACTACAGAGTGGTCGGATACCATTCTAAAAAGAACCCCAATGACTGCTTTTACTTTTTCTTCTGCAAAGACACTACAAAGCTTCGTGATCGCACCGGGGCTATCCTGCATGATGAGAATTGTTGTGAATTTTCTTTGCTTGTTCTGAGGAATTATTCTGGAGTCTCGAGTTTTGATACAAAAACCACTTTTTAATGGAGTAGGATTGCAGTGTCACTCTCTTCTCCCTTCTTGGAGAAGCCCTTATATAGTGTGCTTAACACACCGACATTCTCAGACACACATCCTCTGAGACCCCCAATATAATGTAAAACAGATGTGTTTTCCTCCCCCAGCCTACATAGGGTCATTGGTATCAACTAACATTCGGCCCCCAAGATAAGAAACTCTTAAAATGATTTTATAATAGTAAACAATTATAGACATTATTCTTCTATATTTTAGCCAAAAATATCTTCTACAGAATCACGAACTGTACGAGTTGCAATTTTTGCTCAAATGGTCTGAGCTTTATGCCCTGGAGAGGCTTTTTCTAACATGTACAGAATGATCAGGTGGTATGATATGTGCAATGGTTATTCCAGAGTTAAAGTGCAGCTGTTCCATCCCAAGAAGTGCACACGCAGCCAGTGGACCGTCAGACCCTCCCCACCCATTTACTACACCCATTATAAAAATCAGTAGGCAGAACCTCCCCCACAACAATGTCTCAAGACTACGCTTCAGAAAACATCAGCGACTATTTCAATTCAATTCAAGTTTATTTATATAGCGCTTTTCACAATGTGTATTGTTTCAAAGCAGCTTTACAGGGGCAAACAGGAAAAACAGAAAAGGTAAAACACAGCACAGTGCATGGTATTTATACAACGAGTAAGATCATTCTAATAAATGATATCTAATTTCTAGATAAATAAATAAATGCAGTCTCCCGGTGAGCGACCAACACTGCCCTGCTGTGGCAAGGAACCCAAACTCCCATGATTGAACCAGGCTCAGCCGGGAGGGCCAGATCCCCTCTGATGTGTCATAGCTGCACTCAAACTGCTGACATGTGATTTAAGTTTTATCATTTAATACCAAATATTGTAACTTCAGCATTAATAAGACAAATAGTCCGTCTTTGCTCTTGGTTGGGGGTGTTTTGGTCTGAGCTGGGATGGTCCGATGGTCATATTTCTCTTGGCTGGTGGTGGAATTGCCTTAGAGGGAGCTGGGATGGTCAGTCAGTCTGCAGCTGTAGCTGGCGTAATCTCAAATTGGGGATGGGCATCTGTTGATGTCTGGACATGGTGGAACTTCTTCCTACCTCGGGATGGGCATCCCGAGGCAGAGGCGGAAAGAGAATAAAGAGAATAATTAGCGTAGCTGCTGTTCATTAACTATGCATTAAGTGAAAGCTTGGCTGAAAAGATGTGTCTTTAATCTAGATTTAAATTGGGAAAGTGTGTCTGACCCTCGAATAGTATCAGGAAGGCTATTCCAGAGTTTAGGTGCTACGTATGAGAAAGCACGACCCCCTTTGGTGGATTTAGTTATTCTAGGTGTCATCAAAAGTCCTAAATTTTGAGATCTTAGAGAGCTTGATGGGTTGTAATGGGTTAAAAGCTCAGTTAAGAAAGTAAGGGCTAAACTGTTTAAGGCTTTGTAAGTAATTTGAGACAGAGCTCCGTCAAACTTTTCTAAATATATCGTTTATTCCTGTTATTTCTTAATATTTATATTGTAAATTGATAACTCACAGAGGGTTAAACCTATCCTTAAGTGTATCCCATACCAAATATCGTCATATAACGCACAGATAGATTTGTTTTATACGATCATTCGCTATTAGCCCACAGACTGTTAGCATTCCCAGCCTTTAGTTTCTGAATATTGCCTCTACTGCTTAACTCACTGTTCTCATTATGACACCACTAATGGCTAATGATTCAGATATGTGTTTAACGTTACCTTTGAGTGCGGATGATGAATCTTTCTTCGCACTTCAGTCAGAACTGGAAGCATTGGAGAAGCAGATCCACAATCTACTCGAGAGGCAAACACGTCTGCGAGAACGTAAAACGGCGATGGAAACATCCCGGGCTGACGCTCGCAAAGCTGCGGTAAGTGTTCGACGTGATTGTAATACTCCTATCACTTCTACTCCGTGTGTTTCTATGCACAGAGCCCAGGCTTCAAGATCACGACGAGCCGAAATGAACTTCACTCCTGCACCTGCACACACACGGCGGAAGGCGAAATCCAGGACCGGAGCGATGACCTCTCCCCCACCGCCGCGACCGGTCTTCGAGATTTCTACGAGAAATCGCTTTGCCGCCCTCTGCGAGACGAAATCCAACGCTGTGGTCATCGGAGACTCAATCGTCCGGAACGTACGCGCCTCCTTCACTGAAGGTAAGGTGCGCACTCACTGTTTTCCTGGCGCCCGTGTTCTCGATGTGTCTGCGCAGGTAACTGCGATTCTGAAGGAGGATGCAAGAGTAGGAGCCGTAGTTCTGCACGCGGGGGTGAATGATGTGAGAATGCGGCAGTCGGAGATCCTGAAGAGGGACTTCAGGAGTCTGGTCGATACTGTTCGCAACGCATCGCCCACGGCGAGGATCATCGTATCAGGGCCGCTTCCAATTTACCGACGAGGGAACGAAAAGTTCAGTAGACTATTTACGCTTAATAATTGGTTAATGTCATGGTGTATTGAACAGAAGCTGCTCTTTGTAAATAATTTTGATCTGTTCTGGGAGCGACCAAGGCTTTTCCGCCCCGACGGGCTGCACCCCAGCAGCATTGGAGCGGAAATTCTGTCTGACAACATCTCAAAGACGCTACGCACCATTTGACTAGTAAGTACAAATTTTAACTACAGTCTGTGTTCTTCTCACCCAACTGTTAAGAATGTTACTGCTTTCAAATGCATAGAGACTGTGTCTGTCCCCCGAATAATACAACCAAATAATCATTTATTTAAAAGTCAGAGAAAAAATCTTATCATGATTAAACCAAAAGACAATATATTTAATGAGCAAAACCAACGCCTAAAGTTTGGGCTACTTAATATTAGATCACTAAATCCAAAAGCAGTTATTGTAAATGAAATGATCACAGACAACAGTTTTGATATACTATGCCTCACTGAAACCTGGCTTAAGCCAAATGATTATTTTGGTCTAAATGAGTCTACTCCTCCAAGCTACGGTTATATTCATGAGCCACGTCCAGTTGGTTGAGGTGGTGGTGTCGCAACAATCTTTAGAGACTTTCTTACCGTTACTCGGAGAACAATGCATACATTTAAATCATTTGAAGTGCTTGTGTTGAACATCACTGTTCCAAATAAAAGTAAAAAATCATTGGTCTCTCTTACATTGGTTACTGTGTATAGACCCCCTGGGCCTTACACTAATTTTCTGATAGAGTTCGCAGACTTCTTATCGGATCTATTGGTTAACGTCGATAAAGTACTGATTGTTGGAGATTTTAATATCCACGTAGACAGTGCTAACGATCCATTAGCTGTGGCGTTTAAAGAACTACTAGACTCTTGTGGTGTAACACAATACATCAATAGACCTACTCATCGCCTTAATCATACCCTAGACTTGATTATATCTCACGGAGCCGATCTAACCAATATCGATATTATACCTCAAAGCGACGATGTTTCCGATCACCATCTTATAACATGTACACTGCGCACTGCAGAAATCAGTTGTATATCTCGTTATCGACAAGGTAGAACAATCACCTCAACTACTAAAGATAGTTTCGTAAAGAACTTGCCAGATCTGACTTCTCTAATAACCTTTCCAACGAATATAAAATTGCTCGATGACATGACCAGCAACATGGGCACTATTTTCTCTAACACATTAGAAGCGGTCGCACCTATGAAGTCAAAAAAGATTAATGAAAAGATCATAGCACCATGGTATAATAACACCACTCGCGCCCTAAAAAGAGAAACGCGTAAACTGGAGCGCAAATGGAAACAAACCCAATTAGAGGTCTTTAAAATTGCATGGAAAGAGAGTACAAGCTGTTACAAAAAGGCACTAAAAGCAGCAAAAGCCGAGCACTTCCGTAACCTCATAGAAAATAACAAAAACAATCCAAGGTTTTTATTTAGTACAATTGCTAAATTAACAAACAAACAGACTCCACCTGACCTGGGTATTCCGCCGCACCTTGGTAGCAATGAATTCATGAAATTTTTTACCGAGAAAATCGAAATAATACGAGACAACATAGCTAAAACCAAACCTCCAAGTTTGTCGGAAGAATTAGTTTCAACCGTCACCCAAAAAGAAAAGCTAGAGTGTTTTTCTCCTATAAACCAGGAAGATTTAATTAAAATTATTGCAACATCCAAACCAACGACATGCTTATTAGACCCCATTCCGACTACTTTATTAAAAGAGTTACTACCTGCTGTAATTGAGCCCATTTGTAACATAATCAACTCGTCTATTAATCTAGGACATGTCCCAGGACCCTTTAAGCTGGCTGTAATTAAGCCTCTTATCAAAAAACCAAATTTAGACCCAAATGAACTTGGAAGCTATAGACCGATTTCAAATCTCCCGTACTTGTCTAAAATACTAGAAAAAGTAGTGTCAACTCAACTGTGTACCTTCCTACAAAATAATGACATGCACGAAAAGTTTCAGTCTGGCTTTAGACCGCATCACAGCACTGAAACTGTGCTCGTTAGAATTACAAATGACCTCCTTATTGCATCAGATAAAGGTAACATATCACTATTAGTCCTGCTTGACCTTAGTGCTGCTTTCGATACTGTAGACCATAAAATACTATTAGATCGTTTACACCATTATATCGGTATTCAGGGACAGGCACTGCAATGGTTCAGATCTTACTTAACAGACCGATATCAATACGTCCATTTAAATGGGAAATCGTCAAATCTTACGCAAGTCAATTATGGATTACCTCAGGGATCGGTTTTAGGACCCTTGCTTTTCTTCATATACATGCTGCCCCTCGGCAACATTATTAGAAAACATGGAATTAGCTTCCACTGTTATGCAGATGATACTCAGCTATATATCTCATCAAGACCAGATGATTCCTTTAAGCTATCCAAACTGGCAGAGTGCATCGAGGACATAAAACATTGGATGACTAGTAATTTCCTCCTTTTAAACTCTAGCAAAACAGAAATATTACTTATAGCACCAAAATTAAGTAAACAGAAAATCTCCGATTACAGCCTGCAAATTGAAAGCTGCACTGTTACTCCAACAAATACAGTTAAAGACCTAGGCGTTATATTAGACGGCAACCTGTCATTTAAAAATCACATCTCAAATATCACAAAAACAGCCTTCTTTCACCTTAGAAATGTTGCCAAATTACGAAATAGTTTATGTGTTGCAGATGCAGAAAAGCTTATTCATGCATTTGTGACCTCACGGCTTGACTATTGTAATGCTCTACTTAGTGGTTGTCCTGTATCATCAATAAAAAAACTACAGTTAGTTCAGAATGCAGCTGCCAGAGTTCTTACTAGGTCAAGAAAATATGATCACATAACCCCAGTTTTATCATCGCTTCACTGGCTACCCATTAAGTATCGTATTGATTTTAAAATTATTTTAATTACTTACAAAGCCCTGAACGGTTTAGCACCTACTTACTTAACCGAGCTTTTATCACGTTACAACCCATCACGCTCGCTGAGATCTCAAAACTTAGGACTTTTGACAACAATTAATGCTGAAGTTACAATATTTGGTATTAAATGCTAAACCTAAACCACACGTCAGCAGTCTGAGTGCAGTTATGACACGTCAGAGGGGATCTGGCCCTCCCGGTTGAGCCTGGTTTCTCCCGAGGTTTTTTTCTCCATTAATCAATCATTGGAGTTTGGGTTCCTCGCCACAGCAGGGCAGTGTTGGCCTGCTCACCGGGAGACTGCATTCATTCATTTATTTATTTATTTATTTAGAAATTAGATGTTATTTATTAGAATGAACTTACTCGTTGTATAAATACCATGCACTGTGCTGTGTTTTAACTTTTCTGTTTTTCCTGTTTGCCCCTGTAAAGCTGCTTTGAAACAATACACATTGTGAAAAGCGCTATATAAATAAACTTCAATCAATTCAATCAATCAATTAATTAAAATAATTTTAAAATCAATACGATACTTAATGGGTAGCCAGTGAAGCGATGATAAAACTGGGGTTATGTGATCGTATTTTCTTGACCTAGTAAGAACTCTGGCAGCTGCATTCTGAACTAACTGTAGTTTGTTTATTGATGATACAGGACAACCACTAAGTAGAGCATTACAATAGTCAAGCCGTGAGGTCACAAATGCATGAATAAGCTTTTCTGCGTCTGCAACACATAAACTATTTCGTAATGTGGCAACATTTTTAAGGTGGAAGAAGGCTATCAACGCATTACACCACATACAGACGGATGACCCAGCAGGATTGTCTGGGACCCTAATGGAAGTGAGCAATACTCTGAAGGATGTCACAGACGAATTCTTCACAGACCTCAGCTACAATATCATTAAAGGCGCGGTCACCATGATACTGCAACGCATCGTCAATGTGAAACCCTGTTTGTGTAGTCACAGAAATGGTAATACATCGAGATCGTAATCAAATCAAAAGAGATCGTATTGAAGTTTATGGGAATGACGTTTACCATTGTTTAATCATTATATGGCTTATTTTAGTAATAGATTGTATCAGCATGTTTATTCTCTTCTATGTCCTGTATCTCTATTCTTTTTTTTATAAAATCTTAATCTGTCAAAATTTTGAAATTTATTATTTTATGGAGAGAGGAAATGCTAGCGTGGCAGAGGTCATGAAGACAGTTTATGACACACCGTCCAACTCTGGCTCGTTAGGAGGTTAAACACGATTAAAAGACACCGTTCTAAAGGACATAGGTGTCCGTCTGAGCGAGCAACAGATTTCAGAATGGTTGTCATGCGAGGACGCTTACACATTACATAGAACGGCTCCTATAAAATAGAAATGATTATATCTTGCAGCCGATCGCACACTCCACTGGACTGTTCCCGGCAACCCGACCTCACACCCTGGCAAAGCGTAGGGTTGTACACACATGACAGCTGCCACCACTCTCAAACCGACAGTGCGTGCAACTGTCCCGCCAGGCAGGCAAAAAGGCGGAGCCAACCTTCCCTCCGGGGACCCCCCGCGAGATATGGTCAGCTCCGCCAGCCGACGAACCACCCCCCGTGGGAAAGGTGAAGCAGACCGTCCCCTTGGTCCCCCTGTCACAGTCCCTGGGAGCTCGAGAGCTGCCCACACTGTCTCGGTAGATCTTCAAAAGATCTGAAATATCAGAATGGAAATCAGCAAAGCTCCATGCGGCAGTCAGGTCAGTCTCACTTCAGTACATCAGAAATTAGAAACTTTGTCTGAATTTCAGACAATTGATCTCAAACCCTGGAGGAAACGGTACAGCATCTTAAGGCATCAACTTGCAGCCTTGACACACTTCCCACATCCTTTTTCAAAAGAGTGTTTAACTGTTTGGAAGAAGATCTCCTAAAAATAGTTAATACCTCACTGCTCTCAGGAACTTTCCCAGAGTCCCTTAAAAATGCAGTTGTTAAACCTCTTATAAAAAAGTGCAATCTAGACAAAACCTTACTGTCTAACTACAGACCAATATCAAATCTTCCTTTTATAGGCAAGATCATTGAAAAGGTTGTCTTCAATCAGCTGACCAAATTCTTGAACTCAAATGGCTGCCTGGACAATTACCAGTCTGGTTTCCGTCAGCATCATAGCACAGAGACAGTGCTCATAAAGATAATTAATGATATTCCATTGAATTCTGATTCAGGCAAAATATCAGTTCTGGTTTTACTAAATCTCAGTGCTGCTTTTGACACGGTAGATCAAACCATACTCCTGGAATGCTAGGCTAGGGCTTTCTGGATTGGTACTTAAATGGTTTGGGCATACCTTCAAGGGAGAGGTTACTATGTGAATATAGGCAACCATAAATCTGACTGGACACCCATGACTTGTGGTGTTCCACAGGGCTCAATTCTTGCTCCGCTCCTCTTAAATTTGTATATGCTCCCACTTGGCCAAATAATGAAAAAGTACCAAATTGCCTAACACAGCTATGCAGGTGACACTCAGATCTACCTAGCCCTCTCACCCAATGACTACAGGCCTATTGACTCTCTTTGCCAATGCATTGATGAAATTAACAGCTGGATGTGTCAAAACTTCCTTCAGTTAAATAAAAACAAAACTGAAGTCATTGTTTTTGGTAACAAGGATGAAACTAACAAGGCAAACATACACCTTGACTTAAGAGGTCTAAAGACACAAAGCAAGGTCAAAAATCTTGGGGTCATTTTGGAGTCTGACCTTAGTTTTAGCAGTCATGTCAAAGCAATAAGCAAATCAGCGTACTACCATCTCAGAAACATAGCCAGAAACAGATGTTTTGTCTCAAGCCAAGATTTAGAGAAACTAGTCCATGCTTTCATCACCATCACAGGTCTTCACCAAAAAGACCATCAGACAGCTGCAGCTCATACAGAACGCTGCTGCCAGGATTCTGACCAGAACCAAAAAATCAGAGCATATCACTCCAATCCTCAGGTCCTTACACTGGTTACCAGTTACTTTTAGATTCAACTTTAAAGTATTATTACAGTTTTTCTCAAATGCTAAAACACATTTCACAAACGTTTCCTCCATGTTCCCCAATGTCTAAACACAACACCCTTTTCTAAAGCTACATAAACACAACCACACCTTCTCTCTTCAAAATTCAAACTTTCACACCAAAAGAGCAGCTCGAAGCTTTCAAAAATGTAAACACTATACTGTCATTACACACTACAGCAAAACAATTGAAAACACAATGCTCAATATGTGAGAAGATTCTTTGTTTCATAACTGCCAATGCATATTTTTAGAAACTTTACAGTAATGGATCTTCTTAGATCTCTGCAGAGGATTAGGCATTTAGATTTGTGAGTTTCATACGAAGAGTATAAATCTATAGTAAATTCTGCATGTACACTACTGTAACAAAACTCAATGCAAAATCTATTGCACACAACAGTACTCTTGAAAACATGATCAGGGTGTGAAGTTTTTTTATTTACTTTATTCACACCACAATCACTGTGCGGCATCATGTCGCTGAGCTGCAGCTGGCCACATCACCTCATCCACATTGCAGGCTATATTGTCTCTTGCCAGGCACCGCAGGAAAAACGCCCTGGAATGGCGAATCCACCCTTGGAAGGCCTCCACTGGGATGTCAACACAGGCCAGCTCCATTGCCCTTAGGAGGTTCTCTCTAGTGTATGGTTGTCTGTCATAAACCTTCCATCTCCACGATGAGAAGAACTCCTCTATAGGGTTCAGGAAAGGGGAGTGAGGTGGCAGACAGACGTTTATAAAGCGGATACTGTTGGTGGTGAACCACTCTCTGATTTGGTTTGTTCTGTGGAAGCGTACATTGTCCCAAATGATTACATAAATGTGATGTGCGGGCCCAGGGTGGTGTTGTTGGCGGTCCAGGAGGATGTCTTTTAGCTCCTCTAGGAAGGTGAGGAGACGTTGGGTGTTGTAAGACCCAAGGACAGCATGCCGGTGGACAAGCCCCTCCAAACCCATGGCCGCACAAAGAGTAATATTACCCCCCCGTTGGCCAGGAACCTCAGTGATGGCTCTTTGGCCAATGATGTTACGGCCTCTTTGCCTTCGTTTCTGCAGGTTGAAGCCAGCCTCATCCAGGAAGAGGTACTCATGAGGTCTGGCCATCGCGTCCAACTGTAATATCCTCTGTGAAAATGTGAAAGTGCACAGGTGTTCAGAACAACAGTCAATCAGGTAGCACAGTATTGTCCAGAAGTAATGTAGGCCACTGAGCAACACAGTATGTCCACTAACTGTACTGTGAACATGGATGTATACTTACTTGCACATACTCGTAACGTGGGTCTTTTTGTCGCGCAAAGTTGCGCTCAAAGGGAACCCTATAGACCTGTTTCATCCGCATCTTTTGGGGCCAGAGAACTCTGTCTATTGTGGCCAAGCTGACATCATCAATGCTCTCCAAGTTTACATTATCGGTAATGACTTTGTCTCTGATCACCTGGAGTCTGATGAGTTTGTTCTCACAAACCATATCCACAATGAGGGTTTCTAGTGCCGCTGTAAATATGGCACCCTCCCACCTCTTTGTGACATTCTTTCAACTCTAAAGAAGGAAACATGTGTTGTCAATTGACATGATTTACAATACAGTAACAACTAATTTGAAACCAATAGACTACTTTCACCGGCTTGTAAAATTGTTTTGTGACAAAGAAAGCAATAGAGTACAATACCTGTTGTGTGGTCTGAATTCCCTGATAATGGTGGCCACGGTGAACCTACTTAGGTTTGCACGGACTCACAGTCCTGCTTTAGCCATTGTCCTGCCATGGACAATGACATGGTCAATGACTGTTGCTCGCATCTCGTCCGTAATGATACCTCCTGGACCTTCTCCTCTCCCTTGTTGGCCTCCTCCTCTCCCTTGTTGGCCTGCTCCTCTTCTTCCTTGACCAGCTCTTCTCCCTCCTCTGACTCGAATTCCTCTTCCCCTAACTCTGCCTTCATCCATTGTGTATGTTTGGAATCTTCAGCAAATTGTGCACTCTGAACTTGCTTTTATACATGTGGTCACAGCATTAGCAACAAGTGTCTTCAATTTTGAGTCGTTGTGTGTAATGAATGACACCAGGTGTCTTCATTGTGTTCAAATATTGCTGACTGTGGCAAGCATTTTGCATCACATGAGCTTTCATTTGAGAATATGAGCACAGTTCTTTTGCAACTTGTGTTTTAGCAAGGGAAAATGTGTTAAGATTTATGAGAACGGAGGATTGTGTTTTGTGAATTGTGTCTTCATGTGAAATGTGTTTATGATATTGGAAAATGATGGCTAGATTTAGTAACTGTGTTTAGACAACTGGTCATTTGGTTTTTAGAGGATTGGCTTTTGTGTTTTAGCATTTGAAAAAAACTGTAATTGTCTATAAATCACTTAATGGTCTAGGACCTAAATACATCTCAGATATGCTCATCATCAGGATCAAGTCAGTTAGAGATAACAAGGGTTCACTCAAAACAGGGCGAGTCAGCATTTAGCCGTTACGCCACCCATAGCTGGAATCTGCTTCCACAAGACATCAGACGTTCACCAACAGTAGCTACTTTTAAATCCAGTTTAAAAACACACGTTTAGCTGTGCATTCACAACCTGAGCACTGTGCTGTTTTTCATCAACAGCACTTCTATTTCTAATTTATTTTTATTTTGCTCTTATTCTTTTTATATATACACTCACATTTTTTATCAATTTTATTGCCGTTTTATGGTTTCTTAAAATCTAAAGTTTTATTTCTTTCTGTCAATCATTTCATATAAAGCACTTTGAATTGCCCTTGTGTAGGAAATGTGCTGTATAAATAAACTTGCCTTGCCTTGTGCTCAGGCACCTAGATCGATTGGGACAACAGGTCAACCGAGAGAAAGGCAAGCTTTCCCCAGTGCAGAGCATCCTCTTTCTCTGTATGGAAGTCAACTCTGTCACCATGTTCAACACCAGTCGGTGTTGAACTGCCTGGAACCCTTCAGGCAAACAGCGGTCCCCCTGAAACAATTCATAGGCTCCTGGGACACATGGCGTCCTCGCGGGGGTGATACCCCTTGGGTTGATGCACATGAGACCGCTCCAACACTGGCTTCAGACTCTAGTTCCGAGGAGAGCGCGGCACACCGGCAGCAGGCGCATGGTGATGACACCCTGCTGCCGACGCACCATAAACCTCTGGTCTTCCATGACCTTTCGATGGACAAAGATCCCTCTGGGCAGGTCACGAGGCAAGTCGTGGTGACGACGGACGCCTCCCTGCAGGGGTGCGGTGCAGTGTGGAACGAGCATGCAGTAGCGGGGCGTTGGACGAACCCCCCGCCTGTGCAGGCATATCAATTGCGAAGAGTTGTGGGCTGTGCTACTTGCACTGAGCAGGCTGCGGCCTCTCGTGCAGGCCAAGCACGTGCTAGTCCGAGGATAGCACAACAGCCGTGACGTACATCAAATCGTCAGGGTGGCATACGCTCACTGTAGCTAACACGACTTGCTCGACGCCTCCTCTGGTGGAGCCAACAGGTGACCCGTTCCGTGCGGGCCACACACATCCCGGGCAAACTGAACCAGACAGCCGACGCGCTTTCTCCTCAGTATATGCCTCACGGAGAGAGGCGACTTCACCCCCGTGCAGTTCAGCTCATTTGGATGCTTTTCGGGTAGGCCCAGCTAAACCTGTTCGCCTCCCGCAACACCACCATTGCCCGCTTTGGTACTTCCTGTCCGAGGCCCCCTGGGCACGGATACCCTTGCGCACAGCTGACCGCGGGAGGGGCAGAAGTACGCCTACCCCCCCAATGAGGCTCCTTGCGCAGACACTGAAGAGGAGTACCAGCTGTTATTGGTTGCCCCACACTGGCCCAACCGGACTTGGCTTTCAGAGGGGACCTCCAAGCATTCTCTGTGTCCCCTGATTACCTTGAATTCGGCCCTGGAAACTCATGTTATCTTGAGACCTAGGCCCGGATGCGTGCCCAAAAGTTCCCACTACTCCCTTCCGGGGCCAAGTGGAGAACTTGCAGGCGCTCCCCATCGGGGAGGAAGACCCAACCCCATGCGTGTTGTGTCCAGTCCGCGCACTGCGCCTCCACCTGGACCGCACGCAGCGCTCAGAAGCTCTGACCAGCTCCTTGTCTGTGTTGGAGGACTGCAGAAGGGGAAGGCTGTCTCCAAGCAGAGGCTGGTGCACTGGGTCGTGGATGCCGTTACGACGGCATACCGATCTCAGAATCTCCCATGCCCATTGGCAGTGAGGGCTTACTCCACACGGGGTAGAGCCACCTCCTGGGCACTGGCCAGAAGCGCCTCTCTAGTAGACATCTGTAGAGCTGCGGGTTGGGCTACGCCCAAACACCTTCGCAAGGGTTAACAACCTTCGCGTAAACCTGGTGTTAGCCCACGTCCTGTGTGGCGGCATGTAGGACTGGCATCCGGGGGGACGTATGCCTGCGAAAGCACCTGTCCACCCTCTCTTTCCTACCTCTCTTCTTACCCAAACATATGGCTAAGAACAGGTATCTCACCAACCTTCCTTCTTACCCAAACGCTGGTTAAGAAAAGGCATTCCATCCATCACTAAGCAAGCACCCCCTGGGGGTTGGGCTGGGCAGAGCAACCTTCCCCCTTAGGCCGTGACACCATATGAACTATCACAGATAGCTCTAGCCGGACGTAGAGCTACCGGACGTTTGTAACACCCCCTCCGTGGGCTGTTCCGTCTGATGTATCCTCATGAGATTGGTTCCCACTCCTGGTAACACACTCCTGGTAACCAGGTGGACCTCCAGCTCGCGGTTAACTACTCAGTCCGCACGTTCCATGAGTTCTCCTCCAAGGACGAGACCATACCTATGTCCACCATATTCCTCCCCACGGGTAGGAGGTGGCCTCTGCAGCGCATCCCTAATTAAGGAAGTTGCGCTTACCCGGTGTAAACCCGAGCCGGACGGCCTCTCGCCAGTAGAGAGCTAAGGACTTCCGTCCGTGAAAGGTTACCGGTCAGGGCTGTACCCATCTTTCTCCAAGAAAGCTCTGGAACCCTCCGACCACAACACTGGAAGGTTACAGTTTCGCGAAAACTTGAGCTGACACGCCCAGGACTGTAACCGTCGCTTTGCTAGAGATTGTGAAGCGATACAGCGTTGTGGCGTTTTCCATAGGTAACCCCATCTGTCGTTCTCGACACAACGTCGAGAAACCGACAGAAAGGGAACTTCTTGGTTACGTCTGTAACCGCAGTTTCCTGATGGAGGGAACAAGATTTTGTGTCCCTTATGCCACAAACACGTATCGTATTCTGCTGTAGTCGTGAGAGGCTCTCAGGCTCTTCAGAACAAGAGGTAAATGAATGCTGCACGCCGGCTTCCTTTTATACCGGACATCCGGGGGCGCAGACCGGCATGCAAATTTCATTCGCCAAATTTCATTGGCCTTTTCTATAGTAGTCAGAGTTGATTGGTTCTCAAGGGCGAACCCCATCTGTCGTTCTCGACACAACGTCTCGTTCCCTCCATCAGGGAACAGAGGTTACAGACGTAACCAAGACGTTCTCTAGGGTCGAGTTTGGTTTTTTTGACATGGGGCCTTATAACAGCCACCTTAAATGCTTTAGGCACATGTCCTAATGTCAGAGATGAGATAATAATACTAAGAAGAGGATCTATAATTTCCCGGAGCATTTCTTTCAGTAGTTTTGTAGGTATAGGGTCTAGCATGCATGTTGTTAATTTAGATGACCTAATCATTTTAGACAGTTCATCGTGATCTACTGTAGAAAATAATTGCAATTTCTCCTTAGGGATGCTGTAGTTAGTTTGTTCAGCCGGTTTCACTTCTGGTTAAATTGTTATAATTTTTTCTCTAATCTCTTGGATTTTACTTGTGAAGTAGTTCGTAAATTCATCACTGTTATGCTGATAATCAGAATCTGAAGTCACTGACGACTTATTTTTTGTTAATTTAGCCACTGTGTTAAATGAAAACCTAGGGTGGTGATAGTTTTCTTCTATTAGTGATGAAGTAAGTGGATCTAGACGTTTTTATTGCATTCCTGTATTTTCGAGTACTATCCTCCCATGCTGTTCGAAATACCTCTAATTTAGTTTTCTTAAAGTTGCGCTCCATTTTCCGGGTCGCTTTCTTTATAGCCTGAGTGTGTTCATTATACCACAGTGTTGGGCTGCCATTTTTATCTTCTCTAAAAGCAGAGGAGCAACAGTGTATAATGTTTCCGAGAAGGTAGAGTTCAAATTTTCAATAGTAATGTCAAGATTGTCAACGTTTTTTATGCTAGATATTTGAGACAATTCAGGCAGATTGTCGAGAAGCGCATCTTTGGTAGTTGAAGTAATCGTTCTACCATATTTGTAACAAGGAGTCTGATTTGCAGCCGTAGGCCAGTGAAGCAAACATAATATCAGATAATGATCCGAAATGTCTTCACTCTGCTGAAGGATTTTAACATCGTCCACATTTATACCATAAGATAGTAAAATTAAGATAGTTAAATCTAAAGTACGATTACAAAGGTGTTTAATAAAATCTGTGTGGTGCCCTGGAGGCCTATATACATTAGCTAGAATACATTTAAAAAATATTTTGTCCTTAGCATTATTAAGTCTAATTTTAAATACAATTCTTTTGAAGTCGTGGTACTTCATGTATCAACACGTAATACTAATAGAATTATTGTGTAATATAATTATTGTGAAGTGCAGCGACACCTCCCCCTCTACCTTTTAGACGAAGCTCGTGTTTTTAGTAATAATCTTGGGGAACGGATTCACTTAGAGTAATATAATCATCTGGCTTTAGCCATGTTTCCGTCAAACAGAGCATGTCTATTTTATGATCGGTTATCAAATCGTTAACAAAAAGTGCTTTATTTGAGAGAGATCGTAACAGTTGATTTTCTGTATTTTGTTCATGTTTGATTTGTTTAATGGTTATTAAATTACGTTCAAGAGATTTACGCATTATCTTATGTTTGCTAATCCGGGGGACAGACACAGTCTCTATTTTATGTTGTTTGTGAGAAGGGATTTTTCATGTTGTATATTTTATGTATTCTGCAACGCGAGAGGGCAAGCAGACAGTTGGTTACGCCATTCTGTCTCCTTCCTGACCTGGGCCCCAGGTAGTCAGCCTTTAGCATTATTAAGACTGTGTGCCAAATTTCTAGAGAGGAGGGAAACTTAACCCAGGAGGGATGGAGACCATCTCGTTTCAACAGGTCAGGTCTGCCCTCAAAACTCTTCCAGTTATTTATAAAATCTATATTATTCTACACGCACCACTCAGAAAACCAGCCATTTAGTGATGATAATCTGCTATAAATTTCATCACCACGGAAAGCAGTGAGGGAGCCAGAGAATATTACAGTGTCTGACATCGTGCTTGCGAGCTCACACACCTCTTAATAATTATCGTTAGTGAACTCCGATTGACGGAGTCTAACATCATTTGTGCCGACGTGAATAACAATCTTACTGAATTTACGATTAGCCTTAGCCAGCACATTTAAATTTGACTTGATGTCAGGCGCTCTGGCTCCCGGTAAACATTTGACTATGGTGGCTGGTGCCTCTATGTTAACGTTCCGGAAAGAATAATCACCAATCACTAGGGCACTTTCAGCAGGTTTCTCAGTCGGTGCGTCACTGAGCGGGGCAAACCTGTTCGAGACTTTAATCGGAACGGTTGAGTGATGTTGTGTCTTGCGTCTCACAGTCACAAAGCTTCCCAGCTGAAGGGGATTTTCAACTGGAACCGAGCGTGCACTAATGTTGCTCGCATTCAAAGTGTTTTCTACGGTCTTAACACTCTTACTATCCTCAAATTAAGATTGAATGCGAGACTCTAATTCTAAGATCTTCTCCGTCAGCCTAATTACTTCCCTGCATTTATCGCATCTAAAACCCTCGCCACTGAGAAGGCTAATCTAAATATATGACATGAGGTTCAAGTAACAACAATAGGAATAGAAGCCATAACTCACCGGGTATGAAGTGCAATCCTAACTTACCGAGGTTGCTTGATGAGTCTTACTATATACGCTTAAAAAGAGAAACAGTCAGCACACAAGACAGATAAGTGTAGATGATATTCCACAGTGTAGACAGAAAGCAAGTTAACACTCTAATACTATGCTAGCCGTGTTACGTTTCAATTAATATAGGTTTAGAATATACGGCCAAAAGTAGCACTGGTCTTGGGTCCCCCGGGCGGTGTCCGGGTCTTCAGGTGGGCCCTGGGGGTGTCATGCGGGCCTCCGTCAAGTTTAGGCACCAAGGTGGATGCTCAGGCGTTCTGTGGATGGAGGCGTGGTCAGTGGGACGCCCCACCCAAAATAGGTTACAAGGGGATGTGTAGGATTATCATGTTGCCTGTATTGACTACAATGCACTTGGAATAATCCTTCTGGACTGTTATTTTGTTTTTTTCCTTTGGTTTTATTTAGTGGTGGGCGATAAAAAAAATGTCGCCGTTAATCTATTCTCAAAGTTGGGTTGGGAGCTGGGTCTATACTACGCAAGCTATGATGACTTTCACCTTGATATTTTAGCGCGGATGTATACCAGCTTAACTGCACTGTACGGGGCGAGAACGAGATTTTTCAACTCGCTGGATTCGCGTCATTCGCGGAAGCAGAAGCCGCCTCATCATCTCATAACCAGGGCTTCATTCGCGTCCTTAGCGCCGCCTCATCATCTCATAACCAGGGCTTCATTCGCGCGATTCGCGTAGCAAGTAGGTCTATTGGCTCTTTGCATTAACATATAAATCACTCGCGCTTGACACGCCATTCGCGTTTGGTCTGAACACAACATAACGTTACTGTGAAATTACCGCATCAAACGTGACGTGCTAACATGGATGCAGCTATGAAGCCGCCGGGTTTGCTTCAGGGAATATTAATTTTTAAGAAGCTTCCCAATAGAAACATCGACAAGACTAAGGTTGTTTGCACCTTGTGCAATGCGGAATTGGTTTAAAAAAAAAAAAAACTCTCTCAACAGGTACTGGTCTAGCTTTAGTTTAAACCAGTAACTTTGTATTGAGATCTAATGTATTATGGCTCCTGTATGACAGGTCGCTTGTTGCTCCCTCACTCTTTGTAAGTCGCTTTGGATAAAAGCGTCTGCTAAATGACTAAATGTAAATGTAGGAGCTCTTCCAGTCTCAAGTATCACCTAAACGCAAATCATCCCTTAGCTAATGCGGAAGTAAACACAAGTTCATCTTATTGAACATAATTTAATTTTCATCACCAATTATCATAGTAGAACAGCTTTCTCAAGCAGTTTGTGATGCATTTTGGAAACAGGAGATGAGCCCCTGGTCTAATGCGCCACCTGGCTTGAGAAACCCGTTCTCAAAGACTTACTTTTAGTCATTATTTGGGTAGCACACATATTCTGAATGCCTTCGGCAGAATTCAAATGAGCCATTTTAATCTAGATTAATCTAGATTAATCTTGGAATTAATCTAGATTAATCTAGATTAAAAAAAAATAATCTATGCCCACCACTAGTTTTATTAATGAACCTCTCTATTTTTCCCCAAAATTGAGCCCGTTTCCTTACTGATCATGACACGCCCTGGGCCGTTATCCACTTCTTGTCTGCTGGTTTGAGAAATCGACAGAACTGTTTGGGGAGAAAACTCACCTAATTTACCTCTGGAGGCCTCAGTGTAATGTCTTGTGACGTTGTTCTAAATGCATTTTGTGTCTCTAAGATTTTCTGTCTAGGTCTGAAAGACTAATCAAAAGATGATGATTTTCAATGTGGTGAAGCAGTCCAAATGTCACAGCAGGATCGGCCGCTATACCAGGCTGCCCCCGACGGCCGTCTCTATGGCGCAATTGTTAAGAGCGTTCAGCTGTTAACCGAAAGGGTGGTGGAGCGCACCCAGGGAAGAAGGCTTCGTGGAACGCAGCTGCAGTTTTCAGACCCCATCATAACGTGGCCTGCCAGCGAAGCTGACTCAACAGAGTCTTAAGCTAAAAAAATACAGGATTGCAAACACATGGTATAAAAAGAAGCCTGTGGCTTCCCACTCCGGGAGTTAAACCTGTGCTGATTGGGTGAAACCAGGTCCTTCCAGACCGAGCTGAGCTATCTGTGCTTGTGTCGGTGCGTGCCAAGTTCCTCTGCCATGCCTCGTCCAAAATGATTCCCTGACGCTCTTTGCTGCTGTCCAATGGCTTAGATGCGTACCGAACTGTCACAAGCCGTCACAGGGTAAATTCCAAATTAAGTCATCAATCCTATGCACTACTCCCTTCGAAGGGCAGAGCCCTTGGAGTTTAGACTTTGGAGTGATGCCAATAAAACAGCGACATCTGCTGACGTTTTCACGTGACACACCAGCTGAAGATAATGAGAAAATTACATTGCCTCCTTTGCCAAGAGCATACAAAACTTCAACATAATGGGACGCAAATTCCCTGTTCAGTCCAAAAACTAAACTCCATGGCTCTGCCCTTCGATGGGAGATGCCATTTTGATTGCATCTTGTCCATGGCATGCAGAGCCATGTACAGCTGGACTAAGTTGGCCTCCTTAATACCCAGGGTTCTACTTCTATAATGCTGACGACATATGCAATCTTTTGAACTAAATTATCTATAGAACACACTGCAAATAAACATTTAGACCATGGCTGCTCTTCCAATCCCCTCTTTTGGCTGCCTTAAGATCTTCCAAATCCTCCTGATCCCACTCAAAGATACAGGAGGAAACTTTTGAACAAAAGGTACCATAGAGAGGGTGGTGCTCTGTAGTCAGACCACAGTTGAATCTTCTCATAAAATGGAAGATATCTAGCCATACAATGGACTTTCATGGTCGAAGAAGATTTAACTCAGCAGGTGCACCTGGCAATCAAAAAGCATGCATTTGATATAATTTCAACAAAGTTTTCAGTCATTATAGTTTATTGCAATTACAATCCAATGACTGTAATAATAATAATTACCATCAATGATAGGAGAACTGAAACTTTTATAGACTTCTAATAACTTTTGTAAAATATATTGCAATGCATGTTTGATAAAGTAGTCATTTGAAAATCCCACCTGACTGACTACAGCAATCCCAGTCAACATAGATGACCTCAGGCTCTGGCTCGTCAGCATTCTGGTAGCATCTTATGACGCCCTTGCACAGCTCCTCCAGTCATGCACCTTGAGCTGTTGTTAAAAACACTGTTCAGAACCTGTCCGAGCTCATTGCCAATGCCAATCCATGTCTATCACCTCTCTGACCTTCGGGTAGATCCCTTAATGCTGCATCTTCTGGCCATACTGTGGACATTTAAGAGGAGGGCCCCACATCCTCATTGGTGCCCAGTAGAACATCCTCTGTCAGAAGAACCAGCCGTGCCCAGGTGGAGATGGCTTGGGCTGCATAGGTGGATAAAACCAGTTTGCCGGGATCTTGTGACTCAGCTGCCCAGAGGCACTTTACATTTCCAATCATTAACTGCCTGAGGTAGAGTTGGTATGGGATGCTGTGAGGGTGCTGGACGTGAGGATGGAGAGGGCTGTGGAGATGGAGAGCACCGTGTAGGTTGTGGTGAAGACCGTGGAGCTGTAGAGTGGCATGGGGATAGAGATGGCCACAGGGATGGAGACAGTGGTGCTGGCAGTGGAGACGGCAAATGCTTCGGAGGTGGCGGCAGCTGTTGAGATTCGACCGATTCGACCTTCAACCCCACAGGGCCTTCGCTGCCCCCAATACCACCAAACCAGTATTCGCCTGCTTCCCCACTACATTACCGAAACCTTCGTTCTTAGACTGTTGTTAACATATATGCGTCTAATAGAGTAGACTAATTGAATAATAGAGTTGAGCCGGATACTCGGCTGAAACGAGTATCCGGTACGGATAAAGCACTTTTGCAGAGTACGAGTATCATACGAGTAATACGAGTCAATATCTGTGATCAGATTGAATAAAAATTCTCATTGGGTAGCTGACAGTGTCTGTGTTCTGTGATAGGCTAGTCAAAGCGCCCCTCCCCTACACACATACAGATGTGTTGTGTTGCTGACTGTGTCTCGCTCTGCTCACTCACACACAGAACAGAACAGCTCTCTCTCTCTGTCTCTCCCTCAGTCACTCAGGTTCGCGGGTCTTTTCCGTTAACGTTAGGGTTTCTTCAGCTTCGGGTTTATTTTTTACTTCGGTTTGTAGTACTTACTTATTAACCAGTAGAGTTTTGGTAAACGTGGGGTTTGTCTCTGTCTGTCGGAGTTTTTTTTTCTTTTTTAAACCGTCAGCTGGCTCTAACCAGTGTCTGACACTTTCTTGCTGTATTTCTTAAAAAAAAATTAAGGAAGTAGTGGTATAAAACTATATTACAAATTCATTAGCTACACACACCCACTCTCTCTGCCGGTCATCAGAGGTTTTTTTTGTTAAACCGTCTGCTGGTTCGAGGTAGTGGTATAAAAAAAACTATATTACAAATTAATTAGCCACACACACACACACACATATACCTGGTGTGGAAATAAATAAAAAAAGAACCAAAAAAAATCACACTGATCATAAAAAAAATTAAAAGTTAAAAAAAGAAAGTTATGTTGAGATGAAAACGTCTTGGTTACGTATGTAACCTCAGTTCCCTGATGGAGGGAACGAGACGTTGTGTCGAGAACGACAGATGGGGTTCGCCCTTGAGAACCAATCAACTCTGACTACTATAGAAAAGGCCAATGAAATTTGGCGAATGCAATTTGCATGCCGGGCTCCGTCCCCGGAAATCCGGTATAAAAGGAGGCCGGCGTGCAGCATTCACTTACCTTTGTTCTGAAGAGCCTGAGACCTCTCAAACTGCAGTAGAATACGATACGTGTTCGTGGCATAAGGGACACAACGTCTCGTTCCCTCCATCAGGGAACTGAGGTTACATACGTAACCAAGACGTTCCCTTTCTGTCGGTCTCTCGACGTTGTGTCGAGAACGACAGATGGGGTTGCCTATGGAAAACGCCACAACGCTGTATCGCGTCACAATCTCTAGCGAAGCGACGGTAACAAGCCTGGGCGTGTCATCTCGAAGCTTTCGTGAGACTGTAACCTTCCAGTGTGGTGGTCGGGGGGTTCCAGAGCTTTCTTGGAGAAAGATGGGTACAGCCCTGACCGGTAGCTTTCACGGACGGGGCCTTAGCTCTCTATAGGCGAGAGGCCGTCCAGATCAGTTTACACCGGGTAAGCGCGACTCTTAATCAGAGAAGCGCTACAGAGGCCACCTCCTACCCGTGGGGAGGAATATGGTGGATATAGGTATGGTCTCGTCCTTGGAGGAGAACGCATGGAACGTGCGGACTGAGTAGTTAACCGCGAGGTGGAGGCCCACCTGGGGAAGCTCATGGGTTACCAGGAGTGGGAACCATTC
Source organism: Triplophysa dalaica (assembly GCF_015846415.1). Taxonomy (NCBI): domain Eukaryota; kingdom Metazoa; phylum Chordata; class Actinopteri; order Cypriniformes; family Nemacheilidae; genus Triplophysa; species Triplophysa dalaica. The sequence continues at coordinate 898,889 of NC_079550.1, forward strand.
TCATGAGGATACATCAGACGGAACAGCCCACGGAGGGGGTGTTACAGACGTCCGGTAGCACTAGGTCCGGTTAGAGCTATCTGTGATAGCTCACATGGTATCCCGGCCTAAGGGGGAAGGCTGCTCTGCCCAGCCAGCCCCCAGGGGGTGCTTGTTTGGTGATGGATGGAATGCCTATTCTTAACCAGTGTCTGGGTAAGAAGGGAGGCTGGTGAGGTACCAGTCTCTTAGCGATGTGTTCGGGTAAGAAGAAAAGGTAAATAGCACACTGACCCAACCTGTTAGAGGGTGGAAAGGTGCTTTCGCAGGCATACGCCCCCCCGGATGCCAGTCCTACATGTCGCCACGCAGGACGTGGGCTGACACCGGGTTTACGCGAAGGTTGTTAACCCTTGCGAAGGTGTTTGGGCATAGCCCAACCCGCAGCTCTACAGATGTCTGCTAGAGAGGCGCTTCTGCCAGTGTCCAGGAGGTGGCTAAACTCCGTGTGGAGTGAGCCCTCACTGCCAATGGGCATGGGAGATTCTGAGATCGGAATGCCGTCGTAACGGCGTCCACGACCCAGTGCGCCAGCCTCTGTTTGGAGACAGCCTTCCCCTTCTGCTGTCCTCCAACAGACACGGAGCTGGTCAGAGCTTCAGACCTCTGCGTGCGGTCCAGTACGTACTGGACACAACACTAATCGGGTTGGGTCTTCCTCCCCTATGGGGAGCGCCTGCAAGTTAACCACTTGGCCCCGGAGGGAGTAGTGGGAACTTCTTGGGCACGCATCCGGGCCTGGGTCTCAAGATAACGTGAGAGTTTCCAGGGCCGAGTTTAAGGCAATCCAGGGACACGGAGGATGCTCGGTGGTCCCCTACCCTCTTGAAGGAAGTGAGCGCCGTCAGGAGGGCCGTCTTACTCTACCACTTAGGGTCCCAAGAGGGTATGGAGCGGAGATGAGGCGGATTCCGCCCTCTCGCTGCTTAGGAACCTGGTGACCAGGTCGTGTTGCACTAGAAACTTTCCACCGACTGAGTCGTGATGAGTGGCAATAGCGACTACATACACTTTCAGTGTGGAAGGGAGATGTTAGTCTCCAGTCTCGTGAGAAGGGGAACACAATCCTGATCAAGCACCTCAGTGGGTCTTTCTCGTTGAGAAAGACACCAGGACGAGAAGAGGCACCGTCTAGAGGCGTGTAACCGCCTAGTAGATGGGGCCCTAGCCTGGGTGATGGTCTCAGCCGTATAGGGGGAGTAGCCATCTTAGGATCTTCTCGTCCCGTCTAGAGACCAGACATGGGTGTTCCAGAGGTCTGATCTGGGATGCCAGAACGTGTCCTTCCCCTGAGAGAGCAGGTCCTCTGTCAGGGGAATGGTTCAGGGGGAGTCGCTGTCCAGAGCATCGGCTCTGAGGCCAAGTGCGGTTAGACCGGTATGGTGTAACCAATAACACTTGGTGCTCCTGCTCCCTGACCTTGCACAGAGTCTGTACAAGAAGGCTCCTGGGGGGGGGGAAGGTGTGCTTCCGCCCATCCCGCGGCCAGCTGTGCGCAAGGATATCCGTGCCGAGGGCAGGGACTATCAAGCGGGCAAATGGTGGTGTTACGGGAGGTGAACAGGTTTTACCTGGGCCTACCCGAACAGCCTCCAAATGAGCTGGACTGCACGGGGGTGGAGTCGCCACTCTCCCAGGGGGAAAAACTGGCGAGAAAGCACGTCGGCTGTCTAGTTCAGTTTGCCCGGGGTGTGTGGCCTGCAGGGAACGAGTCACCTGTTGACGCCACCGGAGGAGGCGTCGAGCAAGTTGTGTTTAGCTGCTGTGTGCGAACGCCACCCTGACGATCTGTATTCGCTACAGCTATAGTGCTGTCCTCGGAACAGCACGTGCATGTCTCGCACGAGAGGCCGTAGCCTGCTCAGTGCAAGTAGCATAGCCCACAACTCTTGGCAATTGATATGCCAGCGCAGGCGGGGGTTCGTCCAACACCCCACCTGCGTGCCCGTTGCACACTACACCGCACCCCTGCAGGGAGACTTCAGTCGTCACCACGACCTGCCTCATAACCTGCTCAGAGGGACCTGAGTCCGTCGAAAAAGTCATAAAGACTAGGGGTTATGGTGCGTCGGCAGCAGGTCGGCATCACCATGCGCCTGCTGCCGGTGTGCCACGCTCTCCTCGGAACTCGACTCTGAAACCAGTGTTGGAGCGGTGTCATGTGCATCAACTCGAGGGGTATTAACCCGCGAGGACGCCATGTGTCCCAGGAGCCTCTGAATTGTTTCAGGGGGACCGCTGTCTGCCTAAAATGTTCATTTCAGACAGTTCAACACTGGTTGGGCACAACTGCGGACAGGTGTGCCGACATGGTGACAGAGTTTTGTTCCATACCGAGAAAGAGGATGCTCTGCACTGGGGAGAGCTTGCCCCTCTCTTTGTTGACCTGGAGTCCCAATCGACCTAGGTGCCGGAGCACCAGGTCCCTTTGTGTACATAACAGATCTCGCGAGTGTGCCAAGATAGGCCAGTCGCTGAGATAGTTTAGTACCCGCTCGCCTTCCTCCTCTCAGGGAGAAAGGGCGGTCAGGGACAGACCGAAAGGGAGGACTCTGTACTAATATGCCCGCCTCTCGCACGTGAACCGTGGGAACGGCCGGTGTCGAGGAGGATCGAGACATGAAAGTAAGCGTCCTTCAGGTCGATTGCCACGAACCAATCCTGACACCTCATAGATGTCAGGACGCGCCTCTGTGTGAGCACCCTGAATGGCAGCTTGTGAAGGTGCTCTGTTCAGGGTACGCAGCCTTTGGGGGCAACCCGCCGTCTTTCTTGGGAACGATGAAGTGCGGGTGGTGACCCACTGAACATCTTGGTTTTGAGGGACGAACTCGATGCCTGTTTTGCCAGAAGGGTGGTGACCTCTACCCGAAGTACGGAGGCGTCCCTGCCTCTGACAGAGGGAGAGATGATGCCCCGAAACTTGGGTGAGTCTCTGGCGAACTGGATCAAGTAACCAAGACGGACCGCCCTCATTAGCCAGCGAGACAGTGTGGGCAGCTCTCGAGCTCCCAGGGACTGTGACAGGGTGACCAAGGGGACGGTCTGCTTCATCATTCCCACGGGGGGTGGTTCGTCGGCTGGCGGAGCTAACCATGTCGTGGGGAGTCCCCGGAGGGAAGGTTTGCTCCGCCTACTTACCTGCCTGGCGGGACAACGGCACGCACTGTCGGTTTGAGAGTGGTGACAGCTGTCGTATGTGTACGACCTCACGCCTCGCCAGGGTGTGAGGTCGGTTCGCCGAGCACAGTCCAGTGGAGTGTGCGATCGGCTGCAAGTAAACCCGGGGAGAACAGAAAACTCAGTGAGTAAGTGGGCGCCAAGCCCTAACAAGGGCCCGGCTTTGGTGACGAGGCAGGAGTCGTCCTGTACCGACCGATCAGAGCCGTGGCTGTGAAGGTTCGGGCCCGATGTTGTTCTCCCTGGGGTCTTCCCGTCAGTGTCCCTTCTCGCGAGGAGGTTGCTGACGGGGTGGAGGTTTCCCCCTCGACCTCTGCTTCCGGGGTGCCGCCTGTGGGGGCACAGGAACCGGAGCCGATGTCGAAAGGGTCCTGGGTTGCAGGGAAGCAGACGTCACGTGAGATCTCGGAGGCATGTAGGCGGCCGAGTCGCGGCGTGAAAAAAATGTGGTTAATTGCCACTGTCTGCTTCGCCGTCAAAAAACTGCTGAGCGCAGTCCTCGACGGTGTTACCAACAACCCACCCTGCGAGATGAGTGCATCAAGAAAGCGGACTTCCTTGCTGTCACTCTTCTGCACAAGGTATAGCCGGGGGTGTCTCTCCTGGACCACTACCGTGGACATCGTCCGACCCAGGGCCTGTGCCGCCGCCTTAGTCGCCCGTAGAGCGCTGTCAGCGGTGGCACGGAGATCCTGCATTATACCCGGGTCGGCCTTACCCTCGTGGAGCCCTCTCAACGCCCTGGCCTGGCGGACCTGCAGGATGGCCAAGGCATAGAGAGAGGAGGCAGCCTGGCCCGCAACATCGCAAGCTTTCGACACCAGTGATGCCGAAATCTTACGTGCTTTGGACGGTAGGAGTGGTCGATCCCCCCCCAGGTGGTAGCCGTCCGCGGCACAGGTGCACCGCAGGCGGACGTTCCACACGGGGGATCTCGACGCAGTCCTTGGCTGCCTCACCATCTAGGGAAGTAAGGGAGCCAGAGCTGGTTTCACTGGAACGGTCCGTGAGTGGAGCGTTCCAACTTTTACACAGCTCCTCATGCACCTCCGGGAAAAACATGGCACCCGGGGTGGGCGCGGTTTGCACCGCGCACCGACCTCGGGAACCACGTATCCCCGGGTTAGCACGGATAACATCACTTCTGCTTCCTCCTGAACTCGACCGCTGGGGGTGGAGTTTGGATTCGGCAGAGTCGGATGCCAGTCTCCCTCCGATGCTGCGAGCGACATCTCATCTACGTCACACATCGTTTCCGAGTGTGTGCGTGAGGATCCGGACGGTATGCCATCGCCGGTTGGGGAACGTTCAGAAGAGCGAATCGGGGTGCGATCGGCCCGTGAGCACTTGGCTGGCGGGTTTACGTTCGCAGAGTTCCCCATATCGCTAACGCTGCTAACGTGGGTGGTCATCGGGGCCGTAGCCACAGATGTCACAGCCCGGGTAGCAGATGAAATGGTGGCCTGGTTCCCGTAGGAAGACAGCCACCCGTGACCGCAACTTCTGAATGACAATCTGCCCGCAGTGCAGGCAGATGTGTCAACGAACGCTGCTTCAGTGTGCTGGACGCCCAGACACCTAATGCAGCGATCGTGTCCATCCCCCTCCTCGATGAGGGTGCCGCACCCAAGAGAACAGCGGGACATGCCGCGCTGGAGAATGCTCAGTCAGTCCTGAAAAGGACTTTTAGAAAAAATCTCTAACAACTCCGGAACCGCCGAGACGCCCAGGGGAAGGTCGCTGCAGGAAGGGACGATCCGCTGTAACACGTCGTAGCACCAGCGTGTAGTTGTAGAGGATTGAATCCTGAGTTGTACTCATGAGCGATGGCTCTGAAGAACAAAAGGTAAGTGAATGCTGCACGCCGGCCTCATTTTATACCGGATTTCCGGGGGCGGAGCCCGGCATGCAAATTGCATTAGCCAAATTTCATTGGCCTTTTCTATAGTAGTCAGAGTTGATTGGTTCTCAAGGGCGAACCCCATCTGTCGTTCTCGACACAACGTTGAGAGACCGACAGAAAGGGAACTCTTGTTCATTACATTTTACTTCATAATTGCAACCGCATGTGTTGTATTCGTTGTTGCAAAACTTGTTCTGTACATAGTTTGTTTGTTATCGTGATCAAAACCATTGATCTGAAGCTCAATGCTGATGCTGTCATGTAAATAGTTTTCTAAACAGCAATAAATATAACAATTTCTGATTGTAACACATCTCAATAAAATGGAAGGAAGGAGTCGGGAACCGGAAAACATTAAACAACTTTTAATATAAATAATAACAGCCGGCGGCCCCTCACGGACGACCGCCGGCGAACAAAACATAAACATAAATACCAATATAAATACAAACGTAAAACAAGTTCGGGCCCGGTCCTCTCTCTTCGACGGTCCGGTCGCTCGTTCCTTTTATGCTCCCATCTCCTACGTGATTCGAGCCCGGTGTGCGCACAGCTGGCGCTAATTCACAATTACTCACCGGACTCGAACCACGGTCTCGCCCCGCCTACTCTACTACATACCCCCATCACCCCTCACAGGCCGGGGGTACCCCCGCGACTGTCCATGCTCCCCCCCCCTCCCTGGGGTGGGGGGTATGCAGCGACGAGACGAGACAACGGAGACGGGAGCCCTCGGAGCGACCGGAAAGAGAGAGGGGAGAGAGGAAAAAAAAAATCCGGTTCCCCGACATGCTGCCGCTCGTTCCTCAACCAGCCGGAGTACTCTCCTTCGCGGTGCCTTGCGGTGGCCCTGGGGCTTCGGTGGACGGCTCGACCGTCCGCCCCCTGGCGGCCGGCGGTGGCTCCTCCTTTATCCGGGAGTCGGGGCGGGTTCCCCGTCCCCTGTTCCTCCCCCTTGGGCGGACGGACGCAGGCTCCGGCCTCTGGCAGGCGGTGGCTCACCCGGCACTTCCGCCCCCTGCTCCTCCCCCTCGGGGGACGGACACAGGCTCCGGCCTCTGGCGGACGGCGGCAACCCCCCCGCTCCCACTTGGACGAATACCACCCCACCTCGACCCAGGGGCGCGGCAGCAAAGGTCGCCGTTCCACCGAAGTTTTGACGGTGGTCGCACTGTGCACTTCCGTTTCCCCAGAGCCACCGCTTCGGGCAGCCACTGGCGGACGCCCTTCGTCCGCGCTGCCCGAACTCTCCGGCACCGCGAGGCCACTCGGCGGCGAGGACTCTCCGACAGCATGTCTCTCCTTCCTCCCGGGTTTCGGCACCACTGTAACACATCTCAATAAAATGGAAGGAAGGAGTCGGGAACCGGAAAACATTAAACAACTTTTAATATAAATAATAACAGCCGGCGGCCCCTCACGGACGACCGCCGGCGAACAAAACATAAACATAAATACCAATATAAATACAAACGTAAAACAAGTTCGGGCCCGGTCCTCTCTCTTCGACGGTCCGGTCGCTCGTTCCTTTTATGCTCCCATCTCCTACGTGATTCGAGCCCGGTGTGCGCACAGCTGGCGCTAATTCACAATTACTCACCGGACTCGAACCACGGTCTCGCCCCGCCTACTCTACTACACTGATCAACCAATATCAATTGCATGCTTAAAATAACATACCGGTTAAAGCCCCGCCCACTTCCGGACTAGGCCCCGCCCAGTCCGAGAACAGATACAGATAATTCATATGGTTACCAGATACAGATACGGATAAAGATAATGCTGTACTCGCTCTTCCCTATCGAATAATGTCATTTTTTTATATATTTTTTTTCTAGTCTAAATACAAGGTGTTCATGCAATGTGTATAACTTTAAATGCATTTGCGTGCTTCAACAACCAGGTGATTCCCTTAGTACACTTTATCAGACAAACATATGTTATCATCAACTCACAGAAGTCTCAATTATGGAGAGGTCCATTTTCTAGTCTGATTGCACTGAAAGTCCACCTATAGTTTATATGAATGAGCCACGTGTATTAAGTCGGTGGACACTATACTTATTAACAATGTTTAACATGAAAATATTTGTTCCTATGTTACAAAAAACCAAATTATTCAAAGAGTACACATTATTGTATGCATATATGTTCATATCAATTTAATAAATGCTCATTTTGACTTTTAATCTAGCATTATATGTGTTCAAGGTCTCATTTTCAAGTGTCATCCATTGAAATGAATGGGTTGCAAAGTAATACACATAAAATGATATTAAATACTTGTTGGGTACCCACGCTTTTGCCCTTTCACTATGTCATTTGTAGGACTGTGACGAAGGTACCTCTGATGTTTGGGGTCTCTCGGATCCCCGAGGGCCTTTGCGGAAAAAGTCCTTGTGTTCATTACATTTTCATGGAACGCCTTCCCATATTGAACCTTTTGACCCTAAACAAATTCACAAAGTCACCTGGCTTTCCGCACGATCGGTGGACAATGGATGGTTGCTTGTGTCCCGGTTTAGGATCGGTTGACCCTGTCGGTGTTACGTCGACGAAACTGATATGGAAAAGCCATTCAAATAAGCTATATTTATCTAGATTTTGGCCCCTCGGGTGGCTCCCGACAACATACCGTGAGCACATCGCTCTTGGGGAAAGTGGAATGTTTTTTTACCCAATCACAAGATGAATCACATAGGCTTCTCTGTCATATACCCCTCAATAGCCATCTCAAGGCTTCAGGGGTGGGGGATGGGGGATTTTTCAGGAAAGGTATAAGAAATTTGGGCATTTGGGGTATAAATCGGGGGCTAAAAGACAAAAATAATTTAGAATTTCAAGAATTTTCCATCTACCATGTAAGCCAATGCGTTTCATTAACCGTTCGTGAACCGCTCTTTTCGACCTCTAAACAAAGTCACCCATCTTTTCTGCATGATCGGCGGATTATAGACGGTTGTGTCCATATAGAATATCTAATCGGGTCCTCATAGGTAAATAATGGACAAAGCTTTTTAAGGCTTTTATAAGCCTAAATAAGGAGTTCAACAAACAGTGGAGTTTATAAGAGGCACAGCCCTTCATAATGACGTGCATTAAGGCTCACATTTGTGCTCCAGAAGCTAAAAAATGGTGTGTCCATGCTTTACCTATGGGAGCCATGCCAAAAGTGTTATGAGGGGTTACTTCCTATCACCACAGGAAATCCCAGTTGTAACTTATCTAAAAGGGCCCTCATAGGTAAATAATGGACAACGCCTATTAAGGAACATTATAGGCCTAAATAAGAAGTTATATAACTTAAACCAACAGTAGAGAGTGTATGAGAGGTATTGCCCTTCACAATGACGTGCATTAAGGCGCACAATTGTGCGTCAGAAGCTTAAAAATGGTGTGTCCATCATTTTCCTATGGGAGCCATGCCAAAAGTGTTATTATTGGGACTTCCTGTGGTCACAGGAAGTCCCAGTTATAACTTATTTGACAGTACCCTAGTAGTCTAACAATGGACAATACTGTAAATTGTCATTATTTTAGACTGTTAACAACTTTCTTGTGTCAAACCTATTGATATGTATCCTAGAAGGACCCCATATTGGTATATTGAACACTTGAGGCTATTAAAATGCTTATTTTGCAAACAAATTCACTTTTCACAGAAATAAGTCTCTGCACAACATTTGTGGCATAATTCTGCTTTGATTTTGTACAAAAAACTGGGGGCTTCAAGTGCTAGTTCTTCATACCTTAATGCACCACATATCCGAAGCGTGTACCCCTCAGTGTACGGCAAGAGCTATAGAACAATCACAAAAAATATTCCGGAAAAATAAACGGCCCACAACTTCCCCAAAACTGGCAATATAGTACATAACGAGGCCGTACCGACTTTAAACTTTAGGAATCGAATGAGGGGGCCACGAGGAGCTACAGAATTTGAATCGGGGTCATTTGAAGACTCCCAGGCCGTTATAAAAATACGATAGGTTGCAGGTCTCAGAGGCTCCTGTACAGCCCGCAGAGAACCAAGGAGCCCGAAAGCTAACAGAAAGTTGCGTCACACGGCTCTAGACGACATACCAATTGGGCTAGGTCGGGAAATTAATTTAAATATTTTTTCTTATATTTAGAAACTCTAGGCACACTGCGACGGAGGACGGTACATTTTGACATATCTTCCATTTTGGATTTCGCGCCACGATGGGAGTCCGGGAAAATGACCCCTAACCTCCGATAAGGGAAAACCTCCCAATCATCGTAAGAGTGCGGGCAAATTGGGTGTACAATTCAAGTTCACAAGCCTTTCTTCTGCCCTTCAGCCAATGGCAATCTAAATGAATGGGATTTTGTCCACGAATTACCTAGCTTCCCTTGACTTCCCTGGACATGCTTGCCATCTAGTGCCCCACAGCAGAGCGGGAAGTTCCACCTGTCCTCGAAACCCATCTGTGGAGGGCATAGCCATGAACTCAGTCACAGATTGCAGTCGCCACGTCTGGGACAATCATGCAGACTTTGGAGACACCAAAGCGAAAGCTGCTGTCAATGGTCCAGAAGGAGTCTCCAGTGGCAAGATATCTGAAAGTAATATAAAATAAACATTCTTATAAATGCAGATTTCGATTCCATATTAGCATATATAAATTAAAAATTCCTATGTCTGTGACATCATCCTTTCTCTTTATTTTTTTTACATTTAAACAATAACAAACTTGATAAAATCCCCTTAATACTTTACCTTCATTTAACATTTGCTTTGATTTGCATGCTACATTGCAAAAACAAACTATTATTTATTATTATTGTATAGCAGTTACCTGCACAATTCAAAACCCACTTTGATAGTTTGTGACGTGTCAACCCTGGCGCAATCAGCATCGCCATGGAAACAAAGATCATCAGAGCGACACACCTGCCGGTCGTTGCCAAATAAGGAGGACTCTCAGCGGCTATAAAAGCCGCTGCCACAGATCATACGAGGAGCTACGACTCCCTCGGATATTCTTATGCTGAGTTTGTCTCTCTTGTGTACCTTTAAGCACGGACGCGTAAACGGCCGGCAGGACCGCGCACCCTCAACCCGGAACCGTCACAGACTCAAGTTTACCGAGAAACTTCCTCGAAGAACATGGACACCTTTCCCCTATCCTAAGGAGAGATACACTATGGGGAAACAGAATACAGTCCGCCATTTGCTTTCTTTTCATTAAAGATACCCTTCGAAGGGTTAAATATTCTATTTCCGAGTACGTGTCCTTGCTTTGCCCGTCACATAGTTGTAGACAGAAGTTAATTGCCATTAAATTAAAGTGCTGTATTGATAACTGTGTGTTTAGAAGAGAAGACCATATAATGAGTTTGGTTCCAAGAGGCTATAAATCCATTTAGATTCATTCATAGTTTTCTTTAAAGAAAGTGCCAAGATGAAAACCAATATTTTCTGTTTCAAAGTTTCAAATAGCATCTTATAGCATTTCAAAATGCAATAAATTCATTGAATCAAAAAAAATCATATTGAAACTGTCGAATATACACAAGAAAGTGAGTTAATCAACATTTGACAGCCTCTGAACTCAATACAAAACTAATCTTACATACAGGCAACGGACAAAAAATAGATTCAATCAGTCATCGCTACTAAAATGTATTGGAATCAAACTCGTCATATCTATGTGGAGGTTCTCAATCATTAATTACTTGTAATCACACAGAATATTAAATCATTTAGGGACCGGAGACAGATTGATTGGCGCTCTGCAGGTGGAATACAGCGCCTGTAGTTATTGTCCTCGAGGGAAATCCTCCCACCTAGAAACTTGTCATCGAACTTGTCATCGAAGACAACAGGTCATCGAACTGGGCCCTGCAAAGTCGGAAGTACTGACGAAAGCGGCCATCATCCAGGCGCAGCTCCTGGAGGAGTTGGTGAAACTCACCATGCTGGGTGCACCGCGGAAGGATCGGATGGACCCAGACACTGCGCCGAACGAGTTTACACTGTTTTTCAGCCTTCCATAGCACATAAAGCGCAGCTACCCTCTCAACAAAATCCATGTCCCCCATTTCGCAATTAGACTGTAGCCACCTGGACCAGGGCAGTTCAGCATTCATCTGTACAATGGGTCTGATAGATAGACTGAACCTCTCTTGGAGAAAAACACACAGCTTTTGCATACCATGTGCCAGGAGAGAATTGTGGACAGTTGTATTGTGCCGGACTTGAAAGTGGCTGGATTTGACAGTGACTGGTACTGTGAAATTAGTTGATGGCCATTACAGTATTGGCTTTCCTCTGTAGAACAGAAAGTAAAGCATGCCAAATAACCTTAACATTGCAGAACAACGCAACCTAAAACTCCGGTGAAAAAAGAACCTAGGGGTAATAAACACATCATTACTGAGTAGATCGTTCTCTGGGATGCGTTTTCATGAAAATCGAATATAAAGAGTTTTATCTCTAAAAACAGATTAGTTTATAGCGCTAGTATATGGGGCACAGAGTAAGTAAAATTAAATCGCTAGTTAATACCACTAACAAGGCTTAAAATAGCCTCACACTGGTAGCATAATGAGGGTCCCTACATGCAAACCGAAGTATTGAGAACTTTGTAAGTGTACAAACAGTTTAATAAGAAGATACTTTATAAAGACAGTACATTACACATATACAGACATCCGACATCTTGAAAATAAATCTCGACAAGTCGATCCACGAACGCTGTGCTAAGTGAGCTGGTCGATAGGAATTAAGTTTGTGAAATCTAATTACATGGAAATGCATGAATTATATCTGTTTATTAAAATATATGGTTGACTAACTTCAAATATTATATATTAATATTAGTGGTGGGCATAGATACATTTTTTAAAATCTAGATTAATCTAGATTAAAATGGCTCATTTGAATTCTGCCGAAGGCATTCAGAATATGTGTGCTACCCAAATAATTACTAAAAGTAAGTCTTTGAGAACGGGTGTCTCAAGCCAGGTGGCGCATTAGACCAGGGGCTCATCTCCTGTTTCCAAAATGCATCACAAACTGCTTGAGAAAACTGTTCTACTATGATAATTGGTGATGAAAATAAATTATGTTCAATAAGATGTACTTGTGTTTACTTCCGCATTAGCTAAGGGATGCTTTGCGTTTAGGTGGTACTTGAGACTGGAAGATCTTCTACAGTACATTTACATTTAGTAATTTAGCAGACACTTATATCCAAAGCAACTTACAAAGAGTTAGGGAGCAATAAGCGATATGTCATACAGGACCCATGATACATTAGGTGCCAATACAAATTTACTGGTTTCAACTAAAGCTAGACCACTACCTGTTGAGAGAAAGTGTTTTTTTAAACCAATTCCGCATTGCACAAGGTGCAAACAACCTTAGTCTTGTCAATGTATCCATTGGGAAGCTTCTTAAAAATAAATTTTCCCTGAAGCAACCCGGCGGCTTCAGAGCTGCATCCATGTTTGTCATGGATCTCTCAGGAAGAAATGGCAGGAAAACCCAAGTGCAGGCACAAGACAAGGCGGATGAAGGGGTTAACAAAAGGTATTTATTTACAAACAAACAAGACTGTACAAAAGGCAGTCGTTTTCATCATACCAGTCTTGATGTTTCTGCTATTTGTGACCAAGGGTGATTTCCAGCAGTACATGATGGCAGATGAGAGCCTGCCCCAGTGTTTTTCAGCATCAGATGGATACTAATTGGGCAGGTCTGTAATGAGGGCCGACTGGAGCTGTTGTTGGTGGGTTGGGCTCACCCAAATGCTCGATGTTAAGTTTTGGCCAACTCTTTCTTTTCTGCATCCTTCTTTTCCGCATCAGGTGGATAGACATGATGGAGCGAATGAGGCAGTGGTCAGTCCTGCATTCGTCTGCACTGGCCATTGCTCTGGTATTCAGAACATCCGACCCAGGGCCCGTGCCGTCACTTTGGTCACCTGTAGAGCGAGGTTAGTGGCGCCACGGAGATCCTGCATAATACCCGGGTCGGCCTAACCCTCGTGGAGCTCTCTTAACGCCTTGGGCTGGTGGAACTGCAGGATGGCCATGGCGTGAAGAGAGGAGGCAGCCTGGCCCGTAGCAGCGTAAGCCTTCGACACCAGTGATGCCAAAGTCTTACATGCTTTGGACGGTAGGCGTGGCCGATTCCTCCAGATGGCAGCCGTCTGTGGGCAAAAGTGCACCGCAACTCCACATTCCACCAGGGGGATATCGACGTAGCCTTTGGCTGCCCCACCATCGAGGGAAGTAAGGGAGTTAGAGCTGGTTAGACTGGAGCGAGCCGTGAATGGAGTGTTCCAGGTCTTACACAGCTCTTCATGCACTTCCTGGCCGTTTGACTTGGCTGGCGGGTTAATGCTCGCACAGGTCCCCGTATCACTTACGCCGCTAGCACCAGGGACGTCACAGCCCGGGTAGCAGACAAAGTGGTGGCTGGTTCCCGGAGGAAGACAGCCACCTGTGACCCCAACTTCTGGATGACCATCTGCCCGCAGTGGGGGCAAGATGTGTCTACGAAAACTGCCTCAGCGTGCTGGACGCCCAGACACTCGATGCAGCTATCTTGTCCATCCCCCTCAACGATGAGGGTGCTGCACCCAAGAGAACAGCGGGACATAGCGCGCTGGAGAATGCTCAGTCCAGAAAAGGACTTTTTTCGAAATTTCTCTAACACCTCTGGAATCACCGAGACGCCCAGGGGAAGGACGCTGCAGGTAGGAATGATCCGCTGCTCTACGTCGTAGATCCGGCAATGTAGATGGAGAATTCTTTGAATTCTTAAGGTATGTAATCATGAGCGATGGCTCTGAAGAACAAAAGGTAAATGAATGCTGCACGCCGTCTTCCTTTTATACATCTGGGGGCGGCGACCGGCATGCAAATTTCATTATCCAAATTTCATTGGCCTCTTCTATAGTAGTCAGAGTTGATAGGTTCTCAAGGGCGAACCCCATCTGTCGGCTCGACACAACGTCAAAAGACCGACAGAAAGGGAACACGGTGTATCCAGAACTTGTTGCCTGAGGCCTCAGGATGCACAATAAAATAGGAGGTGAATACTGTGTGCTCACTTAAATTTGGATTGTGCAAAGGGGCTATAATGTAGAAGGTACCCAGAAAGGCTGATAAACGAGATCAGTGACTATTTGTTTGACCTCCTACACAGCTGACTTGACAGAGCATCACTGTGAAACAGCTGCTTTTTCATTTGGAAATAGCCAATTAAGAAATTGGTGATTCCCATAACGGGAGTCGAACCCGGGCTGCCTGGGTGAAAACCAGGAATCCTAACGGCTAGACCATATGGAAGACCACAGCTGTCTCCTCCCGACCTGGAGGAGATATCAACTTCAACTGTTTCCCAGCACAAAGGAAGTGTTCATCCTGTGGACATATATTTTATGTGAATGTATTCTTTTTGAAGTGTTTCCCCTAGTGGATATATTGTGTTGCTGTTCTTTTTCTGTTGTCTCTCGCTCTCTCTCTATCAGCTGGGGACTGTTGATTGAGCACCAGCTGATGCTCATTGTAGATCTGCAGTGCAAATGCTGTGTAATCCAAAGAGTATATTAGTTGAGAAGAAGCAATGCTGGAGGGCTGAAGGAAAATGCGTATCACTCCAGATCCAGATCCAGATCCAGATCCAGATCCAGAATCATTGTCTCTAGTGGGGTTTGTTTGTGGCCATGTGTGGATTACCTCCCTCAACTTGGTGAATGAATTGCTTGATTGCCATTGTCAAAGAGTGTACAATCTTCAGGAGTAATGGACCTTTAATGATTTTGATTATTTTTGTGTATTCTTAAATCTTATGTAAAATACTTTATTTGTTATACTTTTAGGAAGTGGTAGAGGGAGTGTGCAGTTTTCTTTAAACTCTTCTTTTGTTAATGTTTGTGTTAGTCAAAGAGTGAGTTTAGTTTAAGTTGTTTATTTTATTGTCTTTTGAAACAGATTATTTAAATTTTACTTGGGCAGTTAGAATGGTTTGGTTGCCTTTTTGGCCTTGCCCTCTCCTGAAGAAATTCCTTCTTACTCCCTTTAGTTGCTAAATAAAAATAATACTATTTTGCACAATCTTGTGTTTGGTGCTTTCTGGACCAGGGGATTGAAGCGACCATTTCAGTTACAACCTTGTTTACCTCTAGACTTTATCGGGGTTCGTAACAAGTGGGGGCTCGTCTAGTCATTAATATTTATTCGCAAAACTAAAGTTTGATTGTAAGTATTTTCTTGGATCACAAAATGTTGGCCTATTCATCCTAGATTGAAAATTGCTTATATGATTGTAGCAGGGTTCAGTTTGTAGGTGAAGGAAGAGGACCAGGTTGGCAAGACTGAGACCTAAGTTTATTAGAGATTCCGGAAGTAATAAAGTCCAAAAACTTGGACTTGGTGGCGAATTTTACAGCACACCGTAAGATTTTTTCACAGCGGATCCGTGTTCCAGTTTGACGTCTCAGCTAGCGATCCCTTCGGTCTCTCATCTGCAGTCGGTATCTCTCGCTCCTTCTGTCTCTCGATCTTCTCCTTACATCCCGTCTCTCCGCGCCCTTACTGGAATAACACACAGGTGTTGATTGTTTGCATGTGCTCACCTCACTCACCGCTCGTCTCCCAGCTCTCTCTCCTGCCGTAGACCTCGCTAAACCACGCCCCCCTTGCCACGATGATCATAAGGCAACTTTCCACGGAAGGATTATGGTGAATATCTTTTTTCTCTCATATTTTGACTGTTTTCATCTGTCGGTGGGAGAAGAGTAGGAGGGGGAGATATGAATAATGAATTTCGATTTAACGCCTTTTACTCTTGTGCCCATGACTGAAGTATTAAATAGCTGTAGAAGGAAGGACTTAATTTGAATCGTTGATTTCTTTGATATTCAGATTTCAAACGAGTACACTAAACAAGTAATTCAAGTCTTTATGAGAAGTTAATAATTGAAGGTATTCTACCTGGTCATTCTAGTGAAGATGCTGATGTTGTTGAGCTCAGTCTACTAGGTTAGATGAGGCTGAAACCGTGGGAGTTATGGCTCAAGAAGGAAGTTTAGTTTAGTTCTGTGCCTCAAGATTCAATGATAGCTTTAAAGTTAAAAGAGATGGATCTTTTAATTAGGAAGAAAGAATGCGAAGCAGAGATGTTTCGGTTACGTATGTTTTAAAAACAGGCAGAAAGAGATATTGAAATGCATAAACTGGATTTAGAAGCTCAGCGTTTGGCCCAGAGGCAAGTGCCACTTCCACGTTTGCAGCATAGTTTGTTTTCTTCGCCTGTAGTTATGTCTAATAGTACAGTCACTGAGGATTTATCTTGCACCGTTTCAAGTGATGCATTTGATGTTGGTAAGTATATTCGACTTGTAACTCTGTTTAGGGAAGCAGAGGTTGATTCTTGCTTTATTGCGTTTGAACGAATAGCGGGTAAACTGAAATGGCTGTTACTATGCAGTCTTACAGGGAAAGCTCAGGAAGTTTGCTCGGCATTGCCTATTGAAGGCTCCCTTGACTATGAAACTGTAAAGACCGCTGTTTTGCGTGCAAATGAGTTGGTCCCCGAGGCCTATCGACAAAAGTTTTGTGTGCATGTGACAACAGTCAAACAAACGTAGGCTTTGTAGAGTTTGTGAGAGAGCAAAGAGTACTTTTTGAAAAGTGGTGTCTTTCTAGCAGGACTACATCTTTAGAGGGATAACAAAAGAGGGATTAGAGGGATCTTGTTACAATAATTTTTTAATTGCATTCCAGCATATGAAGAGCTCTTTTCCAAAACGCATTAAACGGCAAATAAAAAAAGAAGTTTGTCATGCCATTTTGCTGTGTACTAAACCTATTCACTGCTCCATCAATGTCTCAGGCCAAATCGCTATATTTCCTTGTTTAAAATGTACTGCAAGATGCAGTTTCTTTTCAAAACGCTATAAGTCCCGAACCTGTTTTTAGCCTAAATAAGATATTTCCTCTCGAACAATCAGAATTTGCTCGTACGTGGTATTTGTTATTTGTTGTATGTGATGGTGTGGCAAGGGGGGCGTGGCAACATATTGAAAACACCTGCTTCTCATTGTAGTAATTGGCGAGGAGACGCTTTAAAAGCCAGTGTAGGAGATGGAAGAGCAGAGAGAGAGACCGGCTGGGAAATGGACCACGCAAGAAGCCTCGAGACGTTGCGTCCAGGATTATATGAAGGAATCTTACTAGACAGAGAGTTGTTATGAAGTGATTGTGTATACGGGAAGTTGTAAACCCGGAAGTGGTTAACAAAAGAGAATCTTACGTTTCCCAGCCACGCCGAACCCGCCTCCTTTCTTCCTTTCAAACGAACTTTGTTACAGGTGGAAAATATTGAAACATGAAATTGAAAATATAATTTTTATTTTACTATTTAGTTTGTTACTATTTATTTTGTTTGGCTTTTATTTAGTTATTTATTTCTTGCATTTCCATTTTATTTTATTTATATTAATTTATAGTATGAGTCCCTGATGTCATGTGTTTCATGTTTTCTTGTTTGTTTGTTTTTAAAAAGAAATAAACCAATTTTTTTTAAAGGATGGATTTGTAGCGTTTTGAAAAAAATAAAAATAAAAATTCAATTTATAATCGACAATATTGTTGTTTCATTTAACAATCATTGTTTAACAAGTTCAGACTGAGCCAACAGACCATTTTAACAGGATAAATTAAATATTAACAAAATGTATGGGTCTAGGTAAAAGTCATTTAATTGGGGATTGTAAGGTTTGGAAGCAGAAGAGTGGAGCTTCTAAGTCTAAAAATGTAACTCTTGTTTATTCTGTATACGCTAACACTGTTAGACAAGTGGCTTTCCAGCCTTTTCTGTTGAAGGGTATAGTATCCTTATCACTTAATTCAGAGTCTAAACCTGTGACAATTTTACGTGATACAGGAGCAGCTGCTCAATCGTTTATTTCTGGTGATGCCAGATCCTGACATTACTTTGCCCTCTGTAGAGGAGGAGGCTGTTAAGGAGACCACTTTGAAGGTGGGAAGGGACTCTTTAGCTGCTGCACAGAGAGCAGATTCTTCCTTGGCCGGATGTATAAAGAATGCTAAAAAAACTCCAAACCAAGGATACATTTTTTTGGGCGGAAGAGAGCCTGTTAATGCTTAAATGGAGACCAAAGTGAGAGGAGTTAGGGTGCCAGGAGGTACAGCAGATAGTTTTGCCGTCTGACTATCGGCAGCAGGTTTTGAAACTTGCTCACAACTATTTTTTTTATCGGGGCATGTCGGTATAACTAACACTTTTGGCCGGGTCTTAAAAGCTCTGTTGCTAAGTTCTGTAAATCGTGCCATGTTTGTCAAATGGCAAGTAAGCCAAATCAGAAAATTCCTCCCGCACCCCTTTCAGTGGCGGAGCCAGAGGGCTAGTTGGGGTGGCAATTGCCACCCCAGACGAAGTCCTTGCCACCCCTGTTGCCACCCATGTTGCCACCCCGCTGAAAACATTACACTGTTAGATTTTTACGAACATTTCCCAAATCTCCCAGCGGACGTGAATGCATCCTTACGCAGCACGCACAAGCGTGCAGCCGCAGCGTGCTGTTGCTGCTACACTTTTCATTGGTTAAGCTGACACGCAGCACCTTCGTGACGTGCTCCAAACGGCTCCAAAACAACGCCGACAGCACACGGGATCGATGAAGAGCATTTTGCTGGTATGTACGGCTTTTATTGGTATTAAATTAAACAAAGTAGTGTTTTAACAGGAAGTAAGGGAGACGTTGCACTTTAGTGCTTAGCATTAATACTTCATGAGCATTACTAGTCGTGAAACTGACTGACTAATACTGTCACGTCTGCGTGAATATGCTTAAAACATGTCGTTAGCAAATGTTCAGCAACAATCACAGACATTAGGTAGGCTTATTCATATTGGCACGTGTAATGCAGCACTAATCTTAGTATAACAGACCGTTGTCATGAAAAACAGAGCGTTGCCATGGACGCAGGATTCTAACCGTAGAGACAGAACAGACTATTTTCTTTAGCGGAAGCAATATAAATAGTTTTTAAATCAATAAACTCCCTTTTAAATCAATATGTTGTGTCAAATTATTTATTTATTTGGTAGGTAGCCATGTAATAAGCGGGATAATGTATAGCGAGGCGGTTGTTATAGCGAATACAACCCTTTCAGGCTGATTTAAGATCCCTATGCTTCACGCCGGGCTCCTAAACAGCCTGTTGGTGTTGTATTTGCTATAACAACCGCCTCGCTATACATTATCCCTTACTTAACATAACATGTCTAGATGTCTTTAAGCAATTTTCCTTGTGTTGTCAAATAGGCTAGACCTCAATATACTCAGATTTTGTCGTCATGTATTACTTTAGTATTTGTATTATTAGTAACGGTGTACTCATGGTAAATAATAACAAGCAAATTGTTCCAAATTATGGTTTCTTCATGAGGTGTGTAAAACATTTTGCTTCATCTCACCAGAACCGCAGAATTATGCTGTTCTGAATCTGAATGTTTGTATTTGTGAACTTGGTGGTGCCATACCATGGGTAGATCCAGGTTATACCTGGTACAACTATTGAAGTTTATCATTAGAGTCAGTGTCAAAGGGCTCTATGTTTTTTTTGTATTGTTGTTCTACTATTATTCTTGTAGTACATGTTTGAATGTGTACAACTGCCTAGTCCTGCCTTGTTTTGACAGGTCCAAGTTTACCTGAGATTTTTCTCTTGGACTTGATTAGTCCAAGGAGCACTTTGAATACTTGTTGTTCTATTTTTGCTGTATACTTAATACATATATAATTGTGTACATTTTGGAAAATAAACAACTTTAATTTAATCTATATACATTTTGTGGAAAATAATTTATTTTTACCTTGACACCCCTTTGCCACACCTGTTTTTAAAGTGTAGCTCCGCCACTGACCCCTTTGTACCATACTCATTGTGAGCGGTCCATTTGATCCACTGATAATTGACTGCGTTGGGCCATTGCCAAGGGCAAAAACAGGACATCAGTATGTCTTAACAATAATGTGTGCGGCCACTCGTTTTGTTGAAGCAATTCCATTACCCACCCTTACGGCTAAAGTAGTGGTGAGAGAACTTCTCATGTTTTGGACAACTTTTGGGCTACCAAGGATCATTCAGAGCGATCAGGGATCGAGTTTTATATCCAAAGTCTTTAAACAAGCTTTGGAAATGCTGGGTATTAGCTGTCAGTAGTCTACGGCCTATCATCCGGAGTCACAGGGGGCCTTGGAGAGGTTCCACCAGACTCTCAAAGCAATGTTGCGATGTTATTGCATCGAGGTGGGAAGAGACTGGGCTGAAGGCCTTTCTTATATGATGTTTGCAACCAGAGAAACTGTACCGGAGTCCCTAGGGTTCAGCCCGGCTGAACTTGTATTCGGTCACACTGTGCGTGGTCCATTAAAGCAATTGAGTGATCAGCTGCTGAGTCAACCTACTAACCTATGCCTGTTGATGAGTATTTTACTTATATTAATGAGAGGTTATGTAGAGCATACGGTCTGGCTAAGTTACATTTGTCAGAAAAAAAACACAGTCAAAAATGAAGGAACGATTCGAGACTGTAAAAGACCGCCCACTGGCCCAACGACCAATGTGGTGGTTGAGGGGATCTCGTGTTAAATCTCGGGGGAACTGCTTCTCCTCAGTGATCTCTAAATGGAGTAATTTAAGAACGGTTCAAGAATCAGGCAACTTGCTAAGCCAGGTGTTATGTGGAAATCTGTAACATGTGAGCTTTAGTAATGCCCCTTTTATAATTTAAATTCTAGTATAAACTAGTCCATCCTATCCTGACAGATCGATTTTGTGGTAACAAAACAGGCTTGTTTCAATATACCGGTAATAACACTCTGAAGATTTCTTAATAAATCAATAATAACAATTTATTATGCTAGGCAGGTACAACATCAATTAAAATCATAGAATGTGCATGCAAAGATTATCAACATAGTATAAAAATAAAACCACAAAGTTTATCATACCTGGCAAAATTGAGACACACAGTTGAATGCCTGGGTCGATTTTACATGCAAAATTTTCTGGTCCATATTTGATTGAAAGGAAGTTGAATGAATCAAATTATGTAATTGCAACAACTGACCGAAGATGTTAAAGTCGTGTGTGTCATGTGAATCGGCCTAAAGCATATGATTTGACGGAACTGCTGCGTGAGTTTTCTACCTTGTTTAGCGATGTACCCAGAAAAACGACTGTTTGTGTTCACGACCTTGATGTAGAGAATACCAAACCAATAAAACAGCATCCTTATAGATTAAATCCAGGAAAGCCTGAGGTTATGCAAGCAGAAGTTGAATACCTGTTAAGTCATGGTATGGCAGTGCCTAGTCAGAGCCCATGGAACTCTACTTGTTTGCTTGCACCTAAGTCTGGCTCTACTTTCCGGTTTTGTACGGATTACTGTAAAGTTGATAATGTAATCCAAACCTGATTCCTTTCCTCTTCCTAGGATTGAGGATTGTGTAGATAAGGTTGGCTCAGCTAGATATGTTACTAAATTGGATCTTCTAATGGGATACTGGAAGGTGCCCCTTACGAAGCGAGCTTCTGAGATTTCTGCATTTGTGACCCCGGACAGGTTTTTACAATATACTGTTCTAGCTTTTGGGATGATAAATGCAACTGGTACATTTCAGAGGATGATGCATCAAGTTCTTACTGGGGTTCCAGATTGTGAAGACGGCTGGAGACTGCTTCATTAACACTGAATTTGGCAAAGTCTGAGTTTGCTAAAGGTTCTAGCATTAGTCAAAGGGACTAGTCAAACCAGTGGATGCTAAAATAGAAGCCATTCTTAAGTTTCCTGTTCCTTCAGACAAACATGAATTGAGACGTTTCTTGGGGATGATTGGTTACTATAGAGCTTTTTGCTCAAACTTTTCTAGCTTAATTTGTCCACTTACAGATCTCCTTAGCACCAAGCGAGAGTTTGTGTGGTCTAATAGCTGTCAACTTGCCTTTGAAGCAGTAAAAGATCTCCCGTGTCAAGCACCTGTTCTCTCCGCTCCTGATTTCACAAGATCTTTTAAATTGAGATTATAGAGAGCGTGATGGGTCAAAAAGAGGAAAGTATGGAAAAAGACAAGAAGAATAAAAAATGGCAATAATAATCACTCCTGCACAAAACATCAGTTCTCTCGCAAAAATTAAGTGTGTAATAAAATGGATACTTGCTTTGATTGCTGAGCCATCGAAAACTCAGATCCGCATAGAGAGAGAGTGCTGATGAATCGCCTTGAGGGAATTCGGCAAGTTCTTCTGGAGGTCAGAATGTTCTACGAAGTCTGCAGAAGTACAATTACCGGAAAGTCGATTTCAAAGAGATTAGACTGGTCCCAGGGGAGTAGAACTGCCGATCTGAGCAAAGAATGAACCAAAAGCTGCTGTTCTTAAGCTCATACATGCCACACCCTCAGCATGTCAAAGGGCCAATGTAGAGTAGCCATCAGTGCGCGGGAAAGTCTTTCTTTGTCTCTCTCTCCGCGCCTAATTTGCAAGTTTATGGCAGGATGCTGAATAACTTAATAATTGAAGTTATTATACAGAGGATATGGTGCACGCTTGGTTCACATTCTATACATCACTGTGCAGGAAAGTAAAGGAGACAAATTTCGGTCACAAACATGCCGGTACATGAAATTACAATGGAGCACGCAAGAACACATCAATCAGCCAATAACTCTAGAAAAAGAATACACACAAGATACAGAAAAACCTGAACATGTATAAGGTTACAGGTAACCTAGTTAATGGGGGAGATAGCATTCAAGGCACTATATACAGTATATAGCGGTATGCAGATGTTTACACACCCCTTGCAGAATATAGAAAAAGCTGAAACTTTTGGAAAAATAAGAGGATTTTTCAAAATTGAGGTTTCTTTTTAAAAGAGTCCTGCCCTGAGCAAGTTATTTCACTAAAGAAATGTTAACATAAAGTTCACACTAAAGAATAATAACAGAATTTCCCAAAATAGCCCAGTGCAAAAGTTAAGACGCCCCTGATTCTTAATACTGTATGATCTTACCTAAACAATCAATGAGAGTTTTTATGTTTAGTCATATTTGTTTAAGGGTTTCTTGTTTGTCATGAGTCATTAGACTGTCCACTGATCTTCAAAACAATCACCCAGGTCCTCCACAATCTGTCATGGTTCCACCTCTCCTTGTCAGGTATGTCTTGGTTTAGAGGTGGAATCATACAGAATCCTCTGTTTCTTGTGGGGAGAGATGGTTTTGACACTTATGGCCTTCCATAATGGTTTTGACACTTATGGCCTTCCATACTCTCCCCGAGTCGCGTCATCGTTTCCTACCCTCCTGTTTCCTAGTCTGTGTTAATTACCTTCCCTATAAAGAGTCCTCATGTTTCTTTGTCTCGTGGCACGTTCATTGTATTTGTATGCAATACCTGTGAGTTTCAGATTGTCTCGTCCAAAGTTCTTGTCACCTGGTTCCTGTTCCGTGTTTAGTAAGTTTAGTTTATTCAGTGTCTCATCAAGTGTTTGTTTTGTATCCAGTTTTAGTCAGTCAGTTGTCCTTGTATTTGCTTATATTTTACCCCTGTCGTGTTTTTCCCATTGTGGGTTTTGTTTTGCGGTTTTGTCCAGTTTTGTATATATTAAATACCTTTTGTTACCCCTACCATCTCGTCCTGCCTGTGTTTGCCTGCACTTGGGTTCTGCTCACATCGCCCTTGACAGAATGAACCTGCCAAGATTGAACCCAGCAGGCATGGACGTGAGACGTGCAAATCAGGCACGTCGCCTGTGCGGTGTTCGCCAGGGATACGGCGACGTGCTTGATTATGCGGACCGCTTCTTCGAGACTGCAGGGGAGATGGTCCATGATGAACAGGAACAGATGGTCCTGTTCAATGGCGGCCTCAACCAACCTCTGACGCGGGGGGAGATGCAGACGCTGAGACCGCTGGGCTTCACCGAATAGATCAGGTACGCCATGAATCGGCCAGAGCCCAGGGTCTCAGTGGAGTCCTATTCTCCCTCTCCGCTGGCTGCCATCCCCGAGGGTCGTTCCCTGCTAATCGGGGTCATGGGCCTCTCCCCACCATCTGCATCTGCTCACCCATCCACCAGTTTCCCAAGACGACGCCAACGGAGGAAGTCGTGGGACTCCCCGTCCGACTCCTCTGGCACGGAGCTAGCCGTGCCTCCCACCGCCTCTCTTCCGTCGGCCGCATTTCCTGTGGGTCGCTCCCGGAAGAGGAAGCCAAGGAGGGGAGTGCCGTCCTGTCCTGCCCAGGTCCCGAGTCGATCAGAGCAAGGCCGGAGTGCTGGGTTTGTCCGAAAGAGAGTCGAAAAGACAGTTTTGTGCGGGAAGTAGGAGAGGATCTGGAGATGGCGCCCACCCGGACTCTCCGCTCTACGGATGGGCGTTGGCTTTTAATGGACAAGTCGCCACCGCGTGGTCTGCTCCACCGCAATAGAAACACAGGCCCTGAAGAACCCGCTCTTGTTTCTGGCTCGGGGTGAGACGTGAACGACCGAGCTGCATTGGCTCTGCAAGGGGGTTGTGGGAGGAACTGGAAGAGGTAATGTCCCGGCCGGTATCTCGGTTGGTGTCCCTGTTGTTATCCCGGTGTCGCCAGGAGGGAGGTGGAGAACGGCGGCGGCGGCGTGCGTTGACACGGCTCTCAATACGCAGGCAGACATTAATAAGATCCTCCAGGTCTCGGGGGGGTTCCAGCGCGGCTATCTCATCCGCGATGTTCGGACTTAGTCCATCCAGGAAACGAGATCGAAGGGCCCCTGTATTCCAATTGCAGGCAGCTGCTAAAGTCTTGAAGCGAATAGAGTAGTCCGTGATAGTACCCCTGCCTTGTGAAACACGGGAGAGCTGAGCGGCGGCCTCATCGCCCTGAGCTGACCTATCGAATAGGCTGGCCATCTCCTCCCGGAAGCAACGAAACGAACGACAACAGGGGTCCTGGGCCTCCCAGACTGCGACTCCCCACTCACGAGCTCGTCCAGTCAACAATGTCAAGATAAACGCCACTCTAGTCTCCTCGGTAGAGTATCGGCGCGGTTGAAGAGCAAAGACTAAGGCGCACTGAGATAGGAATGCCCTGCAGGCGTTGGGATCCCCATCATAGAGGGGGGGGCTGTTGGCGTGAGGTTCCGGTTCGCCATGATTCCCGCGAGGGAGAGAGGATGAATGTTCTCCTGAGTGGGTAGCTCCACTTAGGTGCTCGTTGACCTGAAGTCTGAAGGAAGCCAATTGACCGCGAAGAACTTCTATTTCCTGTGAACAGGCGGCGAGGCGGGTCGTTTGTTGTCCAAGCATGATGCCCTGTTGTTGGAGGGCGGACCTGAGATGATCCAGTCCCGCTGAGTCGTGTTGTTGGTCTGACCGTTCTGTCATGGCAGACAAGGAAAGACTCAAATGCGGGGCAAAACAAGGCTTTTATTCAGGCAAGTAAATCCACCACAGTCTGGCAAAAAGCACACCACAGACGACCCCCTGCGGGCCACGGGGAAGAATCTAAAGAGATTAACGTCCGAGAAGGTAGCTCGACGCTGAGTCCGCCAGGCGGGAGAATCCGTGGAGATCTGGGTCCGGGGAGGAAACTCGACCCGGAACTCGCAGGGCGAGAGAATCCGCAGAGCCCGGTAAATGGTGGAATCCAGGAGCAGTGGTGGAGTCTAGTGAGGAGGGGAATCGCAGTCCGGAACGCCAACGGGATCTGTGTAGATGTAACGGGAGATATTGCAAGGCAGGGTAGCAGGAAAACACACAGAGAAGTAGGAGTAGCGATCCAGAAAGCTAATGCTAGGATGGTAGCAAGGCTAAGGCTGAGGCTAAGGCTAAGGTGAAGGCAAAGGCTTTGACAAAGACTAAGGCTAATGCTAATGCTAATGACGTCTAGAACACGCTAGAGCGTCGGCAGTCTGAACTGGCAAAAACACGCAACGGTCAGACAAGGAACAAGGGAAAACAGAGGGTATTTAAGGGAAATACTAAGGAGAGGTAATAGAATACAGGTGCAAGTGATAATAATAAACAAGTCACCGGTGTGGGGAAAGCCCTGACGGGGGAAACACGAGGGCGTGGCAAATGACAAAGACACCGAGTGCGTGCTAACCGCTAGAAAAGGATAGCACGTGCTCGACAAAACAAACAAACACCTCCCAAGTCAGAACATACAAAGACAAGAACGGGATCATGACACAATCAGTAATTTAAATATTTTATCCAATATTCTTTGGGCAGACATACAGCAAAACTAATTTAAAGACTTTTAAAATAACATATTATGACACAGAATACTTTTCATTTATATAGATAAAACCATATGAACAGCAACATATGAAATCGCATTTAAAACAGTATACAAGCATGTTTAAAAACATTAATAGGAATAACAAGTGTTTGTTTAGATACTTAACTTCATATAACAGATTTATTTAAAATTTTATTTAAAACAGCATCGAGCATGATTCAGGACAGATAATTACAGAAGCATAAATATAATCTTTGGGTGGGTAATCTTTACTCCCACCGGTGCTGTGTACCTGAAAATAAAATATAATAAAATGAAACCTAAAGCGATGTTTTTTTGCACGTAAACTACCATTTAGTTACGGAAAAGCTGTTTATTCATTGAGCAGTAATGTGTATTACCTGATAAAAGAAATTTCTTGTCAGAGGAACTTTAATTCCTGTCAGTACTGTAATGAACTTGGGGATCTGGGTTTGTGCTAGGGGGTGTGGTGGTTGGTTTGGTCCACCCCCATGAGCCAGCTGTGGGCGGGTCTTCTTGATAATCAAGTGAGGGTGATTGATTTCACCTAAGGGTGAGGACATTTAAGAGACCTGATGTGAGAGACAGGGGAGAAAAAAGACAGAGACGAGAGACAAGAGGGCCGTGTGCGCTCAGGGACGGAATCTTAAGGGGACGCTGTGTGTTGCTCGAGGCCATTAGGGTCTGTCCGGCAGCAAAGATAGCTAGATAACGGGACCTGTTTGGGTTTAGACAGATAGTTTGGGGACGTTAGTAGCGCTGGCCACTGGCTTGCGTGGTTGCAGCATACCAGATTTGGTGGGATGGCTCAGAGATAAGCCCAGGCGTAGAAGGATCTAATAGACACTGAAACTGAGTACCATGACTGGCTGGATGCTGCTACGAGTGGCGTCACGTTGACCAGGAACACCCACGATTTGCTGAAGGTTGATGCAAGTTCTGTGGACCTGAACCTAACCTACCAAGCGACTGGCTGGTTTCCCAAGAGGTCCACAACCTGGGAAGTCTCGTGCGGATGTAAAAGGACATCCGGGCTGTACATCCTCCCAGACCCCGGGGCGGGGTCTTGTTCGTTGGAGGAGAAAGGTGAAGTGCCACCTGTGCTTTGAGTAATCACTAGAGTGTAGTGTTGTGCTGTCAATCATGTCCGCATTTGTCATTGGCCAAGGTGAAGTCATACCAAACTGTAGGTGATTGAACTTGATGCATAAGACTTATATAATGTTACAATAAAAATAATCAATTTTCCAAAATAATCTGGTTTACTCTGTACCCGTCGTTCTCCTGAAAGCTATTCTCTTTAAACTTTTTTCCTCTTTATTGTGAGGTCTGTTACAGTACGAAAGCCTTTCAAAAAAGCGTTGTTACTGCTGTCAGACGACATTCTGTCAGAATATAAGTAAAAAAATCAATTGAATTTCGTTCTCTACAAGTATTAAATGACAAATAAGAAATTAAAACAAGCTCCTTACTTCGGAGAAACTGTCGGTACTCCTGTTGGATGCAGCTCTGGTGGGCACGCGCTGTTCTGAACTTGAGTGTGCAAGAGGCACGCACTGTTACATTCCCACAACAGAGAGCTGCCTGCATGTGGCGTATTTATTATCGCTTGGCTTATTTAATCAACAGATGTTCAATATCCTGACCAAAAACGTTATAAACGGATATTTTAAAAAGTAAACAGCATGTAAATCAAAAAAAATGATTGGTAATGACATTATGTTCCCGCAACGTGCCATTAACTTTACCTGTAGGTCATGTTATTACCAAAATAGTAGGCTACTAATATTTTACGTAACTGGAACGTCCTTGGTTATCTTGTAACATCATGAGTTCGTGTAGGCGACGTCATGAATTGGTCATTGAATGATAATGAAATTTCGTGCATGGGACGTGCCAGCTATGTTGTTATTTCTGGTCACAAAATTACCAAAATTGACCAATACATTACGTAACAGGTACATCGTGTGTTAGCTTTGATAGCTCAGGACAAACAGGGCTGCCCGATAAATCGTGACAAACACTATATACTCCATAATTGTTATGAATCTCAGGTTGAGACATGGCGTGGGAACCCAATTGCAGGCAGACACAGACGGTATAGATGGTAACAAGGATTTATTAAACAAAAAACACAATAACAAGGCAAAACAAAACCCACACGGGGAAAACAGGAAAGGAAAAATAATAAACTTTAACGACAAACACTGACTTACTAAACTACAAAACAAACACTGGAGACATACACAAAACTAACACTTACTAGACACAGGGAACAGGAACATGGTAACAAAGACTTCATGAACGATGTACAGGAACAAGAACAAGAACAGGTACGAGAAACAATGCACGAGCACAGGACAATGAACATGAGGACTCTTTATAGGGGAGACAAACACAGGATCATAACAAGCAACAGGTGCTGGGGATTAGCACTAAGGAGAGGCTGACGAGGAACGTGATGCAGGGAACAATGACGAGGCACGAGAAAGAACTATGTCTTTCTCACATAAAACCATCAGGCAATGCCATGGCTCCACTTGAGACAGGGATAAAACATGACATGGTAGTGGAACCATGACATAAGCCCCCCCTTAAATGAACGCCTCCAGGCGTTCACCAAGGGGTAACTAACAAGACAAGACCGACTGGGAAACAGACAAAAACCAGACAGACAAGGTGAACATGACAAGGGGCATACAAGATATAATAACAAATGGGTTGGGGTGAGACAACAAAAACATCAAACATGGAAGGGGGGGGCGGGGGCAAACGAGGAAACATGGGAAGTCCAGAAGGGGCAGGGCTGGGAGGGGAAGTTCCAGCCCTTGGGGACGCGCCAGGGCGCGGAGCCCCAGGGGGCTTGACAGGGCTTGGCGCCGGTCGGAAGGCCGGCTGGACAGGGCTTGGCGCCGGTCGGAAGGCCGGCTGGACAGGCCTTAGCGCCGGTCGGAAGGCCGGCTGGACAGGGCTTGGCGCCGGTTCCTGGACCGGGCTTGGTGCCGGTTGCTGGACCGGGCTTGCTGCAACAAATATTGTATTGTGTAAATAACAGATAATAAATAAGTATTGTTTTGTGTAAAAAATGTATTTATATATATTAACATTGTTACTAGCAAAATAAATTATTAGTATTAGTATTTGTTTAGCGAAAAACGAGAAGAGTGAATTTCGTCACTATTATTATAATTATTTTATTCTGGATTGATATTTGATTTAAGCTTCTTTACACATTGAAATGCAAAACAAATACTGAAAATCTGACTTAACATTCCTTAACACCAACAATATTTTCACCCATTTGAGATCATTTGAATTGTTGAACATACTTGATATAAACATTAATTTTGTTATTCCTCGTCTCCGTTTGTATATACATTGATTTTTAATGTGCATATGTCACTCAACACAAATGCTGGACGACAAGACTGTTTTGGCAAATAATCTTGTGAACTTCAGTAAAAATAAGTCAACATACTTTCATAAAGCTCTTTCTATGATCATATTTAGTCAATTGACACCGCAGATATGCCCAAAATATCTCAACCACTTTCACAGAAGACAATTAAAACAAATATGACAAAAAAAATGACGGATTCTTTTCTACACAAGAACATACGAACAGAACTGTAGCGATCTGATATTTCATGGAATGCTGGTTTAAGCTTTTTCTCGCGTTTACACATAGTCGACAGCACACACTTAACTTCACTGCCTCGCTTGAAATGAAGAACT